>NC_092039.1:5113287-5449654 GCF_003086295.3 Arachis hypogaea | reverse complement strand
TTAATGGATCATCAAATGAGAAGCTTTTTGTTATTGCAAGTGAAGATGAATAGGCCAATGCACAAGTTTGAATATAGCAACTTAACAGAACTTAACAGCAACAAAAGTTAAATACCAGCAACAAATAATCACTCTAAACCCTGAAATGAATAACTATTTCAACAAAATTCAAAAACATCATACTTAAAAATTAAAAAAACGGCAACAGCAGCATAACAAATCCATTTTAATCAACAATTTCAACAACAACAAAAATCAATGATTTAATTAATTTCAGATTCAGAAATCACAAATCAGAGTATCAGACATTCAAAACACTAAACCTTCACCCAGAAATTACAAACAAAGCCAGCAAAACCAGCACAACCAGCAACTACAAATCAAAGCCATTAGCAAATTTGAACAAAAAAATTAGAAGCCATAAGCAAAACCAACAATTAAAAAACAAAGCCAGCAATTACAAAACATTAAACCTTCACCCAGCAATTACAATCAAAGCTAGCAAAACCAACACAACCAGCAACTACAAATCAAAGCAAAACCAGCAACTACAACACAATGAAAATAGATATAAAATTAAAAACAGCCCCACAACATAATGAACAATAACAAGTTAGGAGCCATCAGCAATTAAAAATAGGAGCCACAACACAATGATTAATCATATTCTTAACCTAAAGCAGGAGCCATCAGCAATTAAAAATAGGAGCCAAGACCCAAGAAGAGTAAGTTTTCAACATTAACAAAACAACAAAACAGAATAAGTTTTCAGCATTAAAAACAGATATGAAATTAACAAGACCATATCTAAATTCTGCCTACAACATTCAACAATATTGCAAAACATTACAAGTTTCCAGCATTAACAAAATAACAAAACACTAAAACAAAGTAACAGTTACATAATAGAGTAAGTTTTCAGCATATTAGGTGTTCTGGACCAAAACAGAGTAACAGGTAGAATTACAAAACAGCAAAACACTAAATCAGCAATATTAGCCTATTAGGTGTTCTAGATACAAATCACATAACAGAGACAGTTTCCAGAATTAGCAACCAATCTAAACATACATACAAGAAAGACCATAGATACAAGGAATTGAAGAACAAAGAACGAATTTCCACAGCAATCAAAACCATACATACAAGGAAACCGAAGAACAAAGAACGAAGAATGAAGACTGAAGTCTGAAGAACGAAGATTGAAGACCGAAGAAGAAGAAGAACCAAACTTCAAGCCAAGACCCAAGAAGAATTGAAGCAATATGGATAAAAAATTGAAGAAGAAGCTCAGAGAAGATGAAGGCGAGGAGCACTCACCTGGTTCGAGAAGCCAGCAAACACGAAGGGACCTGCTGACTTACTGGGTTCCTGAGGACTTGGGGAGGACGGCGGCGCTGACGACCTCTAAACAGCGGCGACGATGGATGGCTATAGTTCGGGGTTCCTATGGCTAGGGATCGGCGACGATGGAGTCCTTGGAGTGAGCTGTGAGGTGATTAGGTGAATCTGAATGAATAGGGAAAGGGGGGTTGGAGAACGAGTGTTATCGGTTTTTTTTTAAAGTAAAAAACGGCGTCGTTTTAAGGATCGGCCGGTTCTCCGGTTTTTGGACGGTTTTTTCCCAAGCGATTATAGTAGGAGTACTGGACCGCTTGCGTCGCCAGTTCTCAGTTGAACCGGTCTGATCGGCCGATCCAGTCCGGTTTTCAGAACCTTGCTCAACGATTCTCTGTTAGTGAACTTTACACCATATTTTTTGCTTCTTTGAATTTTTCCAGAGCAATGCACTAAGATAAGAAAACTTTCTTCTTCACTTGCCATTGTGATAATGCTCCTCTTCAACAGCTTGAATCTCACTCATATATATAGAATTCTTCTCCTCATAAACCGTGGCAGCTAACAAGGGTTTCTGCGTTTACACATCCCTTCATAAACCGTGGCAGGTTAGAGGATTTTATGGTTAAATTTCTGCCTTCGTAAACCGTGGTTACCTACCACAGTTTATGGTCATTGTTACTCACTCATAAACCGTCCCAACCTACAACGGTTTATGTATAAACTGTAAACCGTGGTTACTTATCACGGTTTACATAATAATAAATCAGGACACGCAGGTAAAAAAATTACAATTGTTACATCTCAGTAAATATTTCTCTCTTTTTATTTTATTCAAGTAAATTGTCTAGAATTGGATACTTTCTTTTTACTTCTTTATATTGATATATTGAAAGAAAAGAACAACTATGGCTTGTTTGATTTGTAAAATATTTATATTTATATCTTTAATATACTATTGTTGTTTTCAGGAGTTTATATTACGAAAAAAAATTTAAATTAAAATTAAAAAAATCATATTTTTATATTTTTTATTACTTATCTTAATAAAATTAGAAATATAACAGCACAAAATAATTTCATAAACCAAACAAATTAGATTTGCACACCGAATAAAATTTCATCTATTTAAAATAAACATAGATATAGAAAATAATTATGTAAAATCGATTGTTGTTGGGCCTGAAGATTTCATGAATTTCTCATTTCCCAATTCATGATAAGATTAAATAAGAATAACAAAACTATTTATGTGTATACTAAAAATTAGTTATCAACTAAATTAATTATTTATATAAAATATATATTAAACATAAAATATATATTAAAAATAAATTAAATAATACATATAATTATATATAAATTAATATAAATGATTTAGTGATAGATTTTTTAGATATTTATGGTATTTTCTTAATAAAATGATAGTATTAAAAAGACAAAAAAATTAGAATTTATTTTATTTAATATTTATTAATTATATTTATTAATTATGATGATAATTAATAATATTAATTATATTCATTAATTATTACAATAATTAATAAATATTAAATAAGATAAATTTTAGGAAAAAGCTCTGCATACAAGCCATTAGGGCTTGTATGCTTTACAAGTTCTTTAACGAATAAACTCGCAAAATGCACTGCAAGGTCTACGTTGAATACACGCGCTATATAAAGATCACGCGTATATATAACTACCAAATTTAAAAGATTTGTTTCCTTCTTCGTTCTCCTTATTTCTAGATTTGTTTCCTTCTTCGTTCTTCTTCTCGTTCTTCTTCTTCTCGTTCTTATCTCTTTGTAACTCCAGCTTCGTTTTCTATCGATTTTTTATTTTCTGAAATCAAAGTTTGAACTCGTTTTGAAGATAATAGATGATTCAACCTCAGATTCTCAGCTGAATCAGGGCGAAGTGGATTATGAATTTGAATCTAACGAAGTTCCTGATGTTTGATTTACATACGATTACTCTGAATTTTCTTGCAGTAATTTGTATAGTATTGTGTAGCTGAATAATTCGTGAACATTGACTGTGAGATTAACGCGTTAACATAAATCTGTGGATTGAATGTAATGTATTAGTTTTGATTGATTATGTGGAATTTATAGCAGACGCTCGGGTGTAGATCAGAACTTTTTTGGGTGTATTTGTTTCGGTGGTGTGGGTGTATTTACAGTTATGGCTTTTTCTGTTATTTTAGCTGAGTTGTTGTCATTCGGGTGTATTATATATCAGACATGATTGGGTGTGTTTTTAGTTTTTGTGATGGTGTATTCTGCAGCATGTGTGTTTACAGCTTATAGCTTTTAATGTCATTTTAGTTGAGTTGGTGTCGTTCGGGTGTATTATATTAGCAATGATTGGGTGTATTTATAGTTTTTGACATGGTGTATTCTGCAGCCTCTCTCTGTTGTTGATGACCAGTTTGTTCCAAAGGTTGGAATGACTTTACCACCCTTGAAGATGTTGAAAATTTTTACAGGAACTATACTAAAGCTGCAGGTTTTTCTATAAGAGTTCGGAGCACAAATAGGAAGGGAAACGAGATTAAGAATCAATTGATTACACGTAGCAGAGAGGGAAAATGGAAATCTAAAATATCTCTGACCGAGAAGACGAATCCGACAGCCGGTTTAAACTGTCCTGCAAGAATTTATATACACACATTGAAGGATGTTGGTGCTTAGATCATTTCAAAGGTTGTGTGGATCATTCACACCCTTGCTATCCAAGTAAAGCAGAGATGCTCAAACAGCACAGGGAACTAAGCATGTCCATTCGTCGTACAATAGAGAATAACGAGGAGGTTGGTATCAGACCAGCAAAACTTACCAATCATTTGTTGCGGCTGCCGGGGGTCACCGCGAGTTAAATTTTATTGAAAAGGATGTGAGGAATTACATTACCAGGGAAGTGCGGAATGTTTCCGAACAAGAAGATGCAAATAAATTCGGGAAATATTTGTTAAGAATGAAAGAGAAGAATCAGAATTTCTTTTTTAAGCATGAACTCGAGGAGGATCAATCGATTAAGTTTACTTTTTGGGCAGATGCAAGAAGTAGAGCTGCCTTTGAGTATTTCGGAGATGTTATTTCATTTGACACCACGTACAATACAAACAGGTAACAAACTGTCCCTTTTTATGATTCTAAATTAATGTGTTTTATGAATCTGCCGCAGAGGTATATATTTAGGTGTTTTTTGGGTGTATACAAAGCATTTGTTGGGTGCACGTATTGATTTTCCATTCTGCACTATGGTAATTTGTTTTAGATATAATTTGGTTTGTGGTTCTTTTGTCGGGGTGAATCACCACGATCAGTCAACACTTCTCGGATGCTCTTTGATGAAAAACGAAAAAATTGAATCATTCAAATGGTTGTTTCAATGTTGGCTTCGTTGCATGGGAGGAAATGCTCCGAAAGGGTTTCTCACCGATCAATGCGCATCAATGAAAATGGCTTTAGAGGCTTGTATGCCAACAACAATTTACCGTTGGTGTATTTGGCACATCATGAAGAAGATTCCAAGCAAATTAAACGGGTACAAGGGACATGCAGATATTGAACAACAAATGAGCGAAGTTGTTTGGAACTCTTATAGCAAAGACTCATTTGATAGGAATTGGAATGATTTTCTACTAAATTTTGGTCTTGTGGACAACAAGTGGCTTTTAGGTAGTGTTGGGTTAAAATCTGCAGCAGAGGTGTAAATTTAATCTTTATCCGGTGTATTTATAGTCTGTGTTTGGGTATATTATGCAGATCTCTATGCAGACCGTCATATATGGGTTCCAATCTATCTGGATCACCACTTCTGGGCAGGGATGAGAAGCACACAAAGGAGCGAGAGTATGCATTCATTTTTTAACAAGTTTATTACCCAGAACTGCTCGCTTATTCAATTTGTCAAACAATATGATAATTGCCTTGGAAGCAGGGAGCAAGCAGAGAGAGAATCAGATGCTGCAAATTTTTATACGGTCATACCGTGTGCAACCAAATCCTCCATTGAAGATCAGTTTAAAGATGTGTACACTCATCAAAAGTTTAGGGAAGTTCAAGCGCAATTCTGAGAAAAGGTGAATTGCATCACTAGATTAACGAATTCTGCTCTAGGCTATTCAGTATATGAGGTTGGAGAACAAGTTTCTAGCTCAATATTCAACAAGTTTGTGGTTACTTACGACTCAATTGCAGCCTAGATAAAATTCCAATGCTTATTATTCGAGTCGAGAGGGATATTGTGTCGTCACGCACTAAGCATGTTAAGCTTTGAACAAGTAAGCCAAGTGTCACCTAGATATATACTGGAACGATGGAGCAAGAAGGTAAAGAGGCGACACACACACATCAAGAGCAGCCACGACGAGCCACTGTTGGAGCCAAGAAGCAAGAGGTTTGACCAATTGATTTTTCGTTCGCAAAATATTTGCAAATTTGCATCCGAATCGGAGGAGCTGACTGCAATTCTGCACCATGCGTACGATAACGTCATGGCTGAGATGGAATCATTGAAAGCCAAAAGAAAGGGCACATCTTCTTTATCTCACGAAGACGCCAACTTGGATCCATTAACGAGCTTCAAAGCCCCCAAGGATTCGAACAAGAGGACGTCCAAAGAATAGGCTAGGTTCAAAGTTGGACAAACAGATTGCAAATGCCATAAAGAAGAAGAAAACGAAATTTTTAAGCGAGGTAAAAGTGATGTTCTTTAAATTTGTGGTGATTAAGTTTATTTTATTCGTTAATAGTTTAGCTAATATGTGAGTTTGTTATATTCAGATAAACATGTTTGATGTTGCATCAGTGGTGCATTCAAATTCCAGCCAATATTAAGGACATGTTATGAATTATCAGTTCAGGGTACCAGCAGTAGGGGACAACTCTTTGGGTGTATAGTTACAAAATATGGGTGTAAAATCAATATTATTTTGGGTGTATTTTTGTGAATTTTATTGTAATTCACATTTTACATATAGATACATATATATACTTCAGAATCTTCTGTTTGTTTTTTTTTTACAATGGTTTAATGGTTTTAGGTATTAGGGTTTAGGGTTTTAGGGTTTACAAGTTAGGGGGTAAGGATTTAGGTTTTAATTGTTTAGGGTTTAAGGTTTTAGGCACAAAGCATCAGGGGGGATAGATTTAAGGGTGTATATTCAACTTTCTTTGGGTGTAAAAAATGGCAGGTTATGGGTGTATATTTGATTTGATATTTTCCTTCATATTATGGTACCTGTAATTCATACATTTTGAACACAGCACACAGAGTTTAATAATTGAAAGAAATTTCACAATAAAATGCATTATAATTGTCAAATATTTACAACATGTCTTCCATTTGTTACAAGACTATATAAGATTTATATTAAGCAGTGTCAACATCCTGAGAATCTATTACATTAAGCAGTGTCAACATCCTCAGAATCTATCTGACAATATGGACTCAATAACAACGAGGATGGCTTGAACAGTCTTATTGCATTACTTCCCCTAATGGCTTCATGTTTGTCTAGATTCATGTCATGGAATAGAATCTGGGAAGCATATTCTACTCTAAAGTGGTCCACCTCATCCTACAGTAAAAAAGAATATTCTATTTAATCAACCATGTTAATTGAGTAATGTAATACAGAGTTATTTAGTTTTAAACATATTTACCTGAGTCCAATTGTCCCACTCATACTTTCGCTTCTTAATGTTTACGGGCTCAAATATCTCAAGCCACTTCATTACGTAGATAGCACAGTCATAGTTGAAAATAGAAAAATAAATTATAAATTACATATAGAAAAGTTTAATTTTCAGAGTGAAAGATTTATACCTTGTCTTTTGGCCCGAGATGTGAAGGTATGGTGCTACAATTTTCCTGTCCTTGTCCTTTGATTTCAGAGGTGCCCCCAACATATACTTTAATTCGTGATATTACGTATCCCTTAAAACACAAAATAAATGAATAATTTCAATAAAAGGATACACCCAAAGGAGTTAATAGTTACCCCTTATATTAAACAGAATACACCCAACTATATATATATATATACAGAACACAGAACCAACATACAACAAATGTATTCAGCACAGTTCTCTCTTCGGTAGGAGATTTGTTGTGTACTGGATCGACTATATAAAATTTCTTCTTTCTTGTATCAGCGATCCATAACCACCAATGGTCTGAATGGCAAACAGGTGCAAAAATCTGAAATATGTTCAGATTGAACACTGTTTTAATTTATTTGGCACATAAGTAAAAAATCGTAATAAGAAGTTTTTGAAATGAAAACTTACATAACGATGTGATGCTAATTTTTTAAGGTCCAAGAAGGGTATAAACATTGGGTAGTCTTCCACCCTGAATGGCCTATTAGTTTTAGCGTTTAAGAATACTCCCTTTGGATGATTTATAATCGCCATGTTCTGCAAAAATTGAGAACAATCAAATGAATCCAGAAAATACACCCAAACAAATAAACAACTCCCACCCAATTGAACACAGAAAATACACCCAAATGAATAAACAGAATACACCCAATTTAAGAAAAATAATATATCCTAAGGAATGCAGAAAATACACCCAAAATTTGTTGAAGCAACCCTTACCACAATATCAGGGGGGAGACAGTATACTTCTTCTTGAAACCTTTGAATATTTTGTTGGTTTACGATGAAGCACATGGCAGAGACAATCTAGAAAAACAGAATACACATCAATCAGGATTGTACTTAATTTTGATGATAAAAAATTAATATTGTTGTGATATTACCTCAGCTTCTATATGCGTTTTAGGCGCAAGTGATGCAAGGTGGAATTTTGACAGAGAGTATATATCTCCAGCTTGGAGTTTGCCGATGTCGTCAAACTCATTAGTTCGTTCATATGAGTAGGATTTCACTCGTATAGCCCAGTGGTAGCGTTTATGTTTCATGTCAGTAGTATCTAAATTCGGTCTGACAGGAGTTTCAAACTTCTCGAAACTCTCTGCCGCACTCTCCTTTGGAATTTGTGAACTTTTTTCTTCTTTTGTCACCCCACCACTTGCAATTTTATGTACCAGATTCTCTAATTGTTCTAGCAGTGTTAGGGTTTCTGGAGTTTTTGCCACGTGTTCATCTTGCGTTGACGCCCCCTCCTGCGTTGTTGTTTCTTCTTGGCTCGAATCAGTGAAGCCAAGGCTGAATGATGGCAACTGATCTTTTTTAGGAACGTACGATGCTGTCCGTGCCATCATCATCAACGCAGCAGCGTCTTCTGGGGCTGGATTACTGTGTGATCATGTATAACATATTATAAAAATAAGAATATACGGATGATAACCAAAACATTGATTTTACTCTAATGAACTTACATTTTAGATGGAGCTGGGGGAAGTGTGGGTGTGCTTTCTTCAAGTTCTTGGGGGGGTTCAGGAGTGCTGCACGGCACATAAAATTAATTATGACGTAAATAAAACTATTCAGGGGCAATATACACCCAAACTGTAACCCAATATACACCCAAACTGCAACCCAATATACACCCAATAATATTTCTTACGTTTTTGTAGTTTCTTCAATTTGTAGTAGAGGGGTTGGTTCCTATTTTGTCTCAGGTGTTTCTTCAAATTCCGGCACAGCGGTTGTTTGGGACACTGGTAGACAAACTTGAATCGGAACTCTAAACAAGAAGAAAAATGAAAGGTTAACAATGCCTTTGAAAATAAAAAGGTTATAAGAGTGAAATATTCTTGAAAAACTCACATTGCAAGAGCTTCGGACGGTGTCTCTTTCCTCACAACCATCATATTCAAATCAGCCGGCTCACTGGCTGACTCTTCAACCAGACTCATTCTAAAATACACCCAAAGAAAGTCAAAAATACACCCGAACAATTCAAAAGAAAAACAGGCTTTGTTTTTTGAGAACTTACATAATTGCAGTTTTTGGTTTTTTTTTCCTGCCTTTTTTTTCTCGAATAAAACAATAAAGGGCCTTTTTTTTCTAAAAAAAATATACAGAATTAGAAGTAGAAGGTAATAAAAGAACAAAAGTAATAGTTATTTGAAAGAGAAATTACATGCTGTCTGTCGGTCTGTTTACGCTACTTTGTATTGTATGTCCTTCAGAGGAAGGATCATCACTTCCCAAGTTTACGTCCGGTATTCTAAACAGAGTTCATGTTATTCAGACAAAATATCATACAGTTAAATCATGATAACAAGATTTTATTAAATAAAGCTTCTTACGTTTCAGAGGAGACATAGTGACCTTCCGTCGATCGCAGGTCAGCTTCATTCTCCCTGCGAAACAAGAAACAGTTATTAACAAAGAAAACACGCTAAAATCTGAAATATACACCCCAACAAGACATACTCCTATGCAGCAGAATTTTTATTGTTTTTCCTTAAGAATTCATCTAGATCTTCACTTCCTATTTCAAATCTGTCAGTACATTCATAAAAGAACATATTAACAAAATTAATAATGATGATAGACGGTAATATAGCTTACAAAGTACTGTACCCATGATAGGATTGATCTTCTTCAGGAGATGAATGCTCAACAACAACCTTTTTCTTTTTGGATTGTGTTCTGGGTGGAAAAAACAAGTATGAATCAGAAATAAAAAATTAATTTTATCACAAAATATTATCGAAAGAAGTGCTTACTTTTTTGGTGTTCTTTGGGTCTTTTTCTTTTCTTTTTTTTTGCTTCTTCACCGGTGATGATTCTTCGCTTCTATAAGTTTTTAAGAGACACTTCTGTTAATACATAATATTTTGATAATAAATCCAAAAGAGAGGAGTAATAATTTCAGAACATTACTCATCAGTTGATTCAGATTCTGCATTAGAATCTTCTTGACTCTTCTTTCTTTTTTTGGAGTTGATTCTCGAAGGCAAACAATCATTATTTAAAACATAGTAAAGATATAAAATACACCCAAATGAATGCACAAGATACACCCAAATGAATGCACAATATACACCCAACACAATAAACAAAATACACCCATTTTAATAAACAACATACACCCAACTTGATAAACAAAATACACCCAAATGGTTCAACAAAATACACCCAACTTGATAAAGAAAATACACCCAACTATGGTACTTACTTTTTTCCTTTTTTGCTGGGATGTTTTCTTGGTGAATCTTCTGAATCTTCTTGAGTCTCAGACTCAGAGGTAGAACTGTCACTATCAGTTGTTTCTGTCTCCGAAGACGATGTTGAACTTGCCTTCCTTTTTTGTTTTTTTATTTCTTGTTTTTTTTCTTTTTCTCTATTTTTTTCATTTTCTTTCTTGTTTCAGCCATCTTTACAATCCCCTGAAATATTAGAAATTTTAGTTAGCAGCACACAGGTAAATAAAATACACCCGACATATTATGTTCACTTACCATATTTTCCTCTATTTTCGCCCTCATTCTTTCGACTAACTGCTCCTTACTCCAGTTTGCAATCCAGGGTTTTGGAGGTCTTTCTGCCCTCTTCTTGTCCTTATTTTTAGAAAGATAAAAGTAAATTATCATCAGGGCAAAGAGGCAGCCATCAATTGCCTTTTTCTTTTTCTCCTTGTAATCAGTTATGCCCTTGATGATAAAACTCAAAATATGCCCTCCCCAGTTTCGCTCTGTTATGGTGTCCATCTCAAAAATTGGGGCCAGATGCACAGGTGAGATTTTGTTTATTGTCGTTGGTAAAAGGAATGCCATCTGTATATAGAGGATGAAAATCCTCTTGAACATTAGGCGATCCTGTTCGTTACCAACGCCAATATCCATCATCTCATCTGTAAGATTTTTGAGGGTCTTACCCTGAAATCTTCTAAAAATTTTTTTATCATCCTCAGAAAGTTTCTTATAATTGACTTTCTGAGGAAATAGATCCCCTACAAAAAGGAAAACAACATAGTATGAAAATCAGTTCAAATACACCCAAGCATAAACTTAAATACACCTAAGAATCAGTTAATATACACCTATAATTTTTAGTGAGTTACCTGATGCGTTGATGCCAAGCGCATCACCTATTATTTTTGGACTTATTTTAAAAGAACCGTATCCAGTTTTCAGTCTGTGCTCCCCTAATTTGAAGTTGTTAGCCAACTCCCTTAATACTTGGTGATGCACCCTTAGTGGCGGGATGTGCATCAAGCCACCGAATCCCAAATCCCTCACAATCGTTTTCTTCTCCTCACTCATGTTTCTGAATTTCTCACTTAATAAATGTGTTGCACACTTAAGGTCTTTGGTTTGCTGTAAACAAAAACAAAATTATAGTCAGATATATTTCTATTATATACAACTGATTTCATCTAAGACATATATTTGTTCTTACATTTTTTTCAGCTTGGTTTCTTGCTGCCATTTTTTCTGAAATGAAAAATACACCCATAGATATCAGTATGATACACCCATAGATATAAGTCAGATACAACCATAGATATCAGTAGGATACACCCATAGATATGATTCAGATACACCCATATATATCAGTAATATACACCCATAATTATGATTCAGATACACCCAACAATTTATGTCATATACACCTAACAAATTACTCCATATACACCCACTAAATTATGTCATATACACCCAAGGACAAGCAATATTACAAGGACAAGCAATATTAGAATAGTTGCAACAGTTGATTATATTACACTATATCAGTTCAGAAATTTACATCCAACAAATTATGTCATATACACCCAACAAATTATGCAATATACTCCTAAAAATCAGTTACGAGAAGAACTAGAACAAGAAGAACAGTAAAACCTAGGATAACTAAGAAGAACAGTAAAACCTAGAACCAAGAAGAACAGTAAAACGTAGAACAAAAAGAATATTAAAAACAGTAAAATGAGAGATAGAACAAGAACAACAGTAAAACCTAGAAGAACAGTAAAACCTAGTTCTTCGATTTCAAAATGTGAAAAATCTACAAGATGACTAAAATAGTAACGTACCTTGAGTAATATTTCTTCGTTTTTCTGAAAATTGTTGATAGAGAGTTCTATCTTTTGTTGATGGTTTTTGCTAATTTTCGCGACGAGTTCTATCTCTTCAGTTTGGAATGTTGCTCGAAGGTTGACGGTTTGTGTTTTCTTCGAAGGAGAAGTGGAAGAGTGCACCATAACGAGCGCTTTTTTGCGATGCGTAACGGTTGAGTGACACGTGTGACATTGACGCTCTATTCAATGGGAATAAGTGCGTGTGTAGTATTATTGGGTTGGGTCAACTTGTAACGCTTGTAAAGAATTTTTACTTGTATGTATAGCAGTTTAACTAGAATTTAATATTAAATAAGATAAATTTTAATTGATTTTAACTAGAATTTTTTAGTTATCAAACATTTTTGTTAATCTAACTATTATCAACGGAATGATATTTTGGACATTTAAAGGGAAAACCAACTATATCATAAATTAGAAGAAACATAGATGTAGAAAAGAAAATGAAAGGAGAGGACAAATAGAAACTGTGGTTTGGTGGTGGGTGGGACTAGTAGGTCCTAAGTCCTTACATCGTTACATGGTCACACCAATTATCTGATCAGTGTTCAGACCTAAATCAAAGTAGTTAACCATTCATGTTACGCTCATCATCATCACAATCATCCCCTCCGTGATTAAAGCTACAATTATTTAACTTATCAATTTCCATAAAAAAAAAAGCTTACGTAATACTGCGGAGATTTAAAATTATAAAAATTGATTTGGATTGAATCGTAATAATGAAAGTATATTTTGTTAATTATGAGTTTGATAGCATTTTAGTACTATTTTTCATGCAGCCTTTTTTTTAAAAAAAAGTTCAATGATTGGCACGAGTTGGTCAATGGAGTCCAACCAATCAATAACGTGGCTCAGAATGTGGACGCCATTAACAATATCTGGTCACTTCCAAGAATGCAATGTCACCATATTAGCGTATTTATGTTATAATAATCGATCATACAATTAATCTTTGTTAATTATTTGTGTATATAATTATACAAAAATACTATATGTACAAAAAAATTAATAACTAAATTAATTATTATATATTTATAAATATAAATATATATTATTTTATTTATTTTTTATGTACATTTTATATTAGACAAGTTAGGTATATAAAATGTTTGATTGTTTGAAAACTAAATTTACTAGATTATAAATTTTTAATTTTGTATACGTTTTTGTAATTTTTTTATATCTATAAAAATTATTACAGGGTACAGCAGTTTCACAATTTAACGTAACGCAGTTTAATGGGTTTTTATACTAAACAGAAAGTGTTACTGGGTGTAGCAGTTTTTGAAAAAACTGTAAGATGAAAAAATCGCAATTGACTATAGCGGTTCTTGAAGACTTGTAACTTTGCACTCTTGCAGGTGATGGTGAATTTCATTTAAATCTCTAACCAAAAGAGTATTTTTTTTTCTGTGCAAAAATCTGAGGATTACTTCAATTCAATTAGAATGGTTATGGTTTTAAAAAAGTTCTCACTCAAAAGTTTTTTTTAGTGTGTTTAATAAATTTCTAATGATAAAAATAAAAATACTAAAAGAATAAAAAAACATTTTTTTTAAAAAATTATAATTTATATTTTTTTAAAAAATTTTACTTAAAAAAAAGAATATTTTTTACATAATAAATGAACAAAAAAATATTTTTATCCAAATATAATTGATAAATTAAAAAATATTTTTATAAAAAATATCCAAACATAAAATTATTTTTATTTTTATAAAAAATCTTTTAAAAAAATATTATTTTAAAAAAATATTTTTTAAAAATAACATCCAAACAAGTCCTATATATAATTTAACTTTGATATCACATGTTAATAACTTAATAATTAATATATTACCTAAGATCTTAGGCTTCTGTAATATATTATAGAAAAAATTTTAAGTGTACTAATAATTTTAACTATTAATCTCAATTATAAAATATACATAATATATATTATTTAAAATCAACTATTGAGATTATTAGAATACCGAAATTTTGGATATGTTTGAAAACTTTTCATACTATACACAAGTATACATGAATTTTTTCTTTTTTTTGGTTATGATACAGTTATACATCATGAACATTTTAGATTCAATTTTCACATATTGGGCCTGTGTTAACGAAATTAAACCCCCTATCCTCTCCTCCTTTTTCGGCTGAACCAGATAAACAAAATACAATCCAAATTTAGGGCGAGAACATCAATAAGGAAATTCCCTTTTTTAGTTATCTGACTTTGACCCTTTTTTAAATTTTTTTGTTCAAGCTTGGTCCATTTTCTTTAGGTGGATACGTACCAATAATAGAATATCCTTTATTTCTTTTTTTATTTTGGACAGGGAATAATTGAATATCCTTGATCAATGTCAGGTATGCACGTGACTCTTGGGCTTGGCAGGAGCTTGATTCCAAATTTAAGGGCCCAAAATGCCTGTTTCATAGAAATTGACAACAGATTTTTGGGTCTAATCTCGCATAAGTCTTTCTTTATTGGATCAAACAATATTAGCAGAGTCACACGGAAAAAAGAAATGCTACGAATCGGAGTGAATGTTGATGTTGGATTGAGCATAATTGTTGTTTCTCTTTAATTTCTAGGATATTGTGTAATCTAAGTCTAAATATCTAATAAGACTACTACAAGATGAACATGAGCATTGCTTAATTTTGCCAGAAATCTCGGTTTCTCGATGCACGGACACGAATACGGATATAGAACATGATACGATACGGGATTATGTCAACACACAAATTTTAAAATCTTATATGACACCGGGATACGCATACATATAAAATATAAAATATTTTTTAGATAAATTATAATGATATTTTGATATTTTATTGATATTAAAATATAAATTAAAATTTTTAGTTATTTTTAATGCCTTATTTTAATTATATCAAGTATTTAAAATATTTTTTATTTTAATAAATAATAATATATATTATATCTAAATCTATTTTAAAAATATATGATAAGAATAAAACTGGACACGCTGACACGTGATGGTATTTAGATGTGTTTAGACATGTTCGAAAAAAAATTATATTTTGTAACACGTAAATAAATATCGTGTTCAAAATGTGTCCAACACGTAAACACGATAACTCAACAAAATATCCGTACTTCATAGTTTCCCTTCATGTCAACTCACTATCGTGGTGAGTGGTGACAATGATCGGAAAACATGTGAAACTATTAAAAACTAATGTGCCTATAATTATAGTCCGACCAAATTAAAGCAACAATGTGGAAGTAGCAGCAAAGGTCTATATTATTACTCTCTAAATTACATGAATATATTTCTTTTTAAGATATATACTCACAGCTCACAATGGCAAGTGAGGAAGAGTACATCACTTGAAACCAGAAAATATACACCAATTTCAAATACCCCTGCATTGAATAATCAAATCCCATTTATGAGTCTAAAGTTTGGTTGGACCTACTCAATTTAAATATATAAAGTGACTTGGATATATAATTTGGGAAACTAAAAATTAAAAATCTATATGATATTGTTTTAAGAGTTAGGTCGTCTATATAAAAAATACCACGATACAAAAGCATATTTTTTAAGTAGAAAAAATATAGAAATAAGTAGCACATTTTTATGTTTAAAAAATGTTCATTTGTATTCATTCAAAAATTAGAAATAGTAAAAAGGACTAATATACAGTAACATTAAAAAAAAATAGTTCATACTTCATAAAGTAGTATTGATGTCCAATAAAAAAAGTGAACCGTTATTCTTTCTTTTTGGTGTGTGAGAGAGATACATTACAGAATAGTACCAGAAGAGAAGTATTTTAAATTGTTATGAATTACATAAATTTGTGTCTCTAATTTTTTTGTATTGTTTTGTTTTTTAAATAAACAATCACAAATCGGACTATTCCATTTGTGTTTTTAAAAATTAAAAAAAATTTAATATTAAAATCAGACCGTCTAATTTTTATTTTTTTAAAAAAAGTAAAAGTATAAATCGGACATTTTGATTTGTAATTTATTTTTTTCTTTAAACATATTGGACCGTCCGATTTAAATAATACCAATTAAAAAATATCATATAAAAAAAACACATAATTTTTCAATAATAACGTATTAGACATATATTTAATCAATATAAAAAAAATTAAGCAAGTGAATTAGCACCGAAAGAAGATTCTAGAACAGAGGCATGCACGACGACAAATCCTTTTGCGTTGTTGTGTTTGTGTTAAGTGTCCATGGTTCCATGCACATTTGATAGAAAACGTAAACTAGCGGCCTATGTCACACACATGATCCCTATCAATCTCTCTTTTGTTTTGTTTTTGTCAGCCTCCTCCTCTTCTTCACTTGTCGCAGATTCAAATAACTCAAATATCCACCATTCTGCTTCCACCTGTAACATTTACGAAGGGACCAATTTATGTGACCGATAAAACGGCCTATTATGCATTATACACGTCTCTCTTTTCTGTCTTCTTTGCCTTTTATTCAAATGCCCATATTATCCTCCTTTGCCCATCCACTGTGAGTCAACCGCAACTACCAATACCATATGAGTGAATGGGAAAAGCTTTTGCCTAGCATAACATACACGATTTTTTTTCCCTAAAAATTAAAATGATAAATCGAATTTATGGTAGATAAATTTTTTTTTTTGGTTAAAACCTTGAATAAGAATAACCTTGCACAAGTAAATTATGAGGCAAAAAGGAAAATTAGGCAGGGAGAAAAATGTAATTTAAGAGGAAAGACACGCTCTTTTGGTTTGACAACTTTCCGTCTACTATTTGGGGTCAGACAAACGTCACCGAGTCTGATACTAATCAAAATCGTTGGTTGTGATTTCCTCTTTTAACTCCTCTTCCTTCTCTCCCTTTCTTATAACTCTTCCCTTCCTTCAATCTCTTCTCATCCAACAACAAACACTCCAAATTGAAACTCATCACTGAAAACCAACCAAAACAACAACAACAACAATGGCTTCTTCTTCCTCACTTTCTCAGCTTCGATGCAGAAACCTCTCCTGCTCCCTCGCCCCTATCCCCTCCTCCTCCTGCCTCGTTCCCACTCCTTCCATTCTCCATCTCGGAGTATTCACCAAGCCCGTCGGAAAGCCCATCGTCGGGGTCTCTTCGGATGCCCCGAGGGCGGTGTTCTGCGTGAGAGCCGTTACGAACGAGGAGGAGGGCGGTTATTCGGGAGTGGCGGTTGTGGAGGAGACGGAGGCTGGGCGGCTGAAGAAGGCGCTGGTGGATTCGTTTTACGGGACTGATCGTGGATTGAAGGCTTCCAGCGACACGAGAGCTGAGATTGTTGAGCTTATCACTCAGCTCGAGGCAAAGAATCCTACCCCTGCTCCCACCGATGCGTTGACTCTCCTCAACGGAAAATGGATCCTCGCGTAATTAACTAACTTCCTTTCTTTTCTTATTTTTATTACTTTTCAATTCGGATAAAATTTTGCTTATTTGTTCTAAAAACAAAAATTGCAAGAAATGCTGGATAGGTTAGGCTGGCCTAGTACAAAAAATTTTAGTTGCATTAATGTGATAGCGATAATCTGTGTACTTTGTGGATCGCTAGAGTCTGGTCCTACTGTCCTAGGAACTAAGCTAAGCTAAGTGGTTGGTGGTTAAAAGTTGCAAGTCACTTTATGCGTAATTCTTATTTTTCTAATTGAACTTTTAAGTGCTGTATTGGAGATCTAAGTTATGATCTTATTATGGACTTAGTCACATCAAAGTGAATATCATAGCCGCAACTTTTGTTGACAAATGCAACAAATCTTGCTTATGTGTAATTACTTTTATCTCCTCAGGTATACCTCCTTTGCAGGGTTGTTCCCGTTGTTGTCAAGCGGAACACTTCCATTGGTGAAGGTAGAGGAAATATCTCAGACCATTGATTCCGAGAGTTTCACCGCCCAAAACTCCGTTCGCTTTGCCGGTCCCTTGGCCACCACCTCCATCAGCACAAATGCAAAATTTGAAGTCCGCAGCCCAAAACGTGTTCAGGTCTGCGTTTGGTTTTTCATCCTTACTAGTTTAGCACTTCCCCAATGCAAAAATGACAAACTCCTTGTGTTTTTTTATAGATCAAGTTTGAGGAAGGGGTCATTGGCACTCCACAGTTGACAGACTCATTGGTTATACCAGAAAATGTGGAATTCTTGGGGCAGAAGATTGATCTCACACCCTTCAAGGGCATACTCACCTCTGTCCAAGACACGGCATCTTCTGTCGCAAGAACTATCTCCAGCCAGCCTCCGTTGAAGTTCCCGATCTCCTACAGCAACGCTCAGTCGTGGTTGCTCACCACCTACCTGGACGATGAACTTCGCATCTCCAGGGGTGACGGTGGAAGTGTCTTCGTTCTTATCAAGGAAGGAAGCTCTCTCTTGAGCTGAAGCTTGTTTCTTCGCATGTTCGCCATTATTATCGTCACTATATATATAATAAGAAATTTGTATGAGAAAGGAAAGCCTTAGTGCTGTGGCATCGTATGTTTTATCTTAAATTTGTCATCCTTGATGTAATAAGGATGTAAAGTACTGTTAATGATATAACTTAGTTTAGAGTTGGGTTCAAGATCCAATCTGGTTCTGCATCAATATTGTCCCTGACGAACTAAGGATATAAAATCTCTATTTTTGTGGATTTACCAATTTGAATGACCAATCAATAAATGCCATACCCAAATAACATATAAGAATGGTAAGTGTGCGTGCTGGGTTTGGCGTTGGGAACAGGAACACTCAAAAGAAGGTTTGAATCGGAAGCATAACTGGAATTTTGTATGAACTGGCTAGGAAGGATGAAGAGAATAAGTGTTTTTACCTGATGGTTTTTCATCTCATACTTGGATGATTTGGAATTTTGGATCCACTAGCATTAGTATGGTTGGTTATTTTCTACAGGTGGCACACTGGCAGTTTCCACAGGCGGGAAAACTTGTTATTTAACTAACTTTAAGAACATACATATTACATAGCACAATTGGATTCACTTGCACAGTTATTCACCATTTTCTTCAATCACAAGCCTCTTATTTCAAACTACTAACCATCATTCATACTTTCAACACATCATGTTCTCATTTTGGGCCAAAGAATAACCAATGAAGCATATCCATCCTTTTGTTATTCCGATTCGATGTAGTAATATTTTAAGCAAAGAATAAGAAAAAGCATGATGCATTTACTGACAGTTTTTATTTCAATTTACATTACGAAGAATGCTAGGGACCAGCAGAATTTGTAATGTTTAGTCATCAATTAGCCATCATCAATATTTTCAATAGTGTAAGATGACATCTAATGGTATAAGATTAATCATTTTCTTTTTTATGGTTAAGTGCTGGCCAGATTTCAACAAAAGTGCTGGCTCCTAGACTTTTTCTTATATGCCTAGCTAAGTTGGCAAGTAAAGGTTCAAATAAACTGATTATGTAAAATTGAAGCCTATATCCACCATATATAGCTAAGACAAGACTTGAAGAAAGCAACAAATTAGTTAGTTAGTTTAAGGGGAAATGGGTGAGGAATCAGGGTTGAATGTAATGGACATGGAAGAAGCTCAACGAGCGGCTTTATTCAGAGACTGGGAGAATTTCAAGAAATTCTTCGCAAATTACAACCAGGCCTTGCTTAAGCCTATGGATATGGGCTTAAACACGGCCTTTCACGTTGCCATGGCCTTAGAGTCCACCCGCGACGCAGAACTACTGAAGGAGTTGCTGGAAATGGTTGGCGAGGAAGAGAGGTGGCAGGCGCTGAGAAAGGCGAATGGCGATGGGGACACGCTTCTCCACGTGGCGGCCGCAAGTTGCAAGGAGCTTAACGCAGTGGAGTTGGTGCTCGACTACGAGAAGAAGGTGCAGGCGCCGCTGGAGGATGAAGAAACAGAGGGGGATTGGAAAGAGAAGAAGATATCGTTGGTGGAACTGAGAAACGACTATGAGGAAACCCCGATTTTCACGGCTTCTAAGGAAGGGAATCTCAAGATGCTCCAGCACGTTGCTAAAGGTGTAGGCGCTGCTGACTTGCGAAAGCATTTCTACCGAGGTGCTGACAAAACTTCCATTCTTCATATTGCTATAATTGGACAACACTTTGGTAAGTTTGTAATTCATGTCAACTTATCTTAGGTGGAAACTCTGCGTCGAAGTCACGTGACTGATAGCTGAGAGCCGTTAGATAATTTGATTGATTTGACTAAATTTTCATCTAATGATTTCAGCTATCAACTTCACGTGAAGTGGACCACAGTTGAGTTTTCACCTTTATCTTATATTATATATAAATGTTCCCCTCTTTTTGGCGCAGATGTTGCGGTTTGGTTGCTGGAAGTGGATGGTAGTTTGGCTAATGAAACGGACGATAGCAAATTTACGAGTCTTCAACTGTTAGCCAAGATGCCTTTTGTGTTCCCAAGCCATTCCCAATTCAGCACTCTCAAATCTCTCATATATTATTGTATTTAGCTGTTTTTTTTAATCCCTCTGCATTTCGATTTTAATACATTAATACAGTTTATTTTAATCCATTGATGGTTCTTACTAATTTGATTAACAGTGCTTCCGGAGTACGAGTACCAAGATTTTGATCATGAAAGCATACGGGTTCTCAGGCAAGGGACAGAATCATCAAATGGAATTGGAAATGGAAATGCACACACCTCAGGTACTTTTTGGAGAAGAAACAGAGCTGTATTCATTTTATATGGAATACAAAATTGATGGTTAAAAGTGTTAAGAGTTCATATTTTGAAAACGAATTGTCTGATCTGTTGCATATGCATGCTCAATTCTTATTCTTGATAATGAATACGCCAAGTTACATTGCAGTGTTTACAAGAATCAACCGTGCTATTTGGAAGTTTCTTGCTGAAGGTGCGAAATACTGCTAAGTGCTAACCTTGTTCCAAGCGCGATTCAATTCAATTTTATGCGTGCCTGCTTTAATCCACTTGCATAAATTTTGTTAGGAAAAGTATAGGCTACCGTCATATTATCTGCCAACTTCTGCCAACTCTTATTTATATTTGTGTTTTATGGAAGTGTGTTTGTAGATGTGTCTAATAATTAATATATTTTAAATACATATATAAAGAGACACATCCAGAAAATATATCTATAAAGACTTCTATTAAACACAGTTATAAAAAAGATATTTTTATTAGATACATCCATGAACACACTTTCATGAAACACAATTATAAATAAGAGTTGGCAGAAGTTGGCAGATATGCTGTTGGTAACGTAGCGAAATGCCGATTTTGTTAATTAAGTTCCAATATGTTCTTGATAAATCCAAGTTACACTGTTTATGTGGCATACCCTTGTAGTATAGGGTACCAACATATTATCTGCCAACTTATTGCCAACAATGATTAATTA
The DNA here is from genome assembly GCF_003086295.3 of Arachis hypogaea. Lineage (NCBI taxonomy): Eukaryota > Viridiplantae > Streptophyta > Magnoliopsida > Fabales > Fabaceae > Arachis > Arachis hypogaea. The sequence continues at coordinate 5,427,924 of NC_092039.1, read as the reverse complement.
TTATATTTTAAACCCATGTATAAAGAGACACATCCAAAAATATTTATAAAGACACTTCTATTAAACACAGCTATAAAAAAGATATTTTTATTAAACACATCCATAAAGACACTTCTATTAAACACACTTATAAATAAGAGTTGGCAGATATTGGCAAAAATGAGATGTTGGCAAAAATGTTGTTGGTAACGTAGCGGGTACGTTACCAACAGCATATCTGCCAACTTCTACCAACTCTTATTTATAATTGTGTTAATAGAAGTATCTTTGTGGATGTGTCTAATAAAAATGTCTTTTTTATGGCTATGTTTAATAAAAGTGTCTTTATAGATATATTTTCTGGATGTGTCTCTTTATATATATGTTTAAAATATAATAATTAACTATTGTTGGTAATAAGTTGACAGATAATATGTTGGTACCCTATACTTTCCCTTAATAAAAATACGAAAAATATTTAGGCCATTAAAATTTATTATTTTTTATTATTATTTTTAATCATCAATTAATTAATCTTTCAGTTTAATTATTCAACAACATAATTTTAATCCACATTTTTAAACATTAATAACTAATTAATAACTAACTAATTACTAATAACAATAAATTATAATAATCTTTTAGCTTTTCTTGTTATTTTAAAAATTAATAGTTGTCTAATATATTAAATTTTTAACTTTCTATTAATAAAAAAATATAGGTAAACAACAGTCAATTTTAAATAAATATAATTAATAATTATTAATTTTGTTTTTTTTTTTAAATAAAATTTAAATAATTACTAATTAATAATAATTAATTAATATAAAATATAATTTAAAAATATTTGTTGGCTTATTATTAACTAAATTTTTATTGGTTACTTAAGGAGGTTGTTTATTAATTTTTGCATATGCATGATAACCTACACACATGAATTATATATAATAAAAAAATTGAAAAGGATGAGTAACCAATGAAATATTTGTATAATGTGTATAATGGAGGTTTATGGAGTATTAGAGATATAACAATTAGTGTTACCTTTTTTCATCAGCTGAAACTTTTGGGATGAGTGGTATCATGACATGGTATTAGAACGCTAGATCCGAAAAGTTAAAAGTTAGATCCTTGGTGAACCCCAAAATCAGTTTAATAGTTTAAGTTTTCGGGAAGATGTTTATTATCCCTAGTACTTGGATGGTTATTCTAGATAGTACGAGGGATGTTCATTTTGTAACTCAATAGCCCATTATATACATTATACAAATAGTCAATTGTAATAAACAATTGTTATTCGAGATTTAGATTGTCCTTTTATTTTTATTATATTTGCTTTAAGTTTTAATGTTTGGCATTATCATATTAACAATTAAGGATATTTAGATACATGCCAATGAATAATAATTTAAATGAGTGAATGACATAATCTTTTCATATTCACTTAAGAGATTGGAGATTCAAATTTTCTATCTTTGATTAAAAAAAAATATTTAAATACATATTAACCAAAAAAGCCTTCTAATATTTCTCTTTACTAATAATTTGTAAAGCAAAAAGTTAAGTGTGCATTAAAATTAATTATTAATATATTTATATATAAATATATGTAGTTTAATTTATTTTTAATATATATTTATATTTTAACACATATTTTATATTAGTAACTAATTTTAATAATTGATTATGTTCTATACAGATCATATTCATAAATATATACATATATTATTTAATTTATTTTTAATATAAAATTATATTAATAATTAATTTTGATTACTGATTTTAGTTTGCTTATAAAGCCTTCTAACAATACACTTTCTTTGTCTCTCTAAAGTTGAGTTTTTCCATTTGAATGAATCCACTGATGCAGAATGGATGGTGATACATGACATTTGGCAGACAAAGAAGCAGCACAAGTTAGTTATGCATCTAACCAAGTCATTAGTGCCAAAAGACTACTCATGGCGAGAAACTAACATTCATGTTACTAGTCAACGGCAACGAACGGTGGCTGTTTTTCCAATTTTTGAAGTCTCCGTTCGTCAAAGATTGATCCAAAAAAAGAGGGACAGCAGACAGGATGAGAAGGGTGGGACGCAAAAGGTAGATGCCACCAGTTATAGCCCTACGCCATTGCTCTTAGCAGCTAGCACCGGAATTGTGGAAATCATTGAGGAAATAATCGAAGTACACCCAGATGCCATAAACCATGTTGGTGTAAAAGAGCTTGATGTGCTTCAAGTTACAGTCATGACACGACAACTTGAAATTTTTCGATTCCTAAAGACTTGCTGTGGCACTTCAATGATGAAGAAATTGGCGGGTCGAATCGGTAGAGAGGGTCGCACCTTGTTGCATTACGTTGCACCGATGAAGTATAAGAGAAAGCACGAGGCCGGCGTTGTATATGAACTACAAGAAGAGCTCCGTTGGTTCGAGGTAAGCTAGCTAGAATTTCAAATTTCTTATAAATAAGGTGAAAACTCAAATACAATCGACTTCACGTAAAGTTGATATCTTCTGTTAGATGATTTGATTAAATTTTTATCAAATAGCTCTCAAGTCTGCACCTAAGTTTCCAATTTCCATCTATAAATAATTCCACATAAAAACACTTTTATGATGCGTGCAGCGTGTGAGGAACATAACCCCTTCATACCTTCACATACATTGCAATGATGAGAAGAACCAAACGGGAAAAGAACTATTTGAAACGGAGCATGATGCTATGCTAAAGAGCGCACAAGAATGGCTGAAGCAGACATCTCAATCATGCTCAGCAGTGGCTGTGTTAGTGGCCACCGTTGTGTTTGCAGCAATTTACCAAGTTCCAGGAGGAACTGATAACAATGGCGTCCCCAAACTGATAGGATCTTCCGTTTTCTGGTTCTTCACGATCATGGATGTTTTGGCACTTGGGAGTTCTCTGTCTTCAGTTGTGATGTTCCTCTCCATACTCTCATCTCCATTTGACATGTGGCAGTTCCGTAGCTCACTCCCTCGAAGGCTCTCGATAGGCTTCACCATGCTGTTCTTCGCGTTGATTACGACCATGATGTCCTTCACCGCAACCATTTTGCTCACCATAAGTAGGAGCCTGAATTCAAAAAGATGGAGCGCCAATTTGTTGTATAGCGTTGCGTTTATACCTGTCACCATATTTGCATTGATGCAGTTCCCACTCTACATGACTTTCAAGAGAGCCGCCACACAAGTTTGGAGCATGTTTAAGAGGTTGGTTCCAAGACGTGTGATCAAGTCAACTAGAAGGTCCGGGAAAAGAAGGTTTCGTCGCTCTGTTGTCAAGAAATTTCAACACTCCTAGCTATTTCGCCTTATATATTCACTTGTATTCACACTCTTGTACGTATATGCATATTATTACAGTTATTTACGGTCGTAGATAGATATGTGATAACATATTTAAAAAGATATTTTATATTATTATTTAAATCAATTAAATCATTATTATTAATTCATATATATGATTATAATGATTATTGGATAGATATTTAATTTAGTCAATTAAAAATGTAAGTTATTTTAATTTTTTTTGTCTATGATATTTACTAGTTCGACACTAGTTCGACAGACTAGACTAAGAATTAATTCGTGAGGAATTTAAACTTCTTAATTTTATAAAAGAAAAAGGTGCACATTTTGTTTGAGGTGAATATTGGGTAGGTGGCATTAGTGGCGGAACTGTGGAAGAAAAGATATTGACCAAAAAGCCCAGAGGTATATTCGGGGCGTTGTGTTAGGTCAAGAGGTTCAGCTGTCCTTTTTGTTTTTCAAACCTACTTCTCCGCTTTTTTACTCCACAGTCTCGCTACTCTCTCTGTACTCCAAACTCTACACCAGATTAACGCTTCTCTCTAGTCTCTTCCAATGGCGCCATCTTACGTACCTAACGGCAACCTCTCCGCCGGTAGTTCAGTCACCGGCCGCTTTGCCAATGTCTACAGTGAGGTTCAGAGCAGCCGCGTTCACCACTCTCTCCCACTCCCCTCCGTTCTCAAGACCTCCTTCTCCCTCGTCGACGGTCCCCGGAGCTCCGCCGCCGGCAATCCAGGTAAGCCATTTCTATCCATTTCCACATTCACTGCTCTTTGATCTCTTTCTGTGTCTCTCTGATCTGTTCCATGTGTGTGCATTTGCAGATGAGATCGCTAAGCTGTTTCCTCATTTGTTCGGACAACCGTCTGCGACGTTGGTCCCTAGCGAGACACCGCTTCCGGATCAGAAGTTGAAGATCGGCGTGGTCTTGTCCGGAGGTCAGGCTCCCGGAGGCCACAACGTTATCTCTGGAATCTTTGGTATGAATCATTCTTTTTCTTATTCAGCTCAATCGGTTCTTTGTTATCTTTTTCAACTGTAAATTTTGTTTTTATTTGTTATTTTGTCCTGGCGTTAGATTACCTGCAAGAGCGCGCAAAAGGAAGCACATTGTATGGTTTCAGGGGTGGTCCTGCCGGCATCATGAAATGCAAATACGTTGAACTCAACTCCGACTATATTTATCCTTATAGAAATCAGGTACATTTTCATACTTATAGTTTTTATTTTACTCTTTTGGAGCTGAAATTGAACAATGTCCTTGTTATTTGTTAAGCTGTGTTTTGAAAATGCTTTATCTATAGTGTTCGCTTTGTTTATATTCCCCTGTATATCATGATTTATGAATTGTGAGGCTTAGCGTCGTGAACTTTTAATTAAATAGATATTTAATATTTTGGTTTGCAGTGCTCGTGGTTCTGTTTCCTATATCAGTGATGCCAAAATTTTGAGATCTGACAGTTGCAATATCTGTTGGCAGGGTGGCTTTGACATGATTTGCAGTGGGAGGGACAAGATTGAAACTCCAGAGCAGGTGCGGTGCATAATTGCTCTGTGATTAGTTCATTTGAGTTCTTATTTTGTCTTAAGTATGGACAACAATAGAATATAAGAATATTTTGATTTACTTATGTGTATAGTTCAAACAAGCTGAAGAAACAACAAAGAAGCTAGACTTGGATGGGCTTGTTGTTATTGGTGGAGATGACTCAAACACAAATGCATGCCTACTTGCTGAGAACTTCAGGTTTCTTAGTCACTTTATTGTTGAAATGATCCAACTTCTTGGAAGCTATGTTAATTAAATGCTGTTTTTATGTTGTGTCATGATTAACATTAAAGATCATATTACCATTCCATCTATATATAATTATTGTAATTGTCTCTATATGAATATAAGAGAAACAATTTCCATTCATGAGTATGTGAAGTGATACTGTTTATTTAACTATTTTTTGTTTGATGTGGATTTATGCAGAAGCAAAAATCTGAAGACTCGCGTGATTGGATGTCCTAAAACTATTGATGGTGATTTAAAGTGCAAAGAAGTTCCTACCAGTTTTGGTTTTGATACCGCATGCAAGGTAAATGAAGCTAAATAACAAGTCTTCAATCTGCCTTTGTAATTTTGAATTGGTCTAGTTCTACATGTTTTTAACATTTCAAATAAGTAATTTTATCTTTTGATCACCAATAATTTTCTAAGCATGTAGTAATATTTAGGAACCATTTTTTTATTTTTATGTGTTGGAATGGGAGTGTTGAAGTGTTTGAGGATGCTTTTCAGAGCAACAGCTGTGTTTCAATTTCTCTAGCAATATTGTGAACATATTTGATAAAATATTCGTGTTTGGAACCATCACATTATCCATGGAACTCTACACAACTTGTCATGTTCCACAACTTTGTCAGGATTTGCACTTGGTTTATTCATGATTGCAAATTTGCTATAGCATTATGATATTCGTGAATCTTGTTTCCTAAAAGAAAATTTCTAAATATTTAATTGGCCATGTATATTTTCCATTGTTGCCCTCATTTGTGCAAATTGCCAAAAGATGTTGGATAGCATGTGCCTGTTTGGATGCATGCTGAATGATCCGGAGAACTGACCCTGTTCACATGTATATGTTGATTTAATGCAGATATACTCTGAAATGATTGGAAATGTTATGGTAGATGCCCGATCAACAGGAAAATATTACCATTGTGAGTATTTAAATTGAACAACCTCTTAGAAGAACCTTAGAAACTGATTTGTCACCATTCTGTACTGGTTCCTATGTTCTCACTTCTTACAGCTTTGTTTGCTTCACCATTAAACAATTTTGCACTTCATAACTGTTGATATCATTTGATATTGATGTATCTTTGGAATTTGGAAGATTTGAGGTTATATTTCCAAGCATCAATAAAAACATATGATCATCTGTCTGCAGTTGTGCGGCTTATGGGGCGTGCAGCTTCACACATTACACTGGAATGTGCTTTACAAACCCACCCAAACATTACTATTATTGGAGAAGAGGTTTGTAATAAATTTGATCATCTTGTACATTCTAGCATGTGATGAAGTTAATTTGATATTCTCACACATTGATTTTGTGAAGTTGTGATTAACATTTGCTACTCAGACTGTACCTTTTTTTTTTTTATCAAATATACTTGATTTGACCTGTAAATACATATTTCAGGTTGCTGCCAAGAAGTTGACACTGAAAAATGTCACAGACTATATTGTAGATGTTATTTGTAAAAGAGCTGCAGTTAATTACAATTATGGGGTCATTCTTATCCCTGAAGGTTTAATTGATTTCATTCCTGAGGTACATAGCAATCAGCACAAGAAAATTTTTGCCAGTGTTTCTCTCTGTGTGAACTTGTGATTTTTCCATTAGTGTGTAAATCAGTTTGTATGCTCATACTTGCTGATGATACTGGTTGTACATGCTGTTTTGCGATTTTCAGGTCCAGCAACTTATTGCAGAACTAAATGAAATTCTGGCCCATGATATTGTGGATGAGGGTGGATTATGGAAGAAGAAACTCACTGATCAGTCACTGAAGCTTTTTGAATTCTTACCTCAAGCAATTCAAGAGCAATTGATGCTTGAAAGGGATCCACATGGAAATGTTCAGGTGCCTAATGGCGTTATAATGCTATCTTTTATTTGTTTGTTTGACCCATGATGCATCAAGTCAATGTCAATGGTTCTATCTTCCAAGTTTAGGTTGCCAAGATAGAAACAGAGAAAATGCTTATTCAAATGGCTGAAACTGAGTTGGAGAAGAGAAAGCAAGAGGGAAAATATAGAGGCGAATTTAGAGGGCAATCTCACTTTTTCGGGTATTCTATCAAATTTCGGCATCATTATTTTGAATTATATATAAATTCTAATTCGAATATATGCTAACATGAAATGCCAAAAAGAGTGTAAAACAAAGATTTTACGAAAATGTTTTGTTTTTAAACTGTATATTTGCTAGTTTGCCTTATTTTTTGAGAGTTTATAGTTACCTATACTTATTGGAAATATGCAGTTACGAAGGGAGATGTGGATTGCCAACTAATTTTGATGCTACTTATTGCTATGCTCTTGGTTATGGTGCTGGAGCCCTCCTTCACAGTGGGAAGACTGGATTAATATCATCAGTTTGTGGCCTCTTATTATGTCTTGACAATTGAGTGTGCTTTCGAAGTTGTTTGTTTTGTAACATTGAAGCAGTCAACTGAATTTCTTGAATTCACTCTATGCTGACCAGGTTAGGAATCTCTGTGCACCTGTTGAAGACTGGATTGTTGGTGGAACTGCACTCACCTCACTGATGGACGTAGAGAGAAGACATGGTAGATATCTGCTACACTACAATGGATTCGTATCCATACCATTACTTTTTCTTTTCCAATTACTATTTGAATGCTTTCTTTCGTATGGTTTATATGAATATGTAATGTAATTTCTTTGCAGGTAAGTTCAAGCCCGTGATCAAGAAGGCAATGGTAGAGCTTCAAGGTATAACTGACATAAACCGTTAACAATTTTGCCTTTATTACCGTTCTGGCATCAGCTCTAATTTATATATTTGCGGTACTAATGATTATTATATATCATTTTCTTTCAGGGGCACCCTTCAAAAAGTTTGCCTCCTTGAGGGATGAGTGGGCCCTAAAAAATTGCTACGTCAGTCCAGGTACGTATCATTGTATAATGGACCCAACCAGCCCAATTAGTAAGATCCACTTAGTATAGCAGGAATTAATATATAGATTCAAGTTTTAATGATGATGTTCACTGTAGGTCCAATTCAATTCTCTGGTCCGGGATCTGATGCAGTTAGTCACACCCTTCGTTTGGAGCTTGAATCACAAGCTTGATCTACTTTTCCGTAAGGACATTGTTTTGAGATTGGCGATTCATTTGGGATTTTAGGGCCTTGAAGTATATTTATTTGATCTGTGACTTGCTAGGTTTTTGTAATAACGTTTGGACTATAGCAGTTGAATGTTAAATTCTTATGCTGCCATTCAGCATCGGCAAGTTATGTTCATGATTATAATTGAATAAATGTTTGACTTCCGAGTTGGTTGATATTGATTGGTTAATCATTGAATTCCATGTTAACCCTTCTACTAAGAATGTTTCCCTTTAGCCTTTTATTTAGATCAAACTGAAATAACGCCAGTGGATAACTAAAGATAACTGAAGAAAGGAAAGTTTTAATACAAAATAAGTCAATTGAAAAGGTAAGTTTTTCTTTTAACACAAAATATTGCTGTTAATTAGAGAGATAGAAGGAAGGAAGGAAGGAAAAAGAATAAGAGGGTTTTGAAATTGTCATTTTAAGAGAAGGGAAAAAACAAGAGAATACTCACATAATGATTTGAGTGTGTTAAAATAATAGTTTAGATAATGACATGTATTATGGTAAACAATTTAGGACTAGTTTGGATAACAACTTAATTAAGTTTTTTTGAAAAAAGAATTTAAAATATAAGAATTTATATTAGAAGTAGTTTATAAATAGGTTATTTTGTGTTTGGAAACTTATCATAGAAGTATTTGTTTTAAAGTTGTATAATAAATAAGAATGATAAAATAGCTTTTGAGAATAAGAGAAGTCAAATTTTTTTACTTTTTCAAAAGCTCTTAAACAACTCGAAAAATTAAAAGTATATTTAAAAAACTGTACCAAATACTATTAATATGACTTTTCATAAGTCAAAAGTCCTAAAAAAATAGCTTTTGAAACTTTTCAAACGAAGCCTTAGTAAAATATGTCAAACTATCTATCGATATTTAACTATCATTTTTGTAAAAAGACATCTTCATGTGAATAGTAATAAAAGAAAGAACCAAGATATATGGGAATAATAAGTAATGGTGAACTAGGGAAGAAAATAAAAGGAAGGGGAGGGGGACAAGCAAAGTTTTAATTGACAACAAATCATAAGTTTTTTCTTACTTGGTGTAGGTGATCATATGAATCAAAATTATAACCCTATAATCTTATATTGCACATCATATCCATAAGGATTTAAATGATTCTAGTTTCACTTATGGTTTTTCCATCTTAGGTTTCTCATCTCTACTAATTATTGAGCTACAGGTAAGTTACCCTCTGTTTGATCTACCCTACTTATTAAATTTATTATAGCAGGCCTTCTTCAATAATGATATATGCCAGTAATAACTGCCTTAATCTCTAATATCACTCAGATATGAAGTTTCAATAGATGAAGCTAAGTAGCTAACCATTTTGATCAGATAAAAACGTGAAGTATCATTATAGGACTCAATGAATTTTCAATGTCATGAATAAATAACACATATATCTATCTTTGTAGGGAGATAGATGTTGACCATCAATGATTATAGGGATTGGAGATGGGGTCAAGGGAGGAGGAGAAGGGCTTTTCCACCACTGCCAATGTATGTGACAAATCAACTATAAACTTTTATGACATTAGGTCATAGTAAACTCACATCAACACACATACATGGCTGAAAAATAAATGAATTTCTGTCAATTTTCTTATAAGACATTCACGGGGGACTGAAAAGAATGCTAATTGATTCAGTAGCAATATTGTACGTCTGCATGTGTATATCAATCATATAAATTTGAAGAGGCTAAATGGCTAATGACACACGTAAATGTTCAGTGGACCTTAGTGTATTGAAACCTCCACATGATATGAATTTATGTCTCACCAATGTGGGGGTTGGAGTTGGGTTGGGGTTGGGCTTCTGTCAATAATCTCATCAAGCTTATATATGTTGTGTGTGATGTTACATGTCACATAAATAATGACTCATGCATACGAATTCGGATCGAATAAAATAAGCGCAACTATACAAATCTTGCAATTCTTATCTTTCGGCCTTTGAGGGGTGCTTTTTATATCCATAGGTAGCGTTTGGTTACTGAGACATAGACACTGAGATATATAAACACAGTGGTACACGGTGACATATGTCTGTTATTTGGTTTGGTGAGACACAGATTTTCGAAGGACACGGAGACACTAAATTTGTGTACCTCCAATTTGGTGAGACACTGAGACACAACTTGTGAGACACTAATTTTTTACTTTTTTACCCTTATTGAGTTTTTAAAATTTGACCTCTTATCTTTTCAAATCTTTTTTTTCTCTTTCTCTTTTAGATTCTACAACTAAATTTACTTTTCTATTTTTTTCAAAAAAAAATTTGTACATTTAATTTTTTTATTTATTTAAATTTTGATTAATCTTTGATAAATTCTGAACTTTAATTTTTTATTTTTTTTTCAAGAACAATTATATATTTAATATTTAAATGATAATTTAAGATGGTATTAGAAGAAATAAAAAATTATTAGAAGAAATAAAAATTTAATGGTGATGACATGCATTGTTTGGGATAATAGGTGTATTGTAATGGTGGTAAAACTTGTGGTTGAATAAAGGATAATTCAGTGTTTTTTTAATATATGTATCTTGTTTCTTATTTTTATCAATCACAATACATAGACACAAATATTTTATGTTTATATCTTTAATGTCTGTATCTATATCTCATCAAATACATCAACCAAACTGAGCCTAAGCTCCTTCTCTCACATGCTCTTCTTAATTGCTCTTTTTTCAATTCTTCTACTTACCACGTTATGGAATAGCGCCTGAGCCTGACAACTGTAGAATCCTATAAATATCTATGGGTGTGTTTGTTTTAGCTTGGAGGACGATTATGATTTCTTTTGAAGGATTAATACCCATGTCAATTCCTGAAATTTAGTTTGAATTCAAAAAAAAAAATAAATTATCATTTGTATTCATGAAAGATATAAACGTTGACAAATGTATTCATATAATAATAAAACGATAATTGCATCCACAGAAAATAGCTTCCGTGTGTCAAGAATACCTAACGGACCAATTGTGTAACCAATGTCGGGGTACTCTTGCCACACAAAAGTCATCTTTGGTGGTTATAATAGTCGTTTTATTCTTGTATGGGTACATTTGTCAGCATCTGTATCTTTTATGAATATAAATAGTAATTTATTCAAAAAACAATTGCATCAAGTTAGTATTCAATGTTTTTTTGATGAATTAAGTTTAATTTTTTCTGAAAACTTACCTTAACGGTACTTGTGTAGATTGTCAAGGATAAACTGTTCATCCAATGGCTATAAAAAAATTGTTAAAATTAGAATCTTATCTTATCTTATATATGCAGTATTTTATTGGCACTCGACCTAAAAGACATTGATTTTTTCTTGTGAGTTATTATTACCACCAAAACAATCCTGAATTGCGCTTTCATAAACTCAATCAAATATATAGGAGGAAAAAGGTTAACGATGGAATGGGGAGAGAAAATGTCATGATATAACTAATCAAAATCAAGAGCATTATGATGGAGGGAGTGAAATTGAAGTGCTGGGAGTCAACAGCAATGTCCATTAATCCATTTATGCAGGACTATTTTAGGCTTGATAATTTGATCATATTGCCTAATAATGCTTATTTTGCTATTAAGCTAAATTAGTCATATTTTTTATATTATAATTAAATTAATACACATTTAACAATATTAGAAAATATATAAAGGATAAAGCTAGAGTCATCACAAGTTATTTTATTTATTAGTAGGTTCGGATTTCTTCTTATTTCACGAGTTTTGGTTATTGTATTGTGTTTGTCTATTGGACAATTTTTCTCCACACTTTGTATGGTTAATTAACTAACATTTATATTTTAATGAACCTTCATGGAAAAACCCTTAGTTGTTAATAATAAATTATTATTCAACAACTATGAAACGGAAAGTTTAGGCACTAGATTAGCTTACCTTAATTTAATTTGATCACTTTATAACTTTACAACTCACACAAAAGTGGCTAGCAAGATCCTGGTAATCATAAGGGGATACATTCTTGATGCTTTCTCCCTTGTTCCTATGAGTACCTAATTGAGAGGATGGAGAGGGGACAAAAGAAAGTGATTAGAACCTCAAATCCACATGATTGCATATAAAATTCATCTAGATTAATAAAGTATTGTTGCCCCAAAAAAATTAATTAAAAATTCAAGCACTAATCAAGCATCTACTATTATGGGGTTGCTGATAGAGTAACAACTAACAAGTCGCCAACAACTAAACATTCAAAATGTTTATTTTTAGAATTAGAAATTTTTTTTTTCTAAAAATACTATTTGTACACTAAAATCAATTATCAATATATTTGTGTATAAATATATATATTTTAATTTATTTTTAATATGTATTTATATTCCAATATATATTTTCTACTAATAACTAATTTTTGTGTACACATAATATAATTTTTTTTTTTTTTGCAACCCCTAAACATTGTCTATCTATACCAAATAAAATTTAATTGATAATTCGTGCAGAGAAGGGAAAAGAAGTTGAGAGAATATGTGTGATTCTCACATATTTATCGGAAACTTTAAATTCTTGAAACAGCACAGCAATTTAAATCTTTTTTTTTTCCTTTGTAGTTTTATTATCCATTAAATAATACTTTGTATAAAAATAGAAATCTTAACAATCTGTTTACTTTGTATCGAGAACTAAAATCCAATACCTTTTGTCTCTGAAGTAGGTGGAATATAATGAACATGGTGTATTAAAATTTTGTGTAATGTTTCAACCAAAACGAAAAGGGTGCACTGGGATTTATTAACATAGTTAGCCTCATTGCTTGATCTTGTCTGAGGATTCTTATAAAAAATTTCAACTTGTTAAAGACATGTTTTTCAAGAATCTCCACAAAGCTCATAGCCTCGTACTAAAACAAAACTGTACAAGCAAAACACATTAACACATCTGCTTGGAATTTAATCAGACTCCAAACCAAGATAACTACTATGCGATCTATACCCGAGAGAAGGAGACAAGTCACATCTAAACAATTAAGAATTCCATATATATACACATCTTCTTAGAGTTTTTCCACATCTCAAAAGGTACTGTTATTATTTATGGTACATTCACATGCTACATAATTTGAAAATAAAAAATGTTATAAGTAGTTCTATATAATTTATAATTATTATATATTTTGGTTTCTCACCTAATTTGGCAAGTTAAGGATTCATCCGTTACGAATGGGAGCTTCATCTAATGGTTTGTCGCTGACCAATGAATTGCTATATATACAAGGTAAGATTCGAAATCCCGCACGACGTTTACTTAAACAGGCTAGCAAACTAACCATTAGACTAACCCAACTTGATTTAAAATAATTATTATATATTTATACATATTAATTTATATATTGTTTTAATTAAATATATAATAATAAGATATACAATATACTAATAACTAAATTTATTTATAATAGTATAATAAAAGTTTTTATACAATGCTTAATACATACTTTTATATACAGTGGCTGATTTGTAACTTCTTTTTTAATATTAGTAGTATTATTGATTTAAAATTTTTGTTTTTGGTTTTTAAATGCTATTCCTTTCTACGTCAAATAATTTGCCACTTTGAACCGAACAAATATCTTAAGATAAAGAGAGTAATTGGATGTGACATTAGTATAAATAAAGTTTTCTATGTATATTGCTACCGGAATATTATATCCCTTTTTTTGAAAAACTTTATGATAGTTAATTAAAAAAAGTACGTTTTAAATTATCTTATTGTATATCTAAATCATGGGGTCCACTCTCATTGTCAACTAGTCTGGGTCCCACTCTCCCCTTTTTTCCAACGGGCTTTACCTTAGGCCCATTTATTTACCTTTGGGCTCTTCATGCCAAGTCAAACTGATAACTCTTAGATTTTGACTAGCATATATGCTTGATTTGGAGATGTTTGAAAACCAATAAAATTTATTATTTTTAGTTAATAATTAAGCAATAATGTTTAAAAATATAAGTTAAAAATATATTATTAAATTGTTAAACTAAAAAAATTAAATTAATCATTAAAATATTAATAAAAATAATAAATTTTATTAGTCTTTGAATTCTTTTATAATTATCAATTATTATTTTGTAGTGTATTATAATTGATTTGTTGGTGAATGCATTGTATTTTATATTTGATAAATATGAAAACTCAAATTTTATTGATTTAATATTCTTTTTTTTTATTGTAAAATTATTTTTTAATTTTATTTTTGAAAAATTTAAAATTTAGAATTTATGCTTTAGTTGATTCATAATTTGCTAATATTGAATAAAAAAAAGTTAATTCACTAATTGATCTTTTTTATACTTATATCTTTTGGTAATGAAAATTGGCTTTATAATAATTCTTCTAAAATAAAAAAGAAGAAAGAAGGCGATGAAGATTGAAAATGGAAATAAAGCTTGGGAGCATAGCATATAGCATCGTGTGTAATAAATTAATATCTCATGCAAAAGTCAACACGCTCACTAGTTAGGTAGTCACATTTTTTTTTTTTTTGTAATAAAAATTTCTCATCTTGTGCATGATATAGATGGATGGCATTGTTGGGCTGACATGTTTGCATATAAATGAGACTTGCAATTCAATGTGTGATGTGTGTGGTTCAACCCTCACTATCGTCTATTTTCTTGCAAAATATACCCTCACTCTACTCATTATTACACCTCTAAATTATAGCATGGTAAACTAACAAGAGTCATATTTCTAATAGATTAAAATAAAATTATTTGCACGGAAAATGCTATTTACATTTTTGCACCTTACAATTAGGGGTGGCAAACAGAAAAATTCGTTCTATTTCACCAGAAATTGTTTTTTGGCAGACTGGCCCATCCTATTTAACTGCGAGATAATAGATTGGCGAGTTAAGCCTGCGAAAACTCCTTTTTTTATTATTATTAACTACTAAATAATATATATAATTTCACAACTATATTAATAAATTTATATTTTTTATATTCACAAACATCAAAATCTTTGTAATTATAAATATCTAATAAATATAATTATAAATCAAATTTTCATCTAAAACATAATTATAAATATTGTCTTTAAAGCAAAATAAATATAATTCAAAACATAATTATAAATATTATTTTCAAAGCAACATAACCATAATCCAAAACACTCAATTTTTATCTTTATACTCTTGTAAGTTAGGTTGGGAGAAGTTGAGTTTTGACAAAAAAAATTGTAAAAATATTCCTTTACAAAAAAAAGTCCGACGAAAAAAGCTCACTCCACTCTGTCAAAACCTGCAATTTAAGCGGTGCGAATTAGAAAACCTTTTGCTTTTTGACAGTCCTAATTTTTTAACTTATCCGACAAATTTAAACTCATTTGCTACCCCTACTTACAACAACAATTATTTACAGATACATCCCGTAGAGATAGATAGACATGTTTAAAGTTTGGTTGACTAATTAAAGAGTAGGCTGAGGCTTGAGCCATGAAAAACATGACTTGTTTAGAAGTTGATTAATTTGCGTCCTTTCAAATAATTATGCAGGTTTGAGTCCAACATACATAAGTTAGTTCATTTTTGTTCCTTTTTGTTTTGAATATAGAATTTAATTTTAATATATTAAAATAATTTTATAAATATATTTAATTATATAATATCATATCAATAAAAATAATTACTTTTTATTTTGACTATGAAAATAATTATTAAAAATTAATATAATTAAATAATTATATAAAATATTTTATTATATTAATACATTAAAACTAAACTTTTAGATATATAAGCATAAATACTAAACACTGAATTTACGTATTTTAGTATGAAAATATAGAATTATAGGATGAAACTTATATAAATGTCTAGATAAAATTATTCAGATCTTTATTTTTCTTAAGAATTTTTTTATTTAAAAAGTAAAAAATTAAATATGCACTAACTAGTTTACTTTGTTAATTCAAACTAATCACATAATCATTATCCAAATTCATAAATAACAAATCAACTCATTATTTTTCTAATTTTGATTCACAATTCATAATAAGTATGTTCAACTTACTCGTCTATTAAATAAATGTCTTTAAAAATAAAATAAGTGTCATAAAAGTATTTAGAATAATGAATTTTAGAAAAAATAAATTCTATATTTTGTATATTTGCTATAAATATAATATTGTCAATATTTTTTTTATATATTTTTTTATGAATTTAATTTTGATATACTAATAGTATAAAATAATTTATACATGCATCTAATTATATAATACTAAAATAACAAAAATAATGATCTTTTTTATTGATTGCGTAAATAAAAATATAAAAAATAGATATAATTATATGATTATATAAAATATTTTATACTGTCAGCATATATATATATATATATATATATATATATATATATATATATATATATATATATATATATATAGAGAGAGAGAGAGAGAGAGAGAGAGAGAGAGATAGATAGATAGATAGATAGATAGATAGATGGGTTAACTAATATGTGTACATGTATGCTAAAGTTTTAATTAAAAAAATGTTATAAAAAATATATAAATTTAATTTTAATGTATTGATACTATAAAATATTTTATATAGTGTGTAATCATAACTATTTTTTTGAATAATTATTTACGTAGTTAATGTAAAAATAATTATTTTTACTAATATAATAATGTTATATAATTAAATGTATGTGTAAAACCGTTTTATACTGATAATATGTTAAAATTAAATTAAAAAATATATATATAAAGTTAAAGAGAAAATTTTAAAATTTTTATATATGAAGTAACTTTAATATTATAATATAGCTCCTTAAACCCGGATATGCCCATATTCAATAAACCCGGATCTATATGCATATTCATAAGGTTCTTTACACGGAATGTATGTTATTATGTTACACATGCCTAGTTTGAGGTAGCCTAAAGCCTTTGACGCTTCTTTTGTGAGGGTCGGCGCTATAATTAATAGCATATGAAAACATATATATAATGAACATAATAATACGCAGAAGAATTTATGATCCATAACATATTTGTTTGCTTTTGGTAGCAATCATATATGTGTTCGTAGTAAAGGTTGCTTATGGTATTTAGGATTATAACAATTATTTAAATTGTTCCTCAAAATTTTAAAATACTATTTAATCCCTAAATTTACAATTTCTAATTTATTTTGATTGTTTAATTTTCTAGACAAACGAACACTACTAATAATATAATCCATAACAGTCATCACCAATAATAACATCTTTCTATAAAATAATAATTTGATTTGAAGTTATATATTTTGTGATTTATTTTGTGGTTTTGCACAAACAAGCATTCTAAACAATATTATGTTATATGATTAATGATCGATCATCATCACCCTCAGTAAGATTGATTGAAATAGCAACGTGAATTGAAAAATTAAATTGCTGTCTTTTTTCTTTTATTTATTAATTTTGTATACCGGTTTAAGTTATCAGCAGAATAAAATTAGTACTTTTTATTATTTTTTGTCTGATATATGGCATCATGAAAGGTTTTGAATACTGTATCCTAATTGCAGATTCATTTGGTCTTGATTACCTTGTAGTACAGTACTTAATTCTTAATTAATTAATTCCATAACCACCATATGAAAGCCCCCATAGCATGTGCATCCCACGGATATTCACAACCGCAATTATCTGCATTTGTTTTCCCCCTCTGGAAACATAGGCACGTGTAAATTAAAGCTGCATATCGAACTATATATAGATTTTTTTTAATTTATTATATGTATACCAAAAATTAATTACCAATTACCTACATATATAATATATCTTTTTTTTAAGTAAAAAGTGCTCAACACAATAGGGTGGAGCAACAGAATGTCAAGTAACAAAGACAACTCAAAGTACAACCCGTCATTAAACAATTGGTGCACGAAATTGAAAATCACAATTTTTGTCACAACTTTGCACAACTAACCAGCAAGTGCACTGGGTCGTCCAAGTAATACTTTACGTGAGTAAGGGTCGAATCCCACGGAGATTGTTGGCTTGAAGCAAGCTATGGTTATCTTGTAACTCTTAGTCAGGGTATAATATCAATAATAATTTTTAGTTTTAATTGTAAAAAGTCAAAGGGCATAAAATAAATAATTGTTACTCAATAATGGAGAATATGTTGGAGTTTTGGAGATACTTTGTCTTCTGAATTCCTGTAACATAATGCTTCCTCACTTTCAAAAGTGCAAAGTTCCTTCCATGGCAAGCTGTGGTGTCAACGTTGTCAATGGCTACTTCCCATCCTCTCAGTGAAAATGGTCCAGATGCTCTGTCACAGCACGGCTAATCATCTGTCGGTTCTCGATCATGTCGAAATAAGATCCATTGATCCTTTTGCGTCTGTCACTACGCCCAACACTCGCGAGTTTGAAGCTCGTCACAACCATTCAATCCTTGAATCCTACTCGGAATACCACAGACAAGGTTTAGACTTTCTGGATTCTCATGAATGCCGCCATCAATTCTAACTTATACCACGAAGATTCTGATTAAGAAATCTAAGAGATATTCATTCAATCTAATGTAGAACGGAGGTGGTTGTCAGACACACGTTCATAGATTGAGGAAGGTGATGAGTGTCACGGATCATCACCTTCTTCATAGTGAGGCGCGAATGGATATCTTAGATAGAAACAAGCATGTTTGAATGAGAAACAGAAATAATTGCATTAATTTATCGAGACGCTGCAGAGCTCCCCACCCCCAACAATGGGGTTTAGAGACTCATGCTGCCAAAAGGTACAAATTTCAGATCTAAAAATGTTATGAGATACAAAATAAGTCTCTAAAAGTTGTTTAAATACTAAACTAGTAACCTAGGTTTACAGAAAATGAGTAAACTGAGATAATTGGTGCAGAAATCCACTTCTAGGGCCCACTTGGTGTGTGCTGGGGTTGAGACTTAAGCTTCTCATGTGCCTGGGCTGTTTCTGGAGTTGAACGCCAGGTTGTAACGTGTTTTTGGCGTTGAACTCCAACTTGTAACCTGTTTCTGGCGCTGGACGCCAGACTGCAACATGGAACTGGCGTTGAACGCCAGTTTACGTCGTCTATCTTCGTGCAAAGTATGGACTATTATATATTGCTGGAAAGCCCTGGATGTCTACTTTCCAACCCAATTGAGAGCGCGCCAATTGGACTCCTGTAACTCCAAAAAATCCATTCCGAGTGTAGGGATGTCAGAATCCAACAGCATCAGCACTCCTTTTTCAGCCTAAATCAGATTTTTGCTCAGCTCCCTCAATTTCAGCCAGAAAATACCTGAAATCACAGAAAAATACACAAACTCATAGTAAAGTCCATAAATATTATTTTTGCTTAAAAACTAATAAAATTCTACTAAAAACTAATTAAAACATACTAAAATCTACATGAAATTACCCCCAAAAAGCGTATAAAATATCCGCTCATCACAACACCAAACTTAAACTGTTGCTTGTCCCCAAGAAATTAGACAAATAAAATAGGATAAAAAAATTAAGAAGCAATAATATCTCAGAGTTTTAAGTGAAGCTCAGATTCTAATTTAGATGAGCGGGGCTAGTAGCTTTTTGTTTCTGAATAGTTTTGGCATCTCACTTTATCCTTTGAAATTCAGAATGATTGGCATCTATAGGAACTCAGAATTCAGATAGTATTATTGATTCTCTTAGTTTAGTATGTTGATTCTTGAACACAGCTACTTTATGAGTCTTGGTCGTGGCCCTAAGCACTTTGTTTTCCAGTATTACCACCGGATACATAAATGCCACAGACACATAATTGGGTGAACCTTTTCAGATTGTGACTTAGCTTTGCTAAAGTCCCCAATTAGAGGTGTCCATAGTTCTTAAGCACACTCTTTTGCCTTGGATCATGACTTTAACCACTCAGTCTCAAGCTTTTCACTTGGACCTGCATGCCACAAGCACATGGTTAGGGACAACTTGATTTAGCCGCTTAGGCTAGGATTTGCTTCCTTGGGCCCTCCTATCCACTGATGCTCAAAGCCTTGGATCCTTTTCACCCTTACCTTTTGGTTTTACGGGCTATTGGCTTTTTCTTTTTCTTGATCCAATGATTCCTTGTAATTTTTTTTCACTGCTTTTTCTTGCTTCAAGAATCAAATTCATGATTTTTCAGATCATCAATAATATTTCTCGTGTTCCTCATCCTTTCAAGAGCCAATAATTTTAACATTCATAAAATTCAAGATAAAAAATATGCACTGTTCAAGCATTCATTCAGAAGACAAAAAGTATTGCCACCATATATAATTAATTATAATTTTTCTTATTAAGAACTCGAAAGATATAAATTACCTCTTTATTCTAAAAATCTACTATTTTATTCATGTTTGATGATGATGAGAAAAATAAATTATAACTTAATTGAAAATAAAATCAAAATAGATATACTAATTACGACTACTCCTATATAACTTCTAAGGTAAATTCCTATAGTAACAAATATCACAGAGTTAAAGCTAAAATTAGAACTCAACAACCTGTATTTTGGGAAGTGGATGTTCCTCTAGTCTGTGAGGTGCTTGGTCCTTCAAGGATTAATTTCTGACGCTTCAGCTCCCTCAAGTCACGCCCTTGCTCTTCTTGTTCCCTAAGCAATTTGCAAAGCATGCTATTTTGATTATTCTGTTCTTCCTTTATTTGGTCCATAGCTTCTTGCAACTTGGAAACAGATGCCTCAAGATGCTCCCAATATTCAAATTGAGAGATTTCTGGGAGGAATTCCTGTGCTCTCCTCTTGATGGGGTCATCCTGCAACTGTTGTTTTTCCATTGATATTTTAGTGATTGGCCGTTCAACTGAGATATACTCAGTTATTCCCATCCTCACTCCAGCATCTTTGCAGAGCATAGAAATTAAGCTTGGATAAGCCAATTTGGCATCTTTGGAGTTCTTGTTTGCTATTTTGTAAAGTTCACACGAGATTAGTTGATGAACTTCTACTTCTCTTCCCAACATGATGCAGTGAATCATCACTGCTCTTTTAACAGTGACTTCAGAGTGGTTGCTAGTGGGCAATATAGAACGCCCAATGAAGTCCAGCCAGCCTCTGGCGACTGGTTTAAGATCTTCTCTCTTGAGTTGATTGGGATGCCAGTGGTGCTGGTGGTCCACCTGGCTTCGGGGATGCATATATTCTCTAGAATCTTGTCAAGGCCCTTGTTTGTTCTCATCATTCTCCTATTAAAGGAGTCTGGGTCATCTTTTAGCTAAGGCAGCTTAAAGATCTCCCTGATTTTGTCAGGGTGGATGTGAACAATTTTTCCTCTGACCAAGGTCTGATAGTCATAAAGGGCAGTTCCAGATATTCTCTGTCTGTCCGTTTGCCACAGATTAGCATAGAATTCCTGAACCATGTTCATTCCCACTTTTGTTTCAGGATTAGCTAGGATTTCCCAGTTCCTGTTTCGAATTTGCTCTTGGATCTCCGGATATTCATCTTCTTTCCGATCGAACTTGACTTCCGGGATCACTGATCTTAGACCCATTATTTTGTAGTAATAGTCTGAATGTTCTTTGGTTAAGAACTTCTCTTGATTCCAAAGTGGTTTTGGAATACTCTCTTTCTTGCCTCTTGAAGTGGGTTGTTTTCCTTTAGGAGCCATGATCTTAGTGGGTATGGTTTAGTGATCACGGATAAACACATCAAACTTAGAGGTTTGCTTGTCCTCAAGCAAAAGAAAAGAAAGGAGAGGGATAGAAGGAGAGCTAGTGTGGAATGGTGGATGAGAAGAGGGAGGCCGAATGGGGATTTAAAAGGGATGGGGTGGGTTTTCGAAAATTTTTAAAAAGATATAAGATAAAAGATATGATTTATAAAAGATAAATATGATAAGAAAAAGATATAATTTTAAAAAAATTGTGAATGATATTTGTAAAAGATAAATCTGAATTTTTATTTTGAAAAAAAGATTTAAAAAGATAGTTGAGTTTTGAAAGATTTGAAAAAGAGTTGGATTGGATTGGAAAATGATTTGTTCTTATGGATTAAGATGCATTTGATATTTTTGAAAAAGGGATTTTAGAAATTAGGATTAAAATTTTTGGAATTGAGGGATGAGATTTTGTAACATATTTATGCAAGAAATCATGAATTGAAACATAAAAATTTTTTAAAAATTTGTGAAGTGAAAACGAATTTACCTCCTCCCCACCATCCTGGCGTTAAACGCCCAAACGCTGCATGTTTTGGGCGTTTAACACCCATGTGCAGCTTCTCCTGGGCGTTCAACGCCCAGCTGTTTCTTCTTTCTGGCGTTGAACGCCAGGAAGTCCTTTGTCACTGGGCATTTTTCTGAATGCCCAGGACGCTGTCAATCTGGCGTTAAATGCCCAGAAGGTGCTTCTTTCTGGTGTTTAACGCCCAGAAGATGCTCCTTTCTGGCGTTTAACGCCCAGATGGCTATCCTTACTGGCGTTGAACGCCCAGTAGATGCTTCTTTTGGGCGTTGAACGCCCAAAACAGCTTTTACTGGCTTTTTCGCACCAGTGAGCATCCTTTTTGCTGTTTTATCTTGCGAGGCCTTCTGTAACTCTGTGAACTCATGTGATTGCCATTTTACCTTGAAGAAAATTAATATGAATATAAAAAAATCAATAATTGAAAAATAGACTTTGTTCATGGCTGGGTTGCCTCCCAGCAAGCGCTTCTTTATTGTCTTTAGCTGGACTATTACTGAGCTTTAATCAAGCCTCAGTTTTGAGCATTCTTGCTCAAAATTGTCTTCAAGATAATGTTTGACTCTCTGTCCATTAATAATGAACTTTTTATTAGAATCATTATCCTGAAGCTCTACGTATCCATATGGTGACACGCTTGTAATCACATATGGACCTTTCCACCGGGACTTCAATTTCCCCGGGAATAATCTGAGCCTAGAATTAAATAGCAGAACTTTCTGCCCTGGCTCAAAGACTCCGAATGACAATTTCTTATCATGCCATCTTTTTGCTTTCTCTTTGTAAATTTTTGCATTCTCGAAAGCATTGAGTCTAAATTCCTCTAGCTCATTTAACTGGAGCAATCATTTTTCTCCAGCTAACTTGGCATCAAGGTTTAGGAATCTGGTTGCCCAGTAGGCTTTATGTTCCAGTTCCACTGGCAAGTGATAGGCTTTTCCATACACAAGCTGGTATGGAGAAGTTCCTATAGGAGTCTTGAATGCTGTTTTGTATGCCCACAGAGCATCATCCAAGCTTCTTGCCCAATCCCTTCTGCGGTTAATCACAGTCCATTCCAGGATTCTTTTAAGTTCTCTATTAGAGACTTCAGCTTGCCCATTTGTCTGTGGATGATATGGAGTGGCTACCATGTGGCTAACTCCATATCGAACCAAAGCAGAGTAAAGCTGTTTATTGCAGAAATGAGTGCCCCCATCACTGATTAGTACTCTAGGAATACCAAATCTGCTGAAGATGTGTTTCTGGAGGAATTTCAGCACTGTCTTAGTGTCATTAGTGGGTGTTGCAATAGCTTCCACCCATTTGGATATATAATCCACTGCCACCAGAATATAAGTGTTTGAGTATGATGGTGGAAAAGGCCCCATGAAGTTAATACCCCATACATCAAACAACTCAATCTCCAAGATCCCTTGTTGAGGCATGGCATAACTGTGAGGCAGATTGCCAGATCTTTGGCAACTGTCACAGTTAAGTACAAACACTCGGGAGTCTTTATAGAGAGTAGGCCAGTAGAAGCCACATTGGAGGACTCTTGTGGCTGTTCGCTCACTTCCAAAATGTCCTCCATACTGTGATCCATGGCAGTGCCAGAGGATCTTCTGTGCTTCTTCTTTAGGCACACATCTACGGATTACTTTGTCTGTACATCTCTTGAAGAGATATGGTTAATCCCAAAGATAGTACTTTGCATCCGTGATCAATTTCTTTGCTTGCTGCCTAATGTACTCTTTGGGTATGAATCTCACTGCCTTGTAGTTTGCAATATCTGCAAACCATGGCACTTCCTGGATGGCGAAGAGTTGCTCATCCGGAAAGGTTTCAGATATCTCAGTAAGAGGGAGGGACGCCCCTTCTACTGGTTCTATTCGGGACAGGTGATCTGCTACTTGGTTCTCTATCATTTTTCTGTCTCTTATTTCTATATCAAACTCTTGCAGAAGCAACACCCATCTGATGAGTCTGGATTTTGAATCCTGCTTTGTGAGTAGATATTTAAGAGCAGCATGGTCAGTGTACACAATCACTTTTGATCCTACTAAATAGGATCTGAACTTGTTAATGGCATAAACCACTGCAAGTAATTCTTTTTCTGTGGTTGTGTAGTTCTTTTGTGCGTCATTTAAAACACGACTGGCATAGTAAATGACGTGCAGAAGCTTGTCATGCCTTTGTCCCAACACTGCACCAATGGCATGGTCACTGGCATCACACATTAATTCAAATGGTAATGTCCAGTCTGGGGCAGAGATGACTGGTGCTGTGACCAGTTTAGCTTTCAGGGTCTCAAACGCCTGCAGACACTCCTTATCAAAGATGAATGGCATGTCAGCAGCTAGCAGATTACTCAGAGGTTTGGAAATCTTTGAAAAATATTTTATAAACCTCCTATAGAATCCTGCATGCCCCAGAAAGCTTCTGATTGCCTTAACATTGGCAGGTGGTGGTAATTTTTCAATTACCTCTACCTTAGCTTGATCAACCTCTATGCCCTTGTTCAAAATTTTGTGCCCAAGGACAATTTCTTCAGTCACCATAAAGTGACATTTTTCCCAGTTTAAAACCAGGTTAGTCTCTTGGCACCTCTTTAGAACAAGTGCTAGATGGT
Source organism: Arachis hypogaea (assembly GCF_003086295.3). NCBI lineage: Eukaryota > Viridiplantae > Streptophyta > Magnoliopsida > Fabales > Fabaceae > Arachis > Arachis hypogaea. The sequence continues at coordinate 5,402,864 of NC_092039.1, read as the reverse complement.
CAAGACAGGAGCTAAATGAGTCTCCAAATACTGAAAAGTCATCCATGAAGACTTCCAGAAAATTTTCCACCATATCAGAGAAAATAGAGAGCATGCACCTTTGAAAGGTTGCAGGTGCATTGAACAGATCAAATGGCATCCCTCTGTATGCAAATACTCCGGATGGACATGTGAATGCTGTTTTCTCTTGATCCTGGGGATCTACTGCAATTTGATTATAACTTGAATATCCATCCAGGAAGCAGTAGTATTTATGACCTGCCAGTCTTTCTAGCATCTGGTCTATGAATGGTAAAGGAAAATGATCCTTTCTGGTAGCTGTATTGAGCCTTCTTTAATCAATACACATACGTCATCCTGTAACTGTTCTTGTAGGAACCAGCTCATTTTTTTCATTATGGACCACTGTCATGCCACCTTTCTTAGGGACGACTTGGACAGGGCTCACCCAGAGGCTATCAGAAATAGGATAAATAATTCCAGCCTCTAGTAATTTAGTGACCTCTTTCTGCACCACCTCCTTCATGGCTGGATTCAGCCACCTTTGTGGTTGAACCACTGGCTTAGCGTCACCCTCCAATAGAATCTTGTGCATGCATCTGGCTGGGCTAATGCCCTTAAGATCACTGATGGACCACCCAAGAGCTGTCTTGTGTGTCCTTAGCACTTGAATTAGTGCTTCCTCTTCCTGTGGCTCTAAGGTAGAGCTTATGATTACAGGAAAGGTATCACCTTCTCCCAAAAATGCATATTTCAAGGATGGTGGTAATGGTTTGAGCTCGGGTTTAGGAGGTTTCTCCTCTTCCTGAGGGATTTTCAGAGGTTCTATTATTCTCTCTGATTCCTCCAGATCATGCTGAACATCTTTAAAGATATCCTCTAGCTCTGATTCGAGACTCTTAGCCATATTGACTTCTTTTACCAGAGAGTCAATAATATCAACGCTCATGTAGTCATTTTGGGTGTCTGGATGCTGCATGGCTTTGACAACATTCAACTTGAACTCATCCTCATTGACTCTAAGGGTTACTTCCCCTTTTTGAACATCAATAAGGGTTCAGCCAGTTGCTAGGAAAGGTCTTCACAGAATGAGAGTTGCACTCTTATGCTCCTCCATTTCCAGCACCACAAAGTCAGTGGGAAAGGCAAATGGCCCAATCTTGACAATCATGTCTTCAATCACGCCTGATGGGTATTTAATGGAGCCATCAGCAAGTTGGAGACATATCCGGGTTGGTTTAACTTCTTCAGTCAAACCTAGCTTTTTGATAATAGATGCAGGTATTAGGTTAATACTTGCCTCAAGGTCACATAGAGCTTGCTTGGTACAAGTACCTTCTAATGTGCATGGTATCATAAAGCTTCCCGGATCCTTAAGCTTCTCAGGTAAGCTTTTCAGAATGACTGCACTGCATTCTTCAGTGAGGTAAACTTTCTCAGTTTCCCTCCAATCCTTCTTATGACTCAAGATCTCTTTCATGAACTTAGCATAAGAGGGTATTTGCTCAAGTGCCTCTGCAAATGGAATCTTTATTTCAAGAGTCCTGAGATAGTCTGCAAAGCGGGCAAATTGCTTATCCTGTTCCGCTTGGCGGAGTTTCTGAAGATAAGGCATTTTGGCTTTATATTCCTCAACCTTAGTTGCTGTAGATTTATTGCCTACAGATGTGGGTTGAAAAGCCTTTTTAGAGGGGTTGCTATCAGCATTTTTATGTGTCTGATCTCCCACTGGCGTTTGAATGCCAGGGGTGGAAGCTGGAGTGGTGTTAGACACCAGCTCCTTACCTGTTTTTGGCGTCTGAACGCCAGAACTGTGCTTCCTTTGGGCATTCAACGCCAACTCCTTGCTTGTTTCTGGCATTGAACGCCAGGACTGAGCATGGTTTGGGCGTTCAACGCCAGCTTTCCACCCATTTTCTGGCGTTTGAGCGCCAGAATTATTCCTCTCTAGGCTCTGATTGTCCTCAGAGGGATTTTAGGTAGCAGTATGTTCATTTCTTGGCTTCCTGCTGCTTTGAAGTGAGGTATTTAATGTTTTTCCACTTCTTAATTGAACTGCTTGGCATTCTTCTGTTATTTATTTTGATAACTGTTGTTCTGTTTGCTTCAACTATATTTCCATATTCATATTAGCCATTCTTGTTTCTTGTAGTATCTCCTTGAATTCGGCTAGCTGTTTTGTTAGAAAATTCAGTTGCTGATTGAATTCAGTAACTTGTTCTGCAGGACTGAGTTCAGCAGTTACTATTTTAGCTTCTTCTTTCATGGAAGGTTCACTGCTTAGGTACAGATGCTGATTTCTGGCAACTGTATCAATGAGCTCTTGAGCTTCTTCAATTGTCTTTCTCATGTGGATAGATTCACCAGCTGAGTGGTCTAGAAAAATCTGAGCTTTTTCTGTAAGACCATAATAGAAGATGTCCAATTGCACCCACTCTGAAAACATTTCAGAGGGACATTTTCTTAGCATCTCTCTGTATCTCTCCCAGGCATCATAAAGGGATTCATTATCTCCTTGTTTGAAGCCTTGGATGCTTAGCCTTAGCTGTGTCATCCGTTTTGGAGGAAAATAGTGATTCGGGAATTTTTCTGACAACTGTTTCCATGTCTTTATGCTGTCTTTAGGTTGGTTATTTAACCACCTTTTAGCTTGGTCTTTTACAGCAAATGAAAACAGTAATAATCTGTAGACATCCTGATCTACTTCCTTATCATGTACTGTGTCAGCAATTTGTAAAAATTGTGCCAGAAACTCTGTAGGTTCTTCTTGCGGAAGGCCGGAATACTGGCAACTTTGCTGCACCATGATAATGAGCTGAGGATTTAACTCAAAACTACTGACTCCAATGGAGGGTATACAGATACTACTCCCATATGAAGCAGTAGTGGGGTTAGCATATGACCCCAGAGTACTTCTGGACTGTTCATTTCCACTTAGTTTCATGATGGAGCAAGGGAGATGATATGGATGTAAATTTTATTTATTTTATTATATATAAAAATTTATTTTCGAAATAAAATAAAATAAAATAAGATAAAATAAAAGCGAAATAAAAATAAAAATAAAAAAATTGAAAATGTTTTGTGAAGATTTTCGAAAAAAATTGAGGAGAGAGAAGGTGGTTAGGATATTTTTGAAAAAGATAATAAAATAATTTTTTAAAAAAAAAATCTTAAAAGGATAAGATTTGAAAAATTTTGAAATTGAAATCTGAATTTTTATAAAAAAAAAAATCGAAATAATTGCTAAAAAATAGTTAGAATAGATATTTTTTTGAATTTTGAATTTTATGATGAAAGAGAAAAACACACAAAAGACACAAGACTTAAAATTTTTAGATCTAATGTTCCTTGTTTTCGAAAATTTTGGAGGGAAAACATCAAGGAACACCAAACTTAAAAATTTTAAGATCAAAACACAAAGAAGACTCAAGAACACTTTGAAGATTCACAAGAACAATAAGAACAAAAGAAAGAACACCAAACTTAAAATTTTTAGAAAACTTCAATAAAATTTTCGAAAATTATAAAAAGATTAACAATAAAACACCAAACTTAAAGTTTGGCACAAGATTCAATCAAAGAAAAATTATTTTTGAAAAAGATTTTAAAAAGAAGATACCCAATTACCAAGAACATAGACCAACGCTTTAGCCAATTGGGCAGTAAAGGTAACACTTGTTTTGAAGAGGTATATATTTTTTATCCCTTTTGAAGACTAATGCTTTGGAAAAGAACAAGAAAAACAAGAAAAGACACAGAACAAGAAAAACTAAAAATCAAACAAGAAAAATAAACAAGAACAACTTGAAGATCAAAGAACACAAATTCGAAAATTTAAAAGGAAAATATAAAATATGCAATTGACACCAAACTTAGAACAAGACACTAACTCACGAAAAATTAAAAATTAATAAGGAAAAGTAATATTTTTGAAAAATTTTTGAAGAGAAATTAAAGGACTCAAATTTAATGACTCTATAGCATCAATACTCTATTCCTAATCTAAGCAACAAAATAAACCTTTAGTTGTTCAAACTCAAACAATCCCCGGCAACGGCGCCAAAAACTTGGTGCACGAAATTGGAAATCACAATTCTTGTCACAACTTCGCACAACTAACCAGCAAGTGCATTGGGTCGTCCAAGTAATACCTTACGTGAGTAAGGGTCGAATCCCACGGAGATTGTTGGCTTGAAGCAAGCTATGGTTATCTTGTAACTCTTAGTCAGGGTATAATATCAATAATAATTTTTAGTTTTAATTGTAAAAAGTCAAAGGCCATAAAATAAATAATTGTTACTCAATAATGGAGAATATGTTGGAGTTTTGGAGATGCTTTGTCTTCTGAATTCCTGTAACATAATGCTTCCTCACTTTCAAAAGTGCAAAGTTCCTTCCATGGCAAGCTGTATGTAGGGTGTCACTGTTGTCAATGGCTACTTCCCATTCTCTCAGTGAAAATGGTCCAGATACTCTATCACAGCATGGCTAATCATCTGTCGATTCTCGATCATGTCGGAATAAGATCCATTGATCCTTTTGCGTCTGTCACTACGCCCAACACTCGCGAGTTTGAAGCTTGTCACAACCATTCAATCCTTGAATCCTACTCAGAATACCACAGACAAGGTTTAGACTTTCCGGATTCTCATGAATGCCGCCATCAATTCTAGCTTATACCACGAAGATTCTGATTAAGGAATCTAAGAGATATTCATTCAATCTAGTGTAGAACGGAGGTGGTTGTCAGACACACATTCATGGATTGAGGAAGGTGATGAGTGTCACGGATCATCACCTTCTTCATAGTGAGGCGCGAATGGATATCTTAGATAGGAACAAACATGTTTGAATGGGAAACAGAAATAATTGCATTAATTCATCGAGACGTTACAGAGCTCCTCACCACCAACAATGGAATTTAGAGACTCATGCTGCCAAAAGGTACAAATTTCAAATCTAAAAATGTCATGAGATACAAAATAAGTCTTTAAAAGTTGTTTAAATACTAAACTAGTAACCTAGGTTTACAGAAAATGAGTAAACTGAGATAATTGGTGCAGAAATCTACTTCTGGGGCCCACTTAGTGTGTGCTGGGGCTGAGACTTAAGCTTCTCACGTGCCTGGGCTGTTTCTGAAGTTGAACGCCAGGTTGTAACGTGTTTTGGCGTTGAACTCCAACTTGTAACCTATTTCTGGCATTGGACGCCAGACTGCAACATGAAACTGGTATTGAACGCCAGTTTACATTGTCTATCCCCGCGCAAAGTATAGACTATTATATATTGTTGGAAAGCCCTGGATGTCTACTTTCCAACCCAATTGAGAGCGCGCCAATTGGACTTCTTTAGCTCCAAAAAATCCATTCCGAGTGCAGGGAGGTCAGAATCCAACAGCATCAGCACTCCTTTTTCAGCCTAAATCAGATTTTTGCTCAGCTCCCTCAATTTCAGCCAGAAAATACCTGAAATCACAGAAAAATACAAAAACTCATAGTAAAGTCCAGAAATATGATTTTTGCTTAAAAACTAATAAAATTCTGCTAAAAATTAATTAAAACATACTAAAATCTACATGAAATTACCCCCAAAAAGCGTATAAAATATCCGCTCATCAACAACTCAGAACGTAGAGCACCCTCTAGTCATCTTCGACATTGTCATCAACAACTAAAAGGTTCACTACCAATCCACTCATCCGAGAGCATAAAGGAGCTGTTTATAATATTCCCCACACTTGAGCCTTGATTATTGAAAACTCTATCATTTCTCTTTTGCCAAACTGCCCAGATGACAGCAAAAAATCCAATCAACTACCACTTCCTCTCATTCTTTCATTATGAAGCATTCGTCCAACTCTCAAAGTGCTGCTTTAGTGTACCTGGCATAGTCCAATTCTTTCCAAGAGCGAACAGCCAAGCACACCACACCTGTCAAGTGAGCTCACAGCCAATAAATAGATGAAAAGCAGACTCAACAGTCTTACAGCATAAGACACAGATATTATCAAGCTGGTCAATGACACCTAATCTGCACAATCTTTCCTTAGTATTTACCCTCTCAACCAATACAAACCAAGCAAATAACTCAACCCGTGGCGGAACGAAACCCCTCCAAATAGCACTAGTGAAACTATAGCTTGTTATTTCCTTTAGGAGAACTGCTGCCTGCATCACCTGCACAAAGGAGTTAGTCGTAAAAATACCAGTTTTATCAAATTTCCAGATCACCCTATCCTCTCTCTCATGTATTAGTCTGACTGGCTGTAAGACTTCATGGAGCTGGTTTAAAAGTTCCAGCTCCCATTGAAATAACTCTCTCCTCCATTGGAAACTTCATATCCACTTTAATCCATCCCAAAACCCATAGTCCCCTATAATAGATCCTTTCAGGTTTGGGACCAAAAAAGTCTTGGAACGTATCTTGCAACCTACCACTAGGTAACCAGACATCCTCCCAGAACCGAATTGTTCTACCATTTCTTACATCCATAGCCAAACCTCTGATCATCATCTCCCTAATTTGTGACTCCCTGATTTGAAGCTGACAGATATCCTTCCAAGGACCCCCCCTTGTAGGAATAGGCTAATCGCACAACATCTCAAAAGGATTCATGCTATTACAAGAGCACACAACTCTCTTTCATAAAGGGCAGTCCTCTTTCGAAAATCTCCACCACCACTTAAATAGGAGAGCTGTATTTCTGATCACTGCATCTCCCACTCCCAATCCACCCGCCTTCCGAGGAGCCATCACGACCTCCCATCTCACTAGTGACATTCCAACCTTTCCATCCTCATTACTCCACAAGAACAGTCTTTGTAACGAGATTAACTTCTCCGCTACTGTCTTTGGCATCTTATACAAGTTGAGATAGTATATAGGTAGGTTATTGAGCACATATTTAATGAGTACTAACTTACCCACTTTATTGAGCGTCTTAGCCTTCTACAGACTCAACTTTTCTTCTACCTTCTCAATCACTGATTTTCAAATCTTAACTAATCTCGGATTCGCTCCCAAAGATATGCCAAGGTACCAGATTGGTAGAATGTCTTTCTTGCATCCAACAAATGACACAACTGCTGCATCCATCTTAAAAATACATATACTAATACCTGCTATAATGGAGAGAAAATATGATGAAAAAAATAAAGATTTTTTTACAAATAGTGAAATATTTATTTAAAAAAATATATTATTTTATTTTTATTATTTTTTAATATCGATTACATACTTTTTTTTATTCTCTCAATACAAAAATCTTTTTATCATAAAATTTACATGTATATTAATTGATTTAGTTGCTCAATTTTAACATATATATATATATATATATATATATATATATATATATATATATATATATATATATACCAAAGAGATTCGAATTCGCAACCTCTTAATTGAGTATGAAAAGATTATGCCATTTGAGCTATATATATATATATATATATATATATATATATATATATGGTGCTTTTGAAAAATATTTCATCAGACACTGGAAATTAGACATGTTAATATTTATAAACGATATTTCACAAATTTTTTAACAAAATAATTAACTACTTTAGTAGTCAAATTTGTCATAGCTGAATAATGGTTTTGCATCATAATCAAGATTATTTTAAAATACCAAATATATATTCTTATATAGTGGTTAATTAGTGATTAATTTTTATGTGTATGTAGTATATATATGATTATTCTCTTTATTTGGATGAATGTATTTTAAAAACTTATTCATAAAAAAAAATTATCAAAATAGTCACAATATATTTATACATATTTATACGAGATTGATACGTCGGATTGTTTTTTTTTTTAAATAATACCTATTTTAATACCTAAAATTGAACAAATGACTTAATTTGATCGTTGACTTTATAAAATGACTAACTAAATCTCTTGAAGAAATTTGATGACAAAAACATCTGTCTTACACCTTTGTGTGGTAGTGATAGTTGAATACCACTACCATAAGACTAAAATAATTGATAGAAACAAATTTTAATTGTTGTTATTAATATATAATATTCGAAACTACGTCCTACAAATTTAAAAGTTTAGGACGCTTTCTAACTTTGAGTTGTAAAAACTTGTCTTAATTAGTTGTATATATAATATGGCATCGGATTCGATAGTCCCAGAACGTTTAGACCATTAAATGATCCTATAACAAAATATATTTTTTTAATTTTTTAATAACAGCTAAATAGTCTTTATTTAATTTTAAATACAAATTAATTTTTTATATATTATTTAATTATAAAATTTATTTTTTATTTTATAAATTATTATTCTGATCACTTATTATTCCAAGAATTATATTTTTATTATTCTGAATCACTTATTAGTTTATATGAGTTTTTTTTATCATTTACTATACTGTGTTTTTTATATATATTTTTTTGAAATCTTTTTTATTTTTATTTGGCTTTGTTTATATAATTTTTTACTTATTTTTATTATATTTTTTTATTCATATAACAAATATCATTGATTTTTTTATTTTTTTAGTACTCTAATCTCTCAGGTATTTTATTAATTTTATGATATTTTTATTATTTTTTATTCATATGAATTCTTTTTTTATTTTTTATTGCACTACATTTATGTTTTGTATGAAAGTTTTTTTGTTATTTGATTTTATTCATATGAATTTTATTTATTTTTTATTGTTTATTTTGTTCATATGATGTATGTTGTTGGTTTTATATAATTTTTATTCTTTCTTATTTGTATGAGTTTTTCTTTTGTTCTTTGTTGTATTTTATCTTTGTTTTGTATGAATTTTTTTATTTTTTATTTGGCTCTGTAAAATTTGTAATTATAATTCTTATATACTATGTTTATTATCAAAATTTTGTATAATATGAATTATGATCTTATCAAAAGGATAAAATAAATAAAAAAATAATCATAAGTAACAATAAAATCATAAATAATAAAAATTTATAGTCCAAAATAATAATAAGTTAAATAATACTAAAAAAATTAAAAAATATTTTCTTTTTGTTTGACATTATAAAATTTGTAATACTTTCATTCATATTTTTATTTTTTTATTGTATTTATTTTATTTATATGATATATATATATATATTTTAGTATTATGATTTTTTATGTATATTATTATTTTTTGGACTTCTTATTATTTCTTAGTTCATATGAACTTTTTTTTTTCATTTAGTATACTATTCTTTATGTCTATTTTTTAGGAAGTCTTTTTTACTTTTATTTGTCTTTGTTTATTTTAATTTTTTGCTTTTTTTATTATTGACTTTTTTTATATTATTTTTTTAATGTTCTGATTTCTTAGGTATATTATTAATATTTTATGGTATTCTTATTATTTCTTGTTTATATGAATTCTATTTTTTCTCTCATTTACTACAAAACAATATGATAAGACTCAATTAAAAAATAAGTAGAACAATATTAGGACGGAATGGTCAGTATAGTATAAATTTTTTGGCAAAAAAATTGGATTTTGAATGAAATTATACTAAACACACTATTGATGCATCAAATGAATGGTGGAAGAGAAAACAATTGGTACGTAGTAACTTATTATTAAGAAAAAAAATTTAAGTTTATTTTTGGTAATGAATGTTGTGTTGATTAGTTGTACACATACAGAAAAATCTCTTATATAAAAAATTCAAAAATAAAAGACTTTCTTTTAAAGATGAGTTAACTATATTATTCAAAGATGTTATGGCCGATGACAAATTTGCTTGAGCTCCTTCATTTAGGATTTTACCTAGTGGCATAGAAGAATATAGTGATGGATATCGACCATACTTTGAGGAAGGTCATGTTAATATAGAAGAAGGTTCTGGAGATAGTGAAGAAGGTATAGATGCTAGTACAAGAATTAGTACTGAATTTCAACAAATAAATCTTAGTTCTTTTAAAAAATAATAATGATCAAAAGAGTGGAAAAAAGAAAGAGAGATGTGGTTTGTGAAACAATAAAAAAAAAAGAAAAATTTTAAGGCCCTCCCTCAAAGCGATGCAATAAGTAGAATTGTTTCTGCATCTGAATCATGCTCAACTATTATGTCCACATTTTTAGTACCTGGTGCATCTATTGGAGAAGTAATGGCTAAGATTTAGAAGACAGAAACTATCACTAGTGATTTCGATTTATATAATCGTTGTTGTCAACTAATGATATTTAAGCTTACTAGAAAAATGTTTGTATCCTTAAAATGATATTGTGTAAGGATTGTTGATTGATCAAATATGCAGCTTATAATCTACTACCATTCATGCAAAATTAATTAAGTTATTATTGTACTTTATTTTACCTGGACCATGAATTTCTTGTTATGCTAGGATAAGCCAATAGAAAATTTTTGTGTTGCTTATGTGTTATTTTATAATAAATTATTTGTGGTACTTAATTATTGTTCTTATTATATACAATTTATTTCTTATCTTGGTATTGTTATGTTCATAATAATTTATTTATATCTCTATCTAGGACTAAATTTTTGTTAATTAATTTGGAATGAACATGGAGTATTTGTTTTAAGATTATGAAAAGAACAAAATGAATAATCAAGATTATTTTTCATTATAGAAGAAGATACACATGAGATTAAAAATGTTATTGCGTTGATTGGTCAATATGCAGTCAATTATTTATATAAAGAACTATGCAGGACTAGTGAACAAACGGATTATTTATGGGTACAAAAAATTCTATGTGACAATGGCATTCTTGTTATGAAATATTTTGGATGAAAAAACATATATTTTTTTTAATTTTGTGCTGAATTAGTTGAACATGAATTAAAATACATAAGGCGGATGGGAGTTCAGGAAATGGTTGTAATGTTCTTAAATATGGTTGGTCATGGATTGGATAATAAGATTATATAAGAAAAATTTCAATATTCTAAAGAGATAGTAAGTAGACATTTTCATGAGATATTGGTTACTTGCTTGAGATTGTTTATAAAATATATTAAACTATTGGATCCTAAGTTTTAGAATGTTCATAGCAAAATAAAAACGACCAACTGTATTGGCCATTTTTTAAAAATGCTATATGAGCAATTGATGGTACTCATATCTCATGTGCAATTAGTTCAAGTGATCATCCCAAATTTATTAGAAGAAAAGAATATCTAACACAAAATATAATAGTTGTATGTGATTGGGACATGTGCTTTATTTTTGCTTTACTTGAATGGAAAGACACTGTGCATGATGCTTGTATATTTGACAATGCTATTATAATTTCTATCATAAATTTTTCATATCCTCCTCCAGATTAATTTTTATCATATTCTTACAAATAAGCTATATTTACTTAGTTATCATATGATATGTAACTAATTTTATTGTTCATTATGTAAATATTATTTGGTAGATACCGGTTATTCAATATCAAAGGGATATATTGGTTCATATAAAAGTGAACACTATCATCTTGTAGATTTTAGTCATTTTCTGGATTTATAAATCATAAGAAGTGTTTAATTATTATCACTAAAGCTTAAGATGCATAATAGAAAAGACTTTTGCAGTGTAAAAAAAATAGATTTGCTATCATGCGATACATGCCTAAGTTCAAAATTGAAATTCAAGTGCACATAGTGTGTGTAACTGTAGCTATTCATAATTTTATTAGAAGACATTTTGAAACAGATACTGAATTTAATCAATATGGCACATGCAAATATTTTTTATGTGAAAGATAATAGTCATGTTGGTGAAAATTCTGATAAACTTTAACTATTAGCTCTTTTGTAGAAATAGATCGTATTCGAGATTCAATTAAGGATCAAATTATTAATTACATGCAGTAGAAATAATGGTATTGTTATGTACTAATTTTGTGTAAAATATTATTTTTTATGTATTTTATTAGTGTTTTATTTTTTAATTTAATATTTATTTACATTAACATATTAAACTATTAGTTTATTCATATTATTTTATTTTTAGTATAAAATATATTTTACTAATTTTTATATGTTACTTTAATTTAGTAAGTAAATATTAATTTTATTATAAAATTAATTAGAAAGATCTGTTTAAATATCTACATTAAAATGATAGAATAATATAAAAAAATTATTTAAATTGATGTCTCTTTTAGTAATTTTTCATCTAAAAGTAATTTTAAGTAGTATAATCTAAACAACATTTATTTTATTATAATCCATTTTGATATAAAGATTGCCAAACATAAATCATGTCAACACAAACTTACTTTTCATCAAAATCAAATTTGTAAAATCAATTTTATGTAAACTCCCATTTATAAAAGGAGAGTCTACAGTATTTGAATTCTCACTAGTATGACTGAAACAGAAAAACATAATGACTGTAACGAGAATAATAGTAAGGAGGAGTAGGTGGTGCTGTTGGAGAAAGGGGATATCTCAAAGGGGGTTAATGCTTGTGCTAATAGTCTCATTGGCAAATTCTTCGCTAACAAACCTTTCTCTATAGGAACTATGGAGAATGCTCTACGGGCCATATAGAGTAAACTTGAAGTTTTTCATGTGAGTGATAAGAGTAGCAATAGATTCCAGATCCTTTTCTCTAAAGAGCTAGATGTCATAAGGATTGGATGTAGATCGCCATGGTTGTTCAAAAATTATGTCCTCCATGTCAAGAGGTGGACTGAAGATTGCAGCCCTTATAAGAATCAAATTGTTAATTTCCCACTTTGGGTAGATATTTGGCCTTATCGTGTTACTATTCAGAGAATGTCTATTCCTATTCCCCCTCTTACTTAAGGGGTATAAGAAAGTTTAGTCAAGGCGACCAACTAGAGTAAAGTGTTCATCCATATTTTCAACAGAACCGAGATATTGGCCCATGACCATGTTTACTTCATCTTCAAAAGCAAACATCTTGGCTCTCAAAGCCTTAGGCAACTCTGGATCCTTTCCTACCTCCTTACAAAAAAGAAACCAATGTATTCACTTAACGTTGATCCCTCACATACGTTGACCCATAAATATGGCTTAGTGTAAAACTTCTTATTAGTCCTATCAAATAGATAAAACCTACATAACATAATAGCATGCCATCACGAGAACTACAAGCTAAAACCACTATTGTCTTATTTCAGGAGGGACTAGGTTGTTAAGAACCGAGAAGAAGATCGATTCTATTAAGGACATGTCGTATTGATGAACATCCCAAATTAATTAGAAAACTATCAAATCCTATCATTACTAAAGATAAAGTCTAGATTTTCAAGTTAATCTGAAGAGATCGCTTCAATTAGAGATGAAATTGCCCGATCTTGCTTTTCTTTAATCCTAGGGGGCAATTTGTTGGTTAAGATATACTTTCGAAAGAATAAGCTAACTCGAAATGTTGGAGAGATGTTAAGAAGGGAGCAGAAATCAAAAAAACATGTACCAGTGTTAAATGAAAGTTGTCTGACGTGTACTTGATTTTGATACCTTGGTGAATCGGGAAAATAATTCGAATAGAGGATCGAATGGTGCTTTCGAAATGGGGAATCGAGCGGTTATACAAAGAAGGAAGTTGAAGGCTTTTCTCTGAGTTGGGAATTTATTGGTAACTTTCATTAGCAAAAGAGAAGGAACGGTTACCAAGGAATGCACATACAAGGCAGCACCATGCAATTAATGGTTGGTTATAAAAAGTAGATTATAAATACTAGCAAGTTCTAGAAAATAGGGATTAGAACTTTTCTTCAGAAATACACTCAAGCACACTCACATCCCCAGTGAATTTCTGAGTCTGCATTCGAGTTCGATTTCTGTAGGGTTCCTTCCATTGTCTTTAAATTTCCATTTACACTTTCTGTAAAACTTTACTTTTCCTGTCCAATTTATCTTTCAAGCAATGTTTAATTTCTTTGTCCAATTTATATTTTAGCGTCTTTAATTTCTATGTCAAAAGTCCTTTGATTCAGTCGAAGGCATTTTACTGCTTTGTTTAAATTCAATGCAAACTATTTCGATTTCAGTCAATTTACTTTTCGAATCTTTTCTTTTACGCTTCTTTTATCCTTTTTGGCATTTTTTCGAACTTATTTCCTATTTTAATACTCGTCTAATTCGAGAACCTTTGATGCACTTATAGAACTGGTACCTGCAAAAAAAGGAGTAAGTTTCGCTCCTAGACCATTAGAATCAAACCACTATCGATTTGCTAAAAATTGACAAAACAGATATAATCAAATTTTAATGCACTATGATGACTAAGATTAATTTAGATTTATTACTAAACACGATAATTTTTGTTATAAAGTTATGGCATCTATTCTTAAAAATGCAATTAATAACTTATCAACGTCTCATAAAGCTAAGTCTTTGCTAATCAAATCGGCCGCAACATTGAGGTTTATGTTGAGGACATAGTCACCAAAACAATGATGGCGAGTAGTCATGTTATTGACCTTTTAATTAGAAATATTTGCATAGTTAAAAGAGTATCATATACGACAAAGAAGTATGCATAAGGGACCAGGGAGGAAAGTTCCTAAGTTTTATGTTGACCAACCGAGGCATTAAAGCAAATCCTAACATGTGGCATGCTATATATGTTAAACATAAAAAGTCCTCCATCCTTGAAGGATGTCTGACAATAGTTAACTGGACAACTATCATCTTTGTCCCACTTTTACATTGGCTCACGCATTGCCTAGATAAGTTTTCTAGACTTCAAATAAGCAAAAAGAATTCTGTTGGAATCCGGATTGCAAGCATGCTTTTGCCAAGTTAATAGACATATTATCTACACCTACTATATATCCTCCTGCATCGTCTAGTGGTTGGGAGGCTTCTATATCTATATTTATTTTTCAGTAATTATGTTGTTAGTTTCGTTTTAGTTAGAGAGGTAAATCGCATTCAACACCAGTATATTTCTTTAGCATGTCGAGCTTCGATATCTAAAACTGGAGAAGTTGGCACTTGCTTTAGTTTCAACATCTAAAAATCTTAGAAATTTTTGTTCTTAAGTCTTCTTAAGAATAAATATCATTATAGGATTAAGTTACAGAAAAGATTTTGTAAAATACAAAGACCCATAATGTTTACACAGTAATAGTGTTGAGAAGTCTGTAAACTTAATAACTTAGCTCAAAATGTTATCCTAGTTTTGAGTTATTTCAAAAGATGTTATCAATTCAACATATATTATCCTCAAATTTACAAGAATGCAATCTAAACTATAGATGTACAAGAAAGCCCTAGATAAAAAACTATAAGTATAGACTATCCTCAAATTTACAAGAATGCAATCTAAACTATAGATGTACAAGAAAGTCCTAGATAAAAAACTATAAGTATAGACTTATGCAGTGAAAAGACAAATGAAAAGATATATAAGTAGATGCATCTTTTCTGCTCATTGTGGATTTTTTTGGAATAAGTACTGTTTTGATTCATATGGTTTAGTGTGAAAATCAAAATTATTTCTAATTTTTTTCAAAATCGTCCTTAATATTAAAATTATTTTTAAAATTATCCCTTAAACAAAATCATCCTTAATGTTACAGCTTGTTAGAGAAAACATAGAGCAATATAATTTCTTTATTGCTCTTCTTTAAATTTTTTCTTTTCTACAGCGGAAAATGTTGCTTGATTTTCTGGCATGATAAACTCTTTGTGAACAACATTCCACAAGTCTTGTAATTGTAGAAAGCATAGTTGTTAGAACCGAATTGGTGATCGAACCGGTCAGGTTACTGGGTCACTGAGTCACTGGTTCAACCGGTGGGTCACTGGTTGAACCAGTTAACCCGGTCCTATGTAAATAAAAAACAAAATATAGTAAAAAATTTAGAATTAAAAATTTAAAATACATATTTTTACTAATATTTTAAAAATATCTAGCTATTCTAAACAATATGGAACAGAAACAATAAGTATTTTGTTAATTTTACTCTATCATAAATATTTTTATTTTGTTTTTATATTAAAATAAGTATTATTTTAAATTTTAATAATTTATTAATTAGTTTATATCTATTATACTATTATATACTACAAGTATATATTGAAAAATAATATTAATAGATATTATATAATTATGAAAAAAATAATAAGTGAGTTTATAATTACTGTTAAATAAAAATATAATTAATTTAAAAATGAGTGAGCTTATCATTAAAATTAAAATAAATTAAATAAAAGTAAATTATTTACTGAAAGATATTAATATGTATTTTAATTTGTATATATGTTAGTAATAGGCAAGTTAGCTTGGTGGATGTAGCTACCTTTTATTTCCTGGAGGGATGGGGGTTCGAAGCTGCTTCATTTTGAGAAAATTTTAAATTGTTTCGGTTCGGTCGGACCGGTTGCTATCGAATTTGACTGGTTTCTATCGGTTTTTTGTGGGTTTGACCAGTTCGCACTGATTCTTAAACTTGTGCGGTCCAATCATCGGACCGGATCGGCATAGGATCTGGTTCACCGATTTTTCGGTCAAACCGGCCGGTCCGATCCGGTTCTACTAACAATGGTAGAAAGGTTTTTATTTGAGAATGCCAATCTTCGTAATTATCTTATGACAATATGACATGGAGATATTGATGGTTGAGATAGTCATGTTATGGAAAATATTTTATTTTTTGAGTGGGTTATAATGTGGTAGATATGTATAGTTGATAAGTTAGAAAGAAAGATTTTACGCCCAATAGATGATCGAACGTAACTCTGATGCTACTGTTAGTTTTATGAAATAGTTTGATATTAGTTTAGTGTATTATGGACTTGAATATTGTAGCAAGGATATTTTTGATGAATAAGTAGTTTAAATAAATGGTTTGAGAAATTTGATAGTTATATTTTTTATTGAGTTAAGGAGAGAGTACAAATGCTAGTGAAATTTGATATGTTTATTAGTTAGTTACAATAAACTCTATGATGGCCTATTTATAGGCTCTATAAGTTGATTCTAGATAATTCCAAATTTTAGATATTTCTAATACTTGATTTATTTAGTTAACTTCTAAACTTCTCCATCATAATATCTAGATATTTATTTTTATAGAACTAGATCATGAAAATTCTAAAAAATTCTACAAATATATAGCATCATTAATATCAACACTAATTCGATATTATTTAAACCTAGGATTGGCCTCTGTTTGACTCACTTAATCCTTCCAAAATCTAAGTTATGCCATTTCGAATCATTTAAATCCAAATAATGCATTAGTTAGAATAATATGATGCAAACACAAGTAGTGGCTAGTAGTTGATAGGATTTTATTTAATGCAGGTCAGCGCCAATACTCAAATTCAAATAGCAACAAGATTTTCCTTCTGTAAGGTCCATGAAGTAATAAAGGAAAGAGTTAGAGATGACACATACAATTACTTTAATTTTCAAAAAAATATGTAAAATTTGTTTAAGATTTTTTTTATTTCACAAGTATCCTATGTTAAATAAGAATTTGAGAAAAAAATTGTAGTTAAAAGATATAAAATATACCATCTAACCTAATAATTATATTAGTAATTATTTTTATGATTTGAATTTGTAATCTTGAAGTCATATAGAGATATTCTAAAACACTTTTCAGACATATAAATATATAATTTTATTCCTCAATATTTAACTATATGATATCAGCATTTAAAAGAAAAGAAAAGTTGATGATAGAGATTAAAATGTTCACTATTCCTGAAAATTGAGTCTCGTTCCAATTTGGTCAAGGTACAACTAATCTACTACTTAATTTAATATTAATTTCAAAACAACTTCATTACACCAATCCCATGTCTCACAAGTCAACTACTTCCGGCCCATGCACTCTTATGTCTTTATTTCCATACTATATAACTCCAAGCTAAGGAATCGAATTTTATTTCAATCATCCAGTCCAACATAATCCATTCTTCAATAACATAGAAAACATCTATATGGATCAGAGCCTCTTCATCCAAGGCAATATGTCCATGGGAGCATTATCTCCACTATTATCCCTTGTAATGATGCTTATTTCTTTAACAATCATGGCAAGAATGCCAAATGCCACGGCTGCAGTTAACCCTGTTCAAGCCACAGGAAAAGAACCAATCCTTGAGTTGTTCATGCATGACATTCTTGGTGGAAGCAACCCAACAGCTAGACCAGTTACTGGGTTACTTGGGAACATTTACAATGGCCAAGTTCCTTTTGCAACCCCAATAGGATTCAAAACCCCACAAGTTGGGACTCCCATTCCCAACGCCAACGGTGCTCTTCCCACTGTTAATGGTGTTTTTGGTACCCCCCTCGGCACCGGCTTGGCTGGCACCACCTTTGCGGCAAATGGTAATGTTAGAGAGATAATAACTAAGTTAATTTATTTAACTTAATATCTATAATTTCATGCTTATAATATAAACGCAGCAAGTTTTGATCCGAGAATGAATATGCAGTACGCAATACGCTATACGTAAAGTATTATGTGAAAAAAAATTTACTCTGGTACGTAGATGAATTAATACACTAGTTACGTAGCTATGCTTATTACATCTAAAATTACATAATTATTCTAATGGAACAGTATTTATTAAATGCTAAATAAGATAATTTTAGATTGTTTAAATTTATATGAGTCTTCCAAACGTTATTGGCAGGAAATAGTAACGGACAGTTACAGTTAGGACCTGATGGGTTGGGACTTGGTTTCGGCACAATAACTGTGATCGATGATGTTTTGACGGTGCAACCAGAGTTGGGATCGCAGATAGTTGGGAAGGCTCAGGGGGTTTATGTTGCAAGTTCAGCAGATGGGAGCCGGCAAATGATGGCATTCACAGCACTGTTTGAAGGAGGGGAGTACGGTGACAGCTTAAACTTGTACGGACTGTTCAAGATTGGGAGCGCCATGTCGAAGTTATCGGTGATCAGTGGGACTGGGAAGTTCAAGAATGCCAAGGGCTTTGCGGAGGTTAGGAGTCTCATACCACCAGGGCAGATTGCCACTGATGGTGCTGAGACATTGCTGAGGATCACTGTCCATTTGAACTACTAACAAAACTCATGTGGAATAAAGGGCAAAGTTGGCATTTTGTTATTTATTGATGATGATAGTAAGATTCAGTCATGTGTTTTTGTCAAATTCGAATGCAGATTGTATTATTTGAGTTGTTTCTTCTGAGATTGAATTAACAATCAATATACATACATTCTTGGCTTTTAACCTTTTTGCTATCTTTAATTAAAACTTGTATGTAGGCCTTTCTCTAAGAATAAGATGTCACTCAATAATATATTAACAAGCAAAAACGAAGAGTAAATATATGCATCTATTTATAATTAGATAAAACTTGACATAATCATTATTCTAAAATGAGGTTTGGACATGTTCCAGGCCTATAATATAAGGAAAAGTATAGAGGAACAATATATATAGTGAACAATGTAAACAACTGTCTAAAAAAAAATTGACTTAAAATTTAAATTTTTAATTAATTAAATAATTATTATCAAATTTTAAAATTTAAAATATTAGAATTAGCAATTAAACACGTTCACACTACGGTTATTCCAAATCCCACCATAACCATAATTCCAACGTCCGCGCCAATCCCTCTCAGGTCCACAACCATATCCCACCGTCGTCGCCGGAGATAGTCGTTTAGATGTAGAAGAACACTGCTGCCCCCACCTCGCTGCCGCACCAGCTTCTCTTCCATCCCTTTTCAGTACTGCCGTTTTGCATTCCACCAGCTTCTTTACCAGCATTGATCTCTCCATCAACAGTTATCATTGTCGTCGCCGAGCTCTTGACGCTGTCGCTGCGTCGACCACCAGCCTCGCTCAGCGTCGTCATTCAGGTTGCCGCTGTCAGCTGCTGCCGCACGAGTGATGCCGTCGTGTGCGTTCCCCATGCGCCACTGCGACTATCTCACGTTCCACGGGCGCCGTTGCTGCTGCCTCGCTATTCGTGGGCGGCGCTGCTGCTGTCTCGTCGCCATCCTCCCTCTGCCGCCGTGGTTCTCCTGCTCCTCTTCTTTCTCTTCTTCCTCTTCTCCTTTTTTGGATGTGATTCACATTAATAACAAACATCCTATTTGTATGAAAAATAAACATCTTGTTTGCAGGAGAAATAAATATCTGGATTGGATTTAAATAGATGGAATGATATTTGCTGAATATTTATTTTACTAGGTAACTCCGCCTATGTTACACTTGCGGTACATAGCCGGTCCCAAGCCCGGATAAAGGAGGAGGGTTGTGTTAGGTCTTCGGCAACCAACGTAAAAATATAGCTGAACCCCCCTGACATTTATTTTACTAGATATGTAGATGATTATTTTTATTCTAAACTGACGTTCTTGATGGAGAAGAAGCTCGACGTCACTGAGGCTGGCTAGGGAGGGAGGGATCGACAACGCAATGAGGGTTTGGGAAGGGATATGCGGCGGTAAAAGGGTTAGAAGGTGAATGGTTAAAATATAAAAGGTGAAAGTAGAATTTTTAGAAGGGTAATTTGTGATGGACTATTTGTTTTTTTGTTTTTTTGCCTTTCTATGAGTCAAGAATACAGCCCATTGTTCAAGTTGTTCATAATTTTCGTTATCTAACTAGCAGAGTCGATAATATATAACTTTGTTATCTTAAGAAGATTTAATTATTAATAGAGATTTATTTTTATCAAAATTATTAAAGAAATTAATTAATAAAATATTTAAAAAGAAGAAATAAATTTTTGATAAAATATTAAAGAGTCATTAAAATTGATTTTTTTGACTATTAAATTAGCCATTAATATTTAAAAATATAAACTAAAGTATATTGTTAGATTATTAAATTAAAAAAATTAAATCACAACTAGAAAATGAATTAATACAGACAGATTTAGTCTTTATTATAGACGAATTTTTGGTTATCGACGGATTTTCTTAAGAAATACATATATACGTTGTAAATTTTCTTCTAAAACTATGTTATATTGGACATCAAAGAAATGGCCCATTAACATGTTGTGTTTGTGGAAATTCAATAATAAAAATGTGACTTTCTATCGAAATTGGGGTACAAAATTGGAAATTAAAGGAACACAAAATTGGATTCTATAAAAAACAGAACAAGGAAACTCAAACCTTTCTTCAGAACTCACTTCATGATTCATACCATTACTAATGTACTATATATACTGATTTATATTATAACTAACCCTTATACTACTAATTGGATTATTTTACCTAGCCCTACAATTACTAATTAAGAAATTAGGCCAAATTGGGCTTTTGAATCTCATGATCATAACATAACATTTCCTGTTCTTCACAAGTCAAAGCTAAACTTAATAAAGAGCAAACCTTATACCAAAAACAAAGAGCACAACATTTTCATGTCCCAAAAAAAAAAAAGAAGCATTACATTTTGTTGTTGAACTAAATATACAAGTCCCAAGAGCTTCACATTTAAATTAACTTTCCATTTAACCAGCATAAGATTGATTTGTTGACAAATTAGTCCCTCGACAATTTATAATTACACTAGTACCGAAAAGATTAGAGTGTTTCATTTTAGTGTTAAGCGAATAACTACTTTGTTAAGTAGAAGCAATACCATAGGATAATTATGAAGGCATGTATGAGTGCACTAATAAGAAGTTCTTTTCACAGAAGAAAACATTCTTAATTATTGTTACCTCATGGTGTCCCCCAACAATTCTTGATGAGTATGTCTTATCATGACTATGTAGATAGCCTCTAGTTTTCAAATGTTGAAGCCGAATCTTCTGATCTTGTTTCCAATTCTTCCCACTTCCTTCTATTAGAAGCCTAAAGGAAAAAAAAATTGAAATACTTATAATTTATGAAGCATCTTAGAGAATGTTGAAATCTAAATATTCTCACAAAAATAAAATTTAATGTCTCACTTCCAATTGTCTCCTTTGTCCGATTCAGAATCGTCTCCATAGCAACTCACCTATATGTGCAGTTCCACTTGAAAAATATTAGAAAATAAATTAAAGAGACTTGTTCCTTTGCAAATTGCATCAATGATGAAAACTATTTAGATATAATCACTCATTCTATTCCATAAATAAGCCGTTTTAACTTTTCTGGTATATTTATTTATAACTCAATATATCAAGATATAAATTGTATCTGAATATATTAATCCATAAAAGTAATAGAAGTATTAATAGACTCCTTATGAAAATATCAAAGAAAGAGAGTAATTAATGAACAACTAACCTCAAGATTGTTTGAAATTGGGGAAGCATGCATATGGCTGTGAAGCCATTTTCTTGTTCCCAAGTGCTGCAATCTAATAATTGTTTCACTTTTAATGGTATCACCTTGTTTGGCAGAACTCCCTTTTTCAGGCCTAACAATCTGCAACAAAATGTTAATGCCATGTAATTTTTGAGAACTACAACAACTACTATTCCATCATGTTATTTAGCAATTAAGAATCTTAGCTTAGAAAAAATGTTATTATGACCATTAAGTTTCAATGTATATGTCTACCAACAAAAGAGGTTATTAGGTGTTCAATAGAAAACAAGAAATTGCCATAAAGTACCATTCAGAATTTTTCACCTGTATACATCATACAAATACAAAGACAATATATTCTAAGACAATATATTCTTACCTTATCCAAACAGTTCCCATATAATTGTTCAAAAGCCACAAATTCTGAAATTTGAGAGGAAATACCACCAATTTCTGCAGAACAAATTTCTGCAAAACATAAAAATAAAAAGGAATTAAGAGAGGTACAGAGAACAATAGCCAACTCAAATGAATATAACACTTTATTGGTTGGCTTCGAACCGGTGAGTTACCCCAAGGCCATAGTGAAAGCAAAATTCAAGCAACATAAGAAAATAAATTTGTAGTCTATAAGTGTTCACTTAAAAAGAATATCAGGAATTAGCACACATCTGAAGAAGGATACATTAAAAACACAAATGCAAGAAACAGAAAACTTATATTATTGGATGACTAAGCAGGAGCAAAAATCAAGTGAAGGAATGGAGCTAAACCAAAATAAATATAAAAACAATGTGCACAAGGGATTCCCCATCATCTATGGACTAGAGGCAGCTGGGGTTTCATAAACAGTACAAATCATTGTTGTCAGAATGATGCAAGAAATGGAAATGGAACCTTTCTTATTACTCAAACAGTCACACATGTCTAGCTTCCAAATATATATACTAGCAAATAAATACATGCAGCGATTTTCTTAAATTAAGCTGTTAGTTACTAATCATAGTGTCAACTAGCAAGCGAAAAACCTCTAGTCTTAATCTAAAATCTAAATGACTATCACATATGAATATTATACAAGCAATGTACCAAGCAGATGAAAACTGTCAAGCAGGACCATTCCGGCAAAACGAGGATGGATTTTCCGGCACCCATATCCCCAGCAGAACCTGAAAATAAAAGGGATTGAGAGTATGAAAAATGCCCGGGAGAAGTTAATTTCTAATCTCTCAACATGTGAAAGGGAAGTTCTTTGAAGAGACCATGTGCTTTACACTAATAATGTGTGGATGATAAATAGGTCTAGTGTGAATGTATGACTTGATATATAAAATTTCTAATCAACCAATGTATCAAGGGGGAAAAATAGCACGGAATAATGGTAAAACAGAAAAATCATTAAAATGTATATGGAAGGATAAGATCACTGCACCTTGCTTTAGTGCAAATGGAAGCTAGAGATAATCAATTGCTTCAAGTATTAGCTCCACATTCTCTAGTAGTACCACTTCTAAATGACAAAAAACATTCAACTTTAAAATCAGTCCACAAACAACCTTCAATTAAACATACATACAGTAATCAATTGGTTTTAATGTCCTTTAACTGCTAATGCACTATTCTGGTTTCGAAGTGAAATGATGTAGTCGATAACTAAAATTTGTCTGAATTCCATAGTGCTAAACATAGGGAATTTAATTTCCTGAAAATCAACTACAGTAGTGGGAAATAAGTGATGAGTGATAGAAGCCGATTCCTCCTTTACTTCTATACTCCTCCAAGGCTGCATCAAGCTTTTTAGCCTTGCAAAATATAATGATGAGTGCTTCAGTGATCATTTTATCCTCTCAAGCATTCAATAAGTTCACATGCTTCTGAATATCTAGCAGATGAGCTATATGAACCCAAAATAGATAAAAAAAATCTCATGATCTAATTCATTACCATTGCTGATAGAAACTTTCAACATTTTAGCAGCATGATCACAAGACAAATAGAAAACTACAATGGTAATAATCAGCTAAAAATACACATACTACAAAATACACCAAATAAAAATACAGTAATAAAGGAAACAGCATTTCAAATTCCCTTTATTTCCTAACTATAACAAAAAATGGCTAAAAATTTCTCTTTTTCTTGTAAGAAAAATATTAAAGCAACACATATAATTTAAGAAACTTTTTTCTTTTTCTTTTTTGTCTTTTTATTACAGAACTCACAGTTTACAGCAACGAAAACCCAAAGCACAAAGCCATAACCACGAAGATGACGTTACCGTACCTGACGCCGTCAAACCTAACAGCGCCGTTACCGTCGTCAGCGCTGTCATCGGCGGCATCACTGGGCGAATCTGCAGGCGCTGATTCCTCATCTGCCGGCGCGTCGGCTGCCTTCTGCTTCTTCTTCTTTCCCTCTTTCTTCGGGGATGCAGGAGCGTCCGCGGCGGCTGGCTCCGGTGCAGGCGCGGGCGAAGGAGACGGAGCCAGGGCCTTGAAAAGCTCCCTGGGAAGTAAAACCTTATCAATGGTGTAGATCGCGAGCGGGTCTTCGTCAATGAGCGTGCCAGTGATCTTGGCAGTAACAATCTTGGTCTTGAGCGTGACTTGATCACCGTCATTCTGCACGGTGAAGTCGAACTTGCTGGCTCCATCGAGAATCGAGATCGAGCGAGATCGAGATCGAACAAGAGCGAGACTGGGATTGAAATCCAACGAGATCGAAGCAAATGCGCGAAGGAATAAGTGATGAGATCGCAGCGTGAGTGAGATTTAGATGTGAGGAGTGAGAGATTTTGATTTTGTGACCTAGAAGGTTTGCTTGAATGCTTGTTCCTGTAATTGTGAATAAATAATTAAGGATAGGTAACATTTAAAAAAAATACGTATTTAGTAACATTTTAGCATAAATGTTACTTAAGCAATTTTGTTATAATTACTAATATTTTAATAAATGTTTAGAGGTAAATGTTACCAAATGCCTATAATGTAGTAGTGTATCCAGAATAACCATCTAAGTACCCGGAATAATAAATATCAGATATCCTACTGAATCAAACATCCCTAAATTTCTATTGTACACATTGTACAAATACTCCATTGCCTCCCTATACTTTCTCTTGACAAAAATACGTCTGAAAAAGAAAACAAAATATTAACCATTAACACCCTATTTCACAGAGATTTACTCTTAAGTCGTAAATCAAAGGTCGTGAGGTATTACGACACCTAAAAAATACTAATATCTGAAGAATAATAATATAACTAAGATCCTGTAAAAAAAAATAAACAAAATCAATAGCCATTATTCAGATACGATATGTTAACGTAAGAAGTGTTGTAGACAGGAGCAACACACAATTTCTGGAATAGGACACATAAAAGTTACTAATCTCAACCCATGAAGAAAAGACCGGCTAGAATATTATAAAACCAAAAAGTATACAAAATAAAAATTCTGTTTCTCCAAATAAAAACCTCTAAGAGAAAAATACAATAAAATTTTCAAAAGTTGAGAAAGTTCTAAATAAACCAAAATAAACTTCAAAAGAGTCTCCTTCGTCGTGCCAACAGAATCCTACACACTCAGCGAGATGCATCATACCCTGCATCTGAAAAAAAAATCCACGACAAGTGAGAACTCAAAAGTTTTCAGTAGGATAATAGTTCCAAATAAACATTATATAAAGAAGCATGAACCCACTAAGCAATCCTAATCCCCCAACTTCACAGAAGTTCCAGCCTAGGGTTTAACTAATCCTAATAAAGTTAAGTCACTAAGTCTCAGCTCCATAATTGCCTCTAGTCTTAATCATATTCAATTCAGTAATTTCAATCACAAAGATAGCAATACAAGACAAACACAAGTAGAGAGCAAGTATGGCAAGTATTTCAATTAGCAATTAAATAGGAATATACAGTTAGACAAATCAAAACAAATATTTATACTTAAATAATAGCAAACAAATGCACATGATGCATACCTGTCCTATTGGCCACGAGCTCACTTATCGGTTAAAAATGTAAAAATCCGACACATCCGATAGCTAACCCAAACATTGTCTCATTATTGAGCATCCCCAGGAGGAATATAAACGAAGGAGAGTGTCTTTCTACCTTCTCTGCGAGGAATTAGGAAGGAATGTGTCTTTTCACATTTGAAAGAGTGTGCCTTTTCACCTTGCAACCAGAGAAAAATGAAGAAAAACAATACGAAAGAGAGTGCCTTTCCACCTTCCTCACATCCACACTACAACAAGAGAGAGAATTCTTCATCCTCAACTTGTCTATTCGTGAGTGGGCAAAGCTACTCTCCTCACCGTGGGTGGACAAATCACCATCCCCACAATATCAATAACGCAAGCGGGACAAAACCCATAACATTGCCAATCAATAATCATATCAATCACAAACTCGCTATCATCACCAAATTTATGAAAATCATAATCTTAACCAATCCCAAACCCATTCCTTTATTGAATAATCAATCTCGTTATTCTGTGAGTGGAAATAAGCCACCGTCCTCACTGTGGGAGAAACGAACCATCATCCCCACATCACACCACAACCACGGACAAGTGGGACAAGGCCACCATCCTGTGCTGTTTAAGCATCTCTGCTTGATTTGGACAGCAGGGATGTGAATGATGCAACACGGCCTTTGAAACTATCCAAACACCAATGTCCTTCAGTATGTGTATATAACTTCTTGCAGGACAATTTAATCCGGCTGAAGGATTTTTTTTTCTCGGTTGGAGATATTTTCGATTTTAATTTTTTCTCTCTACTACATGTAATCAATTGGTTCTTAATTTCATTTTCCTTCTTGTTTGTGCTCTGAATTCTTGTAGAAAAACCAACAACTTTCGAATAATCTTTCTTGAATTTATAGCATCTTCAAGCTTGTTAAAAGTCATCCCAACCTTCGAAACAAGCTGCTCATCAATATAGAAGAAAAGCTACAAAATACACCAAAAATAGCACACAATACACCGTGTTAAAAGCTATCCTACACCAAAGTGCATCATCAAGAATAATAAAATCAGATTCAGAACTCATCATCAAACAAAAACTATAGAATCATAAACTACAAACAAACTATATTATCTAGATTCAAACCACACCTCACTACTTGATTCGATTCAAAACAACAATACAATTCACCCTCGTTCAATTGAAAAAGTCAGAATCTATAGATACACCGAAAAGTTACCCTAATACACTAAAATATTTCTGACTTACACCGAAAAATCTGATTTAAAATGGAACAGATTCATCAAAACTACTACATTACATTCAATTCAACAATCAACAATGAACAGAAAGTTTCACATTTGGAACCGGCTTGGCTGGTACGAGCTTTGCAGGAGACTCAAGTAATAATAACAACCAGAATAATGTCCAGTTGCAGTTAGGACCTGATGGTTTGGGACTTGGTTTCGGCACAATCACTGTAATTGATGATGTTTTAACGGCTCAACCAGAGCTGGGGTCACAAATAGTTGGGAAAGCTAAAGGAGTGTATGTGGCGAGTTCGGCAGATGGAAGTAGACAAATGATGACATTTACCGCCTTGTTCGAAGGAGGGGAGTATGGAGACAGCCTTAACTTCTGCGGCCTGTACAAGATAGGGAGCGCCGTGTCGCAGTTATCAGTGATCGGGGGCACAGGGAAGTTCAAGAACACAAACGGTTTTGCAAAACTCAGAGCTCTTGTCCCCCCAGGACAGGTTTCCACTGATGGAGCAGAGACATTGCTAAGGATCACTGTCTATTTGAACTACTAAAACTATGATTTCAAGAATATAAGAACAACTGGGTGCTGTTTGATTGTAGATGACTGTGAGATTGCTCTTGTATTTTGTCAGTTTGTTGCAGAATGTATCAGAAATCTTCATTGTAACCCCAAGAACCATATGGTGATTTGTTTTCTTTTCTTCTTTTTCAATTTGGCAACCTGTGACTTGGAAAGAACATAGTCACAATAATCAACATAGTCACAATCTAGGTACAATTAAATTACAAAACAAAACAGTAAAATATAACACACAAAATCAGTAATGAACCAGAGCTAATCACTAATCAGTAAAGAACTAGAGCTAATCACAAGACATTCATTAATCAATAAAATGACAACACACAAAACCATATCTAATCACAAAAACAGAGCACAAAAAAGTAAAAAAAAAATGAAGAAGAACTGAACAAGTGAAGAACAAGTGATCAAGACATTCACTGACCTTCGAAGATGACGCCGACAGACCCTTGATTGACGGAAGAGGCCGACTTGACCATAGCGAGAAGATGAAGAGAGCAGGGGATGCACCGAGAGCTCGCAGAAGAAGAGAGCAGGGGTTGGAGGCTTAAGGGCAGTGGCTACATGGACAAAGGGTGACTGAGCTCGACGGATGCATGGTGACAGTGGATCGACAGACCGATGGTGGCAGCAACTACGGTTAGAGAAGGGGGAATGATATGGTTCAAAGTTCTGCAGCTTGAGAGAGCAGTGGTTACACAGACGGACGGTGGCAGTCACTCGATGGATAGGCGACGGCAGTGGCTCGAAGAGAGGCTAGGGTTGGAGAAGGGGGATTTAGAGTCCTGCACTTCTGGTGGAGGCTGAGAGGAATAAGAGTGAGAGTGAGAGTGAGAGACATTAGGCTCAGTATGCCAAATTTGCCCAAAACGACAACGCTTTCTTCAAACTTACCGAAAAGTTCCCTATTGGTTTTTGAAACAATGTTTCAGGAGGCTAACCAGACCGTGCGGTTCACAGTTAGACTGGTCAAACTGGTCGATCCGGTCTGGTTTCTCAGAATCGTGCTTTTTGAGTCGGAATTTACTTTTAGCAACGGTTTTGTGCGCACTGGAAAAAAGTTAGCACCCGAAAACCTTAGAACCTATTTGTGGTAAAAGTAATTTGTACCTAGGTAATTGTAATAAAAAAATATTGGCCATTCATTCTTGATTTATTCCTTTAAAAATAAATCTCATCCACTCATTATTTTACCATGCAGTAAAAAAGTTAATTCGAAGCGAACTTCTGACTAGTACTCCACAAATACCTCCTAGAGACCCTGAATCCTCTTGCTTGTTTCCCTAGCAACACGCCCCTCTCTCTCTCTCTCTCACTCATATAGTCGAGATTATCTTTGCTATTTACCCCCTCTTTGCAGTGTTTTAACCCCAAGTAACTTGCCGTGGTAAACTGCAGATAAACACGTCATTATGAGGCTGGGGACAGCAGTGGGATCCCAGATACTCCGTTGACAGTTGGAAGAGCACCATTGGCATTGGGGACAGCAGTCTGACCTTGCGGGATGTTGAATCCTATTGGCATCGCAAAAGGCACTTGCCCGCTGTAAATGTTGCCCATCAAGACAGTAACCAGCCTAGCTATTGGGTTGCTTCCGCCTTGAATGTCATGCATGTACAACTCAATCTTTATTTCTTTTCTTGTGGCTGCAATTGGGTCAATTGCGGATACACAAATCACTTTCCATTGAGCAACGGTAATTAACATTGCCATTGAAGCTATAAATAATGATCTTATCAACATCTTGTTTCCAAGTATTTCAGATGTAGATTTTGCTACTTCTTCTATTTAGTAGAGAGTCATTTTTTGTTGAGTGCAATTGAATACAAAACCTTGGTATTATATAGTAGAGAATGCATGGGTGAGTTTTGGAGTGGTTGTGAGAAAGAGGATTTCATGAAGTGGTTGAATTTAGTAAGAACGTTGATTAGTTGAAATGAGCCGCATCCTTATCTAGTGGCATTTTTGAGGTGTTTATGAAAGAGAATATTTGTGATGAAATGAAATCAGGTTCTTCGTGAAAATGCATAGTGAAAAAAAGTAATTTCATTTAACCACTCAATCCCTTAATGTTTTTCTATCGCTAGATGTTCTAGAATTCAGAAAATGGATTTAGATGGTGAGGTACAACTAAACTAAAGTCAAGTGACACTATTATCGTTGAAAATCTAAAGAGAAAAGTACGATAATGGTATTTTCAATTAAGAGCAATATCACGTTATTAATAAAATTTATTATTTTTTGTTAATACTTGATCAATAACCAAGAGATATTTTTGTACTAATTCAAAATTTTAAATCTTAAAGCATAAATTTTAATAATATAAAAATAAAATATCTAAAATCTTAGCTAATATTAATAAAACTGACATCTCTCTTTCAATTATTGTAATTACAATATTAGTATAGTATTTTCATGTGAACGATTAATGTTCCCAAATTATATTAAATTTTATTTTATTTAAATTTTCTTTGAATTACTCAAAACTTGTTATTATTTTGAAATAATCCTATTTACTAAGGATATACTTAAAAATAATGTAATTATGTTTTTGTAATAAAAATTTAATTTGGCCTCTCAAATTCTATATTTGTCTCAATTAAAATCTTCAAATTTTAATTGACTTAAAATGGTACTTAGAACTTAACTCTATAATAATTCATTTTGGTCATTTAGTTTGGAGTGAGCACCCAATTCGGTCCTTATCCTTTTTTTTATGGATATTGCAACCTTTGTCCAAAAAAAAAAGGACAAATCGATCCCTGTCCCATACTTTTGTGAGACGTCGTGGTCCTTCCGTCATCTGTCCTGACCAAAGCAGACAAAAATTCTAGGTGTCAGTTAACGTTGTTGATGTGGAGGTTAACACTTTATTAAGTTTCACGTTGGCCATTAGAAAATGGACAGGGATCGATCTGTCCCGCTTTAAAAACCTAAAACTATGTCGTTTTTCAGGTTTCACTCCACGTTGCATTAGGGAATGGACATGGGTCGATCTGTCCCACTTTAGAAACCAAAAATTAAACTACATCATTTTTGGGCTTCACTGAAATAGAATGGTTTGAAAATGATTCCATGCAGCTAATCTCTCACTCTTCTCCCAATCCAAATACAAACCCTAGGAGACCATGATTGGTAGTGGAGAGGCCTGTCCATCGAGTGACTGCCACCGTCAGTCTGTGTAACCACTGCTCTCTCAAGTTGCAGAACTTTGAACCATATCATTCCCCCTTCTTTAATCGTAGCTGCTGCCACCACCGGTCCGTCGATCCACTGTCACCATCCATCCGTCGAGCTCGGTCACCGTTTGTCCATGTAGGCACTGCCCTTAAGCCTCCAACCCCTGCTCTCTTCTTCCGCAAGCTCTCGATGCATCCCCTGCCCTTAAATCACAAAATATATAACTTCAAATCAAATTATTATTTTATAGAAAGATGTTATTATTGGTGATGACTGTTATGGATTATATTATTAGTAGTGTTCGTTTGTCTAGAAAATTAAACAATCAAAATAAATTAGAAATTGTAAATTTAGGGATTAAATAGTATTTTAAAATTTTGAGGAACAATTTAAATAATTGTTATAATCCTAAATACCATAAGCAACCTTTACTACGAACACATATATGATTGCTACCAAAAGCAAACAAATATGTTATGGATCATAAATTCTTCTGCGTATTATTATGTTCATTATATATATGTTTTCATATGCTATTAATTATAGCGCCGACCCTCACAAAAGAAGCGTCAAAGGCTTTAGGCTACCTCAAACTAGGCATGTGTAACATAATAACATACATTCCGTGTAAAGAACCTTATGAATATGCATATAGATCCGGGTTTATTGAATATGGGCATATCCGGGTTTAAGGAGCTATATTATAATATTAAAGTTACTTCATATATAAAAATTTTAAAATTTTCTCTTTAACTTTATATATATATTTTTTAATTTAATTTTAACATATTATCAGTATAAAACGGTTTTACACATACATTTAATTATATAACATTATTATATTAGTAAAAATAATTATTTTTACATTAACTACGTAAATAATTATTCAAAAAAATAGTTATGATTACACACTATATAAAATATTTTATAGTATCAATACATTAAAATTAAATTTATATATTTTTTATAACATTTTTTTAATTAAAACTTTAGCATACATGTACACATATTAGTTAACCCATCTATCTATCTATCTATCTATCTATCTCTCTCTCTCTCTCTCTCTCTCTCTCTATATATATATATATATATATATATATATATATATATATATATATATATATATATATATATATATATATATGCTGACAGTATAAAATATTTTATATAATCATATAATTATATCTATTTTTTATATTTTTATTTACGCAATCAATAAAAAAGATCATTATTTTTGTTATTTTAGTATTATATAATTAGATGCATGTATAAATTATTTTATACTATTAGTATATCAAAATTAAATTCATAAAAAAATATATAAAAAAAATATTGACAATATTATATTTATAGCAAATATACAAAATATAGAATTTATTTTTTCTAAAATTCATTATTCTAAATACTTTTATGACACTTATTTTATTTTTAAAGACATTTATTTAATAGACGAGTAAGTTGAACATACTTATTATGAATTGTGAATCAAAATTAGAAAAATAATGAGTTGATTTGTTATTTATGAATTTGGATAATGATTATGTGATTAGTTTGAATTAACAAAGTAAACTAGTTAGTGCATATTTAATTTTTTACTTTTTAAATAAAAAATTCTTAAGAAAAATAAAGATCTGAATAATTTTATCTAGACATTTATATAAGTTTCATCCTATAATTCTATATTTTCATACTAAAATACGTAAATTCAGTGTTTAGTATTTATGCTTATATATCTAAAAGTTTAGTTTTAATGTATTAATATAATAAAATATTTTATATAATTATTTAATTATATTAATTTTTAATAATTATTTTCATAGTCAAAATAAAAAGTAATTATTTTTATTGATATGATATTATATAATTAAATATATTTATAAAATTATTTTAATATATTAAAATTAAATTCTATATTCAAAACAAAAAGGAACAAAAATGAACTAACTTATGTATGTTGGACTCAAACCTGCATAATTATTTGAAAGGACGCAAATTAATCAACTTCTAAACAAGTCATGTTTTTCATGGCTCAAGCCTCAGCCTACTCTTTAATTAGTCAACCAAACTTTAAACATGTCTATCTATCTCTACGGGATGTATCTGTAAATAATTGTTGTTGTAAGTAGGGGTAGCAAATGAGTTTAAATTTGTCGGATAAGTTAAAAAATTAGGACTGTCAAAAAGCAAAAGGTTTTCTAATTCGCACCGCTTAAATTGCAGGTTTTGACAGAGTGGAGTGAGCTTTTTTCGTCGGACTTTTTTTTGTAAAGGAATATTTTTACAATTTTTTTTGTCAAAACTCAACTTCTCCCAACCTAACTTACAAGAGTATAAAGATAAAAATTGAGTGTTTTGGATTATGGTTATGTTGCTTTGAAAATAATATTTATAATTATGTTTTGAATTATATTTATTTTGCTTTAAAGACAATATTTATAATTATGTTTTAGATGAAAATTTGATTTATAATTATATTTATTAGATATTTATAATTACAAAGATTTTGATGTTTGTGAATATAAAAAATATAAATTTATTAATATAGTTGTGAAATTATATATATTATTTAGTAGTTAATAATAATAAAAAAAGGAGTTTTCGCAGGCTTAACTCGCCAATCTATTATCTCGCAGTTAAATAGGATGGGCCAGTCTGCCAAAAAACAATTTCTGGTGAAATAGAACGAATTTTTCTGTTTGCCACCCCTAATTGTAAGGTGCAAAAATGTAAATAGCATTTTCCGTGCAAATAATTTTATTTTAATCTATTAGAAATATGACTCTTGTTAGTTTACCATGCTATAATTTAGAGGTGTAATAATGAGTAGAGTGAGGGTATATTTTGCAAGAAAATAGACGATAGTGAGGGTTGAACCACACACATCACACATTGAATTGCAAGTCTCATTTATATGCAAACATGTCAGCCCAACAATGCCATCCATCTATATCATGCACAAGATGAGAAATTTTTATTACAAAAAAAAAAAAAAATGTGACTACCTAACTAGTGAGCGTGTTGACTTTTGCATGAGATATTAATTTATTACACACGATGCTATATGCTATGCTCCCAAGCTTTATTTCCATTTTCAATCTTCATCGCCTTCTTTCTTCTTTTTTATTTTAGAAGAATTATTATAAAGCCAATTTTCATTACCAAAAGATATAAGTATAAAAAAGATCAATTAGTGAATTAACTTTTTTTTATTCAATATTAGCAAATTATGAATCAACTAAAGCATAAATTCTAAATTTTAAATTTTTCAAAAATAAAATTAAAAAATAATTTTACAATAAAAAAAAGAATATTAAATCAATAAAATTTGAGTTTTCATATTTATCAAATATAAAATACAATGCATTCACCAACAAATCAATTATAATACACTACAAAATAATAATTGATAATTATAAAAGAATTCAAAGACTAATAAAATTTATTATTTTTATTAATATTTTAATGATTAATTTAATTTTTTTAGTTTAACAATTTAATAATATATTTTTAACTTATATTTTTAAACATTATTGCTTAATTATTAACTAAAAATAATAAATTTTATTGGTTTTCAAACATCTCCAAATCAAGCATATATGCTAGTCAAAATCTAAGAGTTATCAGTTTGACTTGGCATGAAGAGCCCAAAGGTAAATAAATGGGCCTAAGGTAAAGCCCGTTGGAAAAAAGGGGAGAGTGGGACCCAGACTAGTTGACAATGAGAGTGGACCCCATGATTTAGATATACAATAAGATAATTTAAAACGTACTTTTTTTAATTAACTATCATAAAGTTTTTCAAAAAAAGGGATATAATATTCCGGTAGCAATATACATAGAAAACTTTATTTATACTAATGTCACATCCAATTACTCTCTTTATCTTAAGATATTTGTTCGGTTCAAAGTGGCAAATTATTTGACGTAGAAAGGAATAGCATTTAAAAACCAAAAACAAAAATTTTAAATCAATAATACTACTAATATTAAAAAAGAAGTTACAAATCAGCCACTGTATATAAAAGTATGTATTAAGCATTGTATAAAAACTTTTATTATACTATTATAAATAAATTTAGTTATTAGTATATTGTATATCTTATTATTATATATTTAATTAAAACAATATATAAATTAATATGTATAAATATATAATAATTATTTTAAATCAAGTTGGGTTAGTCTAATGGTTAGTTTGCTAGCCTGTTTAAGTAAACGTCGTGCGGGATTTCGAATCTTACCTTGTATATATAGCAATTCATTGGTCAGCGACAAACCATTAGATGAAGCTCCCATTCGTAACGGATGAATCCTTAACTTGCCAAATTAGGTGAGAAACCAAAATATATAATAATTATAAATTATATAGAACTACTTATAACATTTTTTATTTTCAAATTATGTAGCATGTGAATGTACCATAAATAATAACAGTACCTTTTGAGATGTGGAAAAACTCTAAGAAGATGTGTATATATATGGAATTCTTAATTGTTTAGATGTGACTTGTCTCCTTCTCTCGGGTATAGATCGCATAGTAGTTATCTTGGTTTGGAGTCTGATTAAATTCCAAGCAGATGTGTTAATGTGTTTTGCTTGTACAGTTTTGTTTTAGTACGAGGCTATGAGCTTTGTGGAGATTCTTGAAAAACATGTCTTTAACAAGTTGAAATTTTTTATAAGAATCCTCAGACAAGATCAAGCAATGAGGCTAACTATGTTAATAAATCCCAGTGCACCCTTTTCGTTTTGGTTGAAACATTACACAAAATTTTAATACACCATGTTCATTATATTCCACCTACTTCAGAGACAAAAGGTATTGGATTTTAGTTCTCGATACAAAGTAAACAGATTGTTAAGATTTCTATTTTTATACAAAGTATTATTTAATGGATAATAAAACTACAAAGGAAAAAAAAAAGATTTAAATTGCTGTGCTGTTTCAAGAATTTAAAGTTTCCGATAAATATGTGAGAATCACACATATTCTCTCAACTTCTTTTCCCTTCTCTGCACGAATTATCAATTAAATTTTATTTGGTATAGATAGACAATGTTTAGGGGTTGCAAAAAAAAAAAAAATTATATTATGTGTACACAAAAATTAGTTATTAGTAGAAAATATATATTGGAATATAAATACATATTAAAAATAAATTAAAATATATATATTTATACACAAATATATTGATAATTGATTTTAGTGTACAAATAGTATTTTTAGAAAAAAAAAATTTCTAATTCTAAAAATAAACATTTTGAATGTTTAGTTGTTGGCGACTTGTTAGTTGTTACTCTATCAGCAACCCCATAATAGTAGATGCTTGATTAGTGCTTGAATTTTTAATTAATTTTTTTGGGGCAACAATACTTTATTAATCTAGATGAATTTTATATGCAATCATGTGGATTTGAGGTTCTAATCACTTTCTTTTGTCCCCTCTCCATCCTCTCAATTAGGTACTCATAGGAACAAGGGAGAAAGCATCAAGAATGTATCCCCTTATGATTACCAGGATCTTGCTAGCCACTTTTGTGTGAGTTGTAAAGTTATAAAGTGATCAAATTAAATTAAGGTAAGCTAATCTAGTGCCTAAACTTTCCGTTTCATAGTTGTTGAATAATAATTTATTATTAACAACTAAGGGTTTTTCCATGAAGGTTCATTAAAATATAAATGTTAGTTAATTAACCATACAAAGTGTGGAGAAAAATTGTCCAATAGACAAACACAATACAATAACCAAAACTCGTGAAATAAGAAGAAATCCGAACCTACTAATAAATAAAATAACTTGTGATGACTCTAGCTTTATCCTTTATATATTTTCTAATATTGTTAAATGTGTATTAATTTAATTATAATATAAAAAATATGACTAATTTAGCTTAATAGCAAAATAAGCATTATTAGGCAATATGATCAAATTATCAAGCCTAAAATAGTCCTGCATAAATGGATTAATGGACATTGCTGTTGACTCCCAGCACTTCAATTTCACTCCCTCCATCATAATGCTCTTGATTTTGATTAGTTATATCATGACATTTTCTCTCCCCATTCCATCGTTAACCTTTTTCCTCCTATATATTTGATTGAGTTTATGAAAGCGCAATTCAGGATTGTTTTGGTGGTAATAATAACTCACAAGAAAAAATCAATGTCTTTTAGGTCGAGTGCCAATAAAATACTGCATATATAAGATAAGATAAGATTCTAATTTTAACAATTTTTTTATAGCCATTGGATGAACAGTTTATCCTTGACAATCTACACAAGTACCGTTAAGGTAAGTTTTCAGAAAAAATTAAACTTAATTCATCAAAAAAACATTGAATACTAACTTGATGCAATTGTTTTTTGAATAAATTACTATTTATATTCATAAAAGATACAGATGCTGACAAATGTACCCATACAAGAATAAAACGACTATTATAACCACCAAAGATGACTTTTGTGTGGCAAGAGTACCCCGACATTGGTTACACAATTGGTCCGTTAGGTATTCTTGACACACGGAAGCTATTTTCTGTGGATGCAATTATCGTTTTATTATTATATGAATACATTTGTCAACGTTTATATCTTTCATGAATACAAATGATAATTTATTTTTTTTTTTGAATTCAAACTAAATTTCAGGAATTGACATGGGTATTAATCCTTCAAAAGAAATCATAATCGTCCTCCAAGCTAAAACAAACACACCCATAGATATTTATAGGATTCTACAGTTGTCAGGCTCAGGCGCTATTCCATAACGTGGTAAGTAGAAGAATTGAAAAAAGAGCAATTAAGAAGAGCATGTGAGAGAAGGAGCTTAGGCTCAGTTTGGTTGATGTATTTGATGAGATATAGATACAGACATTAAAGATATAAACATAAAATATTTGTGTCTATGTATTGTGATTGATAAAAATAAGAAACAAGATACATATATTAAAAAAACACTGAATTAACCTTTATTCAACCACAAGTTTTACCACCATTACAATACACCTATTATCCCAAACAATGCATGTCATCACCATTAAATTTTTATTTCTTCTAATAATTTTTTATTTCTTCTAATACCATCTTAAATTATCATTTAAATATTAAATATATAATTGTTCTTGAAAAAAAAATAAAAAATTAAAGTTCAGAATTTATCAAAGATTAATCAAAATTTAAATAAATAAAAAAATTAAATGTACAAATTTTTTTTTGAAAAAAATAGAAAAGTAAATTTAGTTGTAGAATCTAAAAGAGAAAGAGAAAAAAAAGATTTGAAAAGATAAGAGGTCAAATTTTAAAAACTCAATAAGGGTAAAAAAGTAAAAAATTAGTGTCTCACAAGTTGTGTCTCAGTGTCTCACCAAATTGGAGGTACACAAATTTAGTGTCTCCGTGTCCTTCGAAAATCTGTGTCTCACCAAACCAAATAACAGACATATGTCACCGTGTACCACTGTGTTTATATATCTCAGTGTCTATGTCTCAGTAACCAAACGCTACCTATGGATATAAAAAGTGTTGGGAATAAGACACAATTCCCCCTTGAGAAAACACCTTTGACAGAGAAATAAAATAGACACAATCACAACACAAGAATTTAACGTGGAAACTCCAATTACCGGAGAAAAAACCACGGCCGTTGTCAAATGACAACCAGAGAATATCACTATGTGAAAATTGTTACAACACATAGACTTCTTTCTCTCACCGGCACCCCAGTACACCCACACTCTTTCAAAGCAAATATCTAACTACACCTCACAACACTCTCTAATCAAAGAGTACAGAGGAAAAGAAAAATCAGATACAAGCTTAAAGTGTTTCTGACTGGTGCAAAAACAAATGGAGAACTTAGCCTCATATTTATAGCCTAGGCCACCCACTCCATTTGCTATCCTAAGCAATGTGGGACTAATTCAACCAAATCCTAACAATCTCCACCTTGATTGAAATAGTCACACATCTTCAGCTTCCATTGTCAACACCGACAATTCTTTGCTGCCATTGTCTATACCGACAATCATAGTTCAGAGAACTATCATACTCCACCATGAAAGTATACTCACTTGGAATTAGACCACTCCAAGCATTTCGCCTTGGTACAGATCGAAATCTTGCTGAAAATTCATGGTGCAACTTCCAAATTGGCTTTTCCTGGAAGTTCTTCAGCCATCGACCTAACTCCGCCACACACCTTGCATCTCAACGCCAACCAATGCCCGTGTGCAATTGTGGACCTGATTGCCACAACTCATCCTTATCCATGGCAGTGCGGTAATACCATGAGGATACTTCTTGTCTTCTAGAGAACATCATCTTCTCTCATAGAGAGAGCAACCAGAGATCTTCTCCTTCAACGCCTTGTGCAAACCTGATTGTATCAACACATCCTTGACTTGTATTTGCCACAAGCCAAAATTGATTCTTCCATCAAAATTTTCTATTTCAAGCTTCACAGCACTTGAATATCCTGACATTGTTGCAACCGTATACTGGAATAGTATAACTCAACTGTAGACCGTGCACTAGGAAGGGTCCCCAGGAAAGAGAGGTGGGTCACAATGGACACACTTAAATACCAAGTTTTTCCTTAGCCAGAACCTTTCCTTAGCCAGAACCTTTCCAAACTGCACTCTCACAGTGTCACACTGCCTTCCAGCAACAACAACAGCAACCAAAGATCAACCTCAAGCCACAGGGCAAAATTCTTTTCTGATGTGGAAGGTCAGACTAGGCTGCAACCACAGAGCATACTAAGAATAAATCCCACCGAACCGAAGCTCTGATACCACTTGTTGGGAATAAGACACAATTCCCCCTTGAGAAAACACCTTTGACAGAGAAATAAAATAGACACAATCACAACACAAGAATTTAACGTGGAAACTCCAATTACCGGAGAAAAAACCACGGCCGTTGTCAAATGACAACCAGAGAATATCACTATGTGAAAATTGTTACAACACATAGACTTCTTTCTCTCACCGGCACCCCAGTACACCCACACTCTTTCAAAGCAAATATCTAACTACACCTCACAACACTCTCTAATCAAAGAGTACAGAGGAAAAGAAAAATCAGATACAAGCTTAAAGTGTTTCTGACTGGTGCAAAAACAAATGGAGAACTTAGCCTCATATTTATAGCCTAGGCCACCCACTCCATTTGCTATCCTAAGCAATGTGGGACTAATTCAACCAAATCCTAACAAAAAGCACCCCTCAAAGGCCGAAAGATAAGAATTGCAAGATTTGTATAGTTGCGCTTATTTTATTCGATCCGAATTCGTATGCATGAGTCATTATTTATGTGACATGTAACATCACACACAACATATATAAGCTTGATGAGATTATTGACAGAAGCCCAACCCCAACCCAACTCCAACCCCCACATTGGTGAGACATAAATTCATATCATGTGGAGGTTTCAATACACTAAGGTCCACTGAACATTTACGTGTGTCATTAGCCATTTAGCCTCTTCAAATTTATATGATTGATATACACATGCAGACGTACAATATTGCTACTGAATCAATTAGCATTCTTTTCAGTCCCCCGTGAATGTCTTATAAGAAAATTGACAGAAATTCATTTATTTTTCAGCCATGTATGTGTGTTGATGTGAGTTTACTATGACCTAATGTCATAAAAGTTTATAGTTGATTTGTCACATACATTGGCAGTGGTGGAAAAGCCCTTCTCCTCCTCCCTTGACCCCATCTCCAATCCCTATAATCATTGATGGTCAACATCTATCTCCCTACAAAGATAGATATATGTGTTATTTATTCATGACATTGAAAATTCATTGAGTCCTATAATGATACTTCACGTTTTTATCTGATCAAAATGGTTAGCTACTTAGCTTCATCTATTGAAACTTCATATCTGAGTGATATTAGAGATTAAGGCAGTTATTACTGGCATATATCATTATTGAAGAAGGCCTGCTATAATAAATTTAATAAGTAGGGTAGATCAAACAGAGGGTAACTTACCTGTAGCTCAATAATTAGTAGAGATGAGAAACCTAAGATGGAAAAACCATAAGTGAAACTAGAATCATTTAAATCCTTATGGATATGATGTGCAATATAAGATTATAGGGTTATAATTTTGATTCATATGATCACCTACACCAAGTAAGAAAAAACTTATGATTTGTTGTCAATTAAAACTTTGCTTGTCCCCCTCCCCTTCCTTTTATTTTCTTCCCTAGTTCACCATTACTTATTATTCCCATATATCTTGGTTCTTTCTTTTATTACTATTCACATGAAGATGTCTTTTTACAAAAATGATAGTTAAATATCGATAGATAGTTTGACATATTTTACTAAGGCTTCGTTTGAAAAGTTTCAAAAGCTATTTTTTTAGGACTTTTGACTTATGAAAAGTCATATTAATAG
This sequence comes from Arachis hypogaea, assembly GCF_003086295.3. Classification (NCBI taxonomy): domain Eukaryota; kingdom Viridiplantae; phylum Streptophyta; class Magnoliopsida; order Fabales; family Fabaceae; genus Arachis; species Arachis hypogaea. Next base: position 5,361,257 of record NC_092039.1, on the reverse strand, counting down.
TATTTGGTACAGTTTTTTAAATATACTTTTAATTTTTCGAGTTGTTTAAGAGCTTTTGAAAAAGTAAAAAAATTTGACTTCTCTTATTCTCAAAAGCTATTTTATCATTCTTATTTATTATACAACTTTAAAACAAATACTTCTATGATAAGTTTCCAAACACAAAATAACCTATTTATAAACTACTTCTAATATAAATTCTTATATTTTAAATTCTTTTTTCAAAAAAACTTAATTAAGTTGTTATCCAAACTAGTCCTAAATTGTTTACCATAATACATGTCATTATCTAAACTATTATTTTAACACACTCAAATCATTATGTGAGTATTCTCTTGTTTTTTCCCTTCTCTTAAAATGACAATTTCAAAACCCTCTTATTCTTTTTCCTTCCTTCCTTCCTTCTATCTCTCTAATTAACAGCAATATTTTGTGTTAAAAGAAAAACTTACCTTTTCAATTGACTTATTTTGTATTAAAACTTTCCTTTCTTCAGTTATCTTTAGTTATCCACTGGCGTTATTTCAGTTTGATCTAAATAAAAGGCTAAAGGGAAACATTCTTAGTAGAAGGGTTAACATGGAATTCAATGATTAACCAATCAATATCAACCAACTCGGAAGTCAAACATTTATTCAATTATAATCATGAACATAACTTGCCGATGCTGAATGGCAGCATAAGAATTTAACATTCAACTGCTATAGTCCAAACGTTATTACAAAAACCTAGCAAGTCACAGATCAAATAAATATACTTCAAGGCCCTAAAATCCCAAATGAATCGCCAATCTCAAAACAATGTCCTTACGGAAAAGTAGATCAAGCTTGTGATTCAAGCTCCAAACGAAGGGTGTGACTAACTGCATCAGATCCCGGACCAGAGAATTGAATTGGACCTACAGTGAACATCATCATTAAAACTTGAATCTATATATTAATTCCTGCTATACTAAGTGGATCTTACTAATTGGGCTGGTTGGGTCCATTATACAATGATACGTACCTGGACTGACGTAGCAATTTTTTAGGGCCCACTCATCCCTCAAGGAGGCAAACTTTTTGAAGGGTGCCCCTGAAAGAAAATGATATATAATAATCATTAGTACCGCAAATATATAAATTAGAGCTGATGCCAGAACGGTAATAAAGGCAAAATTGTTAACGGTTTATGTCAGTTATACCTTGAAGCTCTACCATTGCCTTCTTGATCACGGGCTTGAACTTACCTGCAAAGAAATTACATTACATATTCATATAAACCATACGAAAGAAAGCATTCAAATAGTAATTGGAAAAGAAAAAGTAATGGTATGGATACGAATCCATTGTAGTGTAGCAGATATCTACCATGTCTTCTCTCTACGTCCATCAGTGAGGTGAGTGCAGTTCCACCAACAATCCAGTCTTCAACAGGTGCACAGAGATTCCTAACCTGGTCAGCATAGAGTGAATTCAAGAAATTCAGTTGACTGCTTCAATGTTACAAAACAAACAACTTCGAAAGCACACTCAATTGTCAAGACATAATAAGAGGCCACAAACTGATGATATTAATCCAGTCTTCCCACTGTGAAGGAGGGCTCCAGCACCATAACCAAGAGCATAGCAATAAGTAGCATCAAAATTAGTTGGCAATCCACATCTCCCTTCGTAACTGCATATTTCCAATAAGTATAGGTAACTATAAACTCTCAAAAAATAAGGCAAACTAGCAAATATACAGTTTAAAAACAAAACATTTTCGTAAAATCTTTGTTTTACACTCTTTTTGGCATTTCATGTTAGCATATATTCGAATTAGAATTTATATATAATTCAAAATAATGATGCCGAAATTTGATAGAATACCCGAAAAAGTGAGATTGCCCTCTAAATTCGCCTCTATATTTTCCCTCTTGCTTTCTCTTCTCCAACTCAGTTTCAGCCATTTGAATAAGCATTTTCTCTGTTTCTATCTTGGCAACCTAAACTTGGAAGATAGAACCATTGACATTGACTTGATGCATCATGGGTCAAACAAACAAATAAAAGATAGCATTATAACGCCATTAGGCACCTGAACATTTCCATGTGGATCCCTTTCAAGCATCAATTGCTCTTGAATTGCTTGAGGTAAGAATTCAAAAAGCTTCAGTGACTGATCAGTGAGTTTCTTCTTCCATAATCCACCCTCATCCACAATATCATGGGCCAGAATTTCATTTAGTTCTGCAATAAGTTGCTGGACCTGAAAATCGCAAAACAGCATGTACAACCAGTATCATCAGCAAGTATGAGCATACAAACTGATTTACACACTAATGGAAAAATCACAAGTTCACACAGAGAGAAACACTGGCAAAAATTTTCTTGTGCTGATTGCTATGTACCTCAGGAATGAAATCAATTAAACCTTCAGGGATAAGAATGACCCCATAATTGTAATTAACTGCAGCTCTTTTACAAATAACATCTACAATATAGTCTGTGACATTTTTCAGTGTCAACTTCTTGGCAGCAACCTGAAATATGTATTTACAGGTCAAATCAAGTATATTTGATAAAAAAAAAAAAGGTACAGTCTGAGTAGCAAATGTTAATCACAACTTCACAAAATCAATGTGTGAGAATATCAAATTAACTTCATCACATGCTAGAATGTACAAGATGATCAAATTTATTACAAACCTCTTCTCCAATAATAGTAATGTTTGGGTGGGTTTGTAAAGCACATTCCAGTGTAATGTGTGAAGCTGCACGCCCCATAAGCCGCACAACTGCAGACAGATGATCATATGTTTTTATTGATGCTTGGAAATATAACCTCAAATCTTCCAAATTCCAAAGATACATCAATATCAAATGATATCAACAGTTATGAAGTGCAAAATTGTTTAATGGTGAAGCAAACAAAGCTGTAAGAAGTGAGAACATAGGAACCAGTACAGAATGGTGACAAATCAGTTTCTAAGGTTCTTCTAAGAGGTTGTTCAATTTAAATACTCACAATGGTAATATTTTCCTGTTGATCGGGCATCTACCATAACATTTCCAATCATTTCAGAGTATATCTGCATTAAATCAACATATACATGTGAACAGGGTCAGTTCTCCGGATCATTCAGCATGCATCCAAACAGGCACATGCTATCCAACATCTTTTGGCAATTTGCACAAATGAGGGCAACAATGGAAAATATACATGGCCAATTAAATATTTAGAAATTTTCTTTTAGGAAACAAGATTCACGAATATCATAATGCTATAGCAAATTTGCAATCATGAATAAACCAAGTGCAAATCCTGACAAAGTTGTGGAACATGACAAGTTGTGTAGAGTTCCATGGATAATGTGATGGTTCCAAACACGAATATTTTATCAAATATGTTCACAATATTGCTAGAGAAATTGAAACACAGCTGTTGCTCTGAAAAGCATCCTCAAACACTTCAACACTCCCATTCCAACACATAAAAATAAAAAAATGGTTCCTAAATATTACTACATGCTTAGAAAATTATTGGTGATCAAAAGATAAAATTACTTATTTGAAATGTTAAAAACATGTAGAACTAGACCAATTCAAAATTACAAAGGCAGATTGAAGACTTGTTATTTAGCTTCATTTACCTTGCATGCGGTATCAAAACCAAAACTGGTAGGAACTTCTTTGCACTTTAAATCACCATCAATAGTTTTAGGACATCCAATCACGCGAGTCTTCAGATTTTTGCTTCTGCATAAATCCACATCAAACAAAAAATAGTTAAATAAACAGTATCACTTCACATACTCATGAATGGAAATTGTTTCTCTTATATTCATATAGAGACAATTACAATAATTATATATAGATGGAATGGTAATATGATCTTTAATGTTAATCATGACACAACATAAAAACAGCATTTAATTAACATAGCTTCCAAGAAGTTGGATCATTTCAACAATAAAGTGACTAAGAAACCTGAAGTTCTCAGCAAGTAGGCATGCATTTGTGTTTGAGTCATCTCCACCAATAACAACAAGCCCATCCAAGTCTAGCTTCTTTGTTGTTTCTTCAGCTTGTTTGAACTATACACATAAGTAAATCAAAATATTCTTATATTCTATTGTTGTCCATACTTAAGACAAAATAAGAACTCAAATGAACTAATCACAGAGCAATTATGCACCGCACCTGCTCTGGAGTTTCAATCTTGTCCCTCCCACTGCAAATCATGTCAAAGCCACCCTGCCAACAGATATTGCAACTGTCAGATCTCAAAATTTTGGCATCACTGATATAGGAAACAGAACCACGAGCACTGCAAACCAAAATATTAAATATCTATTTAATTAAAAGTTCACGACGCTAAGCCTCACAATTCATAAATCATGATATACAGGGGAATATAAACAAAGCGAACACTATAGATAAAGCATTTTCAAAACACAGCTTAACAAATAACAAGGACATTGTTCAATTTCAGCTCCAAAAGAGTAAAATAAAAACTATAAGTATGAAAATGTACCTGATTTCTATAAGGATAAATATAGTCGGAGTTGAGTTCAACGGATTTGCATTTTACCTAGATTGTGACTATGTTCTTTCCAAGTCACAGGTTGCCAAATTGAAAAAGAAGAAAAGAAAACAAATCACCATATGGTTCTTAGGGTTACAATGAAGATTTCTGATACATTCTGCAACAAATTGACAAAATACAAGACCAATCTTACAGTCATCTACAATCAAACAGCACCCAGTTGTTCTTATATTCTTGACATCATAGTTTTAGTAGTTCAAATGGACAGTGATCCTTAGCAATGTCTCTGCTCCATCAGTGGAAACCTGTCCTGGGGGGATAAGAGCTCTGAGCTCTGCAAAACCGCTTGCGTTCTTGAACTTCCCTGTGCCCCCGATCACTGATAACTGCGACATGGCGCTCCCTATCTTGTACAGGCCATAGAAGTTAAGGCTGTCTCCATACTCCCCTCCTTCGAACAAGGCGGTAAATGTCATCATCTGTCTACTCCCATCTGCCGAACTCGCCACGTACACTCCTTGAGCTTTCCCAACTATTTGTGACCCCAGCTCTGGTTGAGCCGTTAAAACATCATCAATTACAGTGATTGTGCCGAAACCAAGTCCCAAACCATCAGGTCCTAACTGCAACTGAGCATTATTCTGGTTGTTATTGTTGCTTGAGTCTCCTGCAAAGCTCGTACCAGCCAAGCCGGTTCCAAGTGGGATCCCGAATACTCCGTTGACAGTTGGAAGAGCACCATTGGCATTGGGGACAGCAGTCTGACCTTGCGGGATGTTGAATCCTATTGGCATCGCAAAAGGCACTTGCCCGCTGTAAATGTTGCCCAGCAAGCCGGTAACCGGCCTAGCTGTTGGGCTGCTTCCTCCTTGAAGGTCATGCATGTACAACTCAATCATTGCTTCTTTTCCTGTGGCTGCAATCGGGTCAATTGCGGATACACCAATCACTTCCCATTGAGCAACGGTAATTAACATTGCCATTGAAGCTGTAAATAATGATCTTATCAACATCTTGTTTCCAAGTATTTCAGATGTAGATTTTGCTACTTCTTCTATTTAGTAGAGTGTCCTTTTTTGTTGAGTGCAATTGAATACAAAACCTTGGTATTATATAGTAGAGAATGCATGGGTGAGTTTTGGAGTGGTTGTGAGAAAGGAGATTTAATGAAGTGGTTGAATTTAGTAAGAACGTTGATTAGTTGAAATGAGCCACATCCTTGTCTAGTGGCATTTTTGAGGTGTTTATGAAAGAGAATATTTGTGATGAAATGAAATCAGGTTCTTCATGAAAATGCATAGCGAAAAAACTTAATGTTTTTTTATTGCTAGATGTTCTACGATTCAGAAAATGGATTTAGATGGTGAGGTACAACTAAACCAAAGTCTAGTGACACTATTATCGTTAAAAATCTAAAGAGAAAAGTATGATAATGGTATTTTCAATTAAGAGCAATATCACATTATTAATAAGATTTATTATTTTTTGTTAATACTTATCAATAATCAAGAGATATTTTTGTACTAATTCAAAATTTTAAATCTTAAAGCATAAATTTTAATAATATAAAAATAAAATATCTAAATTCTTAACTAATATTAATAAAACTGACATCTCTCTTTCAATTATTGTAATTACAATATTAGTATAGTATTTTCATGTGAACGGTTAATGTTCTCAAATTATATTAAATTTTATTTTATTTAAATTTTTTTTGAATTACTCAAAATTTGTTATTGTTTTGAAATAATCCTATTTACTAAGGATATACTTAAAAATAATGTAATTATGTTTTTGTAATAAAAATTTAATTTGGCTTCTCAAATTCTATATTTGTCTCAATTAAAATCTTCAAATTTTAATGGACTTAAAATGGTACTTAGAACTTAACTCTATAATAATTTATTTTGGTCATTTAGTTTGGAGTATTCTGAGGTCTGAAGATCCGGCGATGTGTGACTGGGCGAACTGTATTGAGTATTCGTTGTGGACACAGCATTGTGATGAGGGACGTAGATTCGGACACATGACGACAAATATCTCTGAGTGTGTGAACTTAATCCTTAAGGGTGTCAGAAACCTTCCTGTGTGCTCGCTAGTGAAGGCAACATAGGAAGGTTGGCCGAATTATTTGTTCACAAAGGGAGAGAGCCTGAGGCGCAGCTGGGAACCGGACAACAATTTAGTCAGCATTTGGTGAAGTGTATAGAGGCCAACTTGAAGACGGCTAGGTGCTTCACGGTGACTTTGTACGACAGGGATAACTCCGAGTTCACCGTCGCAGATACAACTCCGACTGGTTCTTTCTCACTGGGTAGCTACAGAGTCTCGCTTGCATCTCAAACATGTGACTGCGGATACTTCCAGGCACTTCATTTCTCGTGTCCCCACGCACTGGCATGCTGTGCCTACTCACGGCTTACATGGGAGCCTTACATCCACCAGGTGTATCGTCTTAGTTCGGTGTTCAGTGTGTATCGGATGGGTTTCACACCTCCCATTCCGGAGGATTTCTGTCCACCATATGACGGGCCGACTGTCATCCCGGACCCGAATAAGAGGCGTGCGAGAGAGGGTCGCCCGAGGTCCACTCGGATACGGACCAATATGGACGAGGCAGATCCGAACCGGCCAAAGAGATGTGGGCTTTGTCGGCAGCCCGGCCACACACGTCGGAGTTGCCCACAACTCGGAGGAGCAGAGCACACACGGGGACATGAGTAGGTGTATTACTAGCTTTGGCACTTTTTTTATTTCACTTTCGCGTTTAGATTCCACTATTATCGGTTTTCTTACTTGTAGTTGATAAGTGATAGAATTTGTTAATGTTAGTGCGATGTAATGTGCATGGGATCTTAATTAATTAATATGTTTTGTTTTCGAAGTTTTAAATGAAATGTATCTTGAATGCACACCAGAATAAATAACTCTACGAGTTAAATTAAGACATCATGCGGAAACTATACTTGTAACAGAAATTAGTGTTTGGAACGAATTGTGAGTAATTCGAACCAGCTTAGTTCGAATTACTTGGTGAGTCGTTCTTGAGTGTAATTCGAACCAATAGAGTTCGAATTATGCTCCTTGATAGTTCGAACCAAGTAGGTTCGAATTATGTTCATCACATGCTCCTCCATAATTCGAGCTAAGTTTGTTCGAATTATATGTTAGATTAGTTCAAATCATGCTAGTTCGAATTATATAAAAACGTGCTTTGACTGATTTGTGATGTTATTTTCAGTTTGACTGATTCACATAATTTTTGTCCTCCCTTGACTTAAATGTGTTTTTTGCCCTTTTTTTTTATCACTCTAACATTACCGTATATTTAATATGGTTGATAACCTAACTTGTTATATGTACACTTTTGGGTGGTAGTGGTGGCTAAGTAATATGCACATGTCTAACGATCTAACTCATATAGATAACCATAAACCATTTACATTTCGTTGCAATCTTATCAAATGAGAAATATATCTACATCTACTATAATAATAATGACTAAACGACTATAAATATTATTGCAGTGACATATTTGTTCAATAAAATGATGTTACCTCATCTGGCAATCAACACACACGACGGATTTATTACTTTATTAACAATGACACGACTCGCAAAGAAGGAAAAATGAAGAAAAAACATTCATACGGACACACTGATGGATATGTTGAATCAATAATACATAGGTCAATTATTATAACTTGCTATAGAAGAATTTTAAAACTTAATTAAGTACCATGATAAAATTTTTAGTGACGTTAAGTATATTCTAAAAATATTTCTGAATATTTTTAAAAATATAACTGCAATAAAACATCAACAGAAAGAGTAGAAGGTTCATTATATTTGAACAATGAACGCACTACTTTTTTTTATATTTTATATACATATACATATATGTTATACATAAACCAAATAATATTTTATAATATATTTATGCATACTTGTGTATATTAATTTATATAGTTTAGCATGAAGCAAATAAAGTAAATGTTCAAATGGTCTCTAATTTTAAATTGCTACAGAATTTTAAAAATATATATGGAGAGGAGAGTGGAGATATGAAGTATGAAGGGTGCAGTTGCACATGCGCGGAGCATAGTGTATATATTTATTGCAATTACGTCTAAAATGTGTTTAATTATTAATTCATACGGACACACTGATGTTCCCCAATACTTGTTTAAATGCATTTGTAAACCAAGTTGGGTTGGTCTAGTGGTTAGCTCACTAGTCCGCTTAAGCAAGTGTCGGGGGTTCGAATCCCGCCTTGTGCATGCAGCAACTCATTGGCCAGCGGCAAACCCTTAAATGGAGCTCAGTACCGCGACGGATTAGTCCTTGGCCTGTCGGGTTGGGGGATACCGTGGGAAACCAAAAAAAAAAATGCATTTGTGGACCCATCATCTAATAAGTAATCAGCTAAACCAAGAAAACAAGAAGCTTCCTTCCCTCAATTCATTCACCCCTCTCTTCTCTCTTCTCTCTTCTCTACAAATCCAAACACACACTTCTCACTTCTCTCTTCACATCTTCTTCTTCTTCTTCTTCTTCTTCCAATAATGGAATCACCATGCACCACCGCCACAAGATCCGACTCCACCTCCTCACCCGAATTCGAGTTCTGGATGCTCCGAAATCCCTCCTTCCCTCAGCCCAATCTCCACTCCGCCGATGAACTCTTTGTCGACGGCGTCCTCCTCCCTCTCCACCTCCTCCCATCCACATCCGCATCCACATCCAAACCCGATCCACCACCCGACCCGGAACAAATCACAACCTCTGGAGACCCTGGCGCTTCCTCATCAGCAGCCATAATAACGGAATCTTCCACTTCCACCACTACTACTCTCTCCACATCGAAGCGCTGGAAGGACATTTTCAAGAAGAAAAACACAGAAAACAACGACACAGAAGAGAAAGAGAAAGACAAGGGGAAGAAGAAGAAGAAGAAAGAGATTAAGAAAACGGGTAGCGGAGCGGGTTCTGCGGCGGAGCTAAACATTAATATATGGCCCTTCTCCAGGAGCAGGTCCGCTGGAAACGCCGTCACCCGACCCAAATTCTTCGCCGGAGCTCCGTCTTCGACCCGGAAAGTGAACAGCGCGCCATGTTCCCGGAGCAACTCCACCGGAGATTCCAAGTCCAGGAAGTGGCCCAGCAGCCCCGGCCGTCCCGGAGTTCACGTGGGCCGGACAAGTACGGTGTGGCAGGTCCGCCGTACCAAGAACAGCAACAACACCCCCGCGCAGGACAACGACGGCGCCGAAGCCAAGAAGAGGGAAAGTGCTGCCTGTCAGCGGAGAGGGACCAAAGCGAGGGTGTTGAATCTGAACGTTCCGATGTGCATTGGTTACGGGCAGCACTTGAGTTGTAGATGCGACGAGAATGGTGGTGCTGTTAGTGGCACTACTAGTGTCCGCGGCGGCGATAACAACGACGGTGGTAGTTGTAGCGGTGGTGAGGGTAGTAATAATGATGGTGGAAGTGGGGTTAATCTTTTTAATCTGCGCAACCTATTCACCAAGAAAAGCATAGTAACTTCTCACTAGTCTCAACATTTTTAACTACGCCTAAGGTTATCAAATTTTTATTTATTACTGCTATAAAATTAAAGTTACCTTTTTAGACTTTTTTTTGTTTAAAAATATTTATATATGTACAAAAAGGTCATAATTTTTTTTTTAAGATAGTTATATTTATATTTATATACCGTCTGTATGTATTATGACTGTTATGTAATCGAAAAAGTTCTCTCTTTCTGACTTTACAGGGTAAGACTTAGGAGTTAGCAATTAAGATTAGTTAGCCAAGCTTTTTTTTTTTTCTTTGTGGTCTCCCTCGTGTATTCTGAAATGCTTTATCAGAATGTGTTTATTATTATTAATTATTAAATTGTTTAAAATTGGGGTTCCAACTTTCCCCGTCCCGGTACCTCATTTTGTGGGCCTCTTGATGCTTTTAATTTGTTGCTTTCGTTTTTAATTATGCTCTAATTTTTTAGAGCAGAGGATCTGCTATTGGAGATTGAGTGTGGTAGAGAAGAACAAGGGTTTATGTTCTATGATTCTATCCCCTCACCGGCTACTCATTCGAACTAATATCTTCTTTTTTTAATATTTTAGTACTTGTCACCTTTAATTCGATCTTAAGGAAAGAGGTGTGCTTGCTGGGGAACATTGTTCTTGGGATAGAACTTGGTAAGTTAGTATAAATTAAATTAAAGGGAAAAAAAATTTTAAACGGCCTGACAATTATTTTTAAAGATAATAAGGCATTCAGTAAAAAAAAATATTCTTTTGTTTTTTTATTTTTATTTTTATAAAACTGGTTAACTCGTGATTTATTCGTTAAAAGTCAATTAAGATTAAAATTTTTATTTTTGAAAATTTTGTTATTTTTTAGGAAATAATTGTCAGAGTTATTTAGTTTTTTATTTTTTTTTGTTTTTTTCAAATATATTAGTAAAACTTATAGTATAAAACTAAAAAATATTATTGATTTTTAAGTTATTTTACCTCGTAGTCCTTAACCAAATATTGTGTTTGTATGTAAAATTTTTTCTTTTCTGAAATTACTTTGAAACACTTAATCTTCTTTTAGAGACAATAATTTTTTTTCTGAAAAAAAGGAAGTAAACTTTATTTGACTTATATAATTTTGTCTTTATGCAGAATATTTGAAGAGATAAGAAAGAACTACTTTTTCATGTGGTATGAAATAGCTTAAAATTCTCGTTGGATATGATTAAGATTAAGATTATGAGTTTCAGTGGGATTGAAACATTTGATGTTTTATCGTTTTCAGGAACACAAGTCTTGATACGATATGACATGTTTCGTTGTTATTTTGTTTGCCCTCCTTTGTTTATAGCCGTATAAATTAATCCAATTAGAATAAGCTTATAATATCACATCAGACAGTGTCTGTTATGCACCTTGCAACTTGTTTATAGGACGATGTTCCTTGTCAACCATCTTGATTTTCATTAGAGAGGGAAAAAAAAAACAATGTTTCATTTTCTTTTCAAGCATATAATCTTTGCTGGATTCATTATCTTTTTAATTCTATTACCTTCTAAATGACATCAAAGAAATTGAACACTTTAAAATCATTGTAATTATTTACTTTTTTAAGTGAATTTTCATGCCGTTGAAACATTGGTTCCAGCAAAATAGAAAAGATAATATTTATGATAAAAAATTAAAAGAAAAATCTAGGGAGCCAGTAATTTTATTAAATTTTGGCCAGCATGTAACCAGCAGAAAAAAGTGAGTCATTGGATGAAATTTCACATCATCAAATCATCATTGATGGCTAGTTGATGGCTAACAATCACAAAAATTGCTGATCCCTAGCATTGCTCAAAATTAAATTATGTGAATAGTAAATATTACCTTTTTAAGTAAAAAATTCACAAAAATTAAGTCAAGTCATGTGTAATGCACATGTATTTTCTAAATTTAGTAAACATCTCTGTTCTTCACTAAAGAAATTCCCAAATAAAAATGTCGGATTAGTTGATTTTGTAATTGGCTACAAGTATACAGAGATGAATATGTATCCATGTCGTTTAAACTAGATTTAATTTAGTTATTATTTGGTTATAAGATTTTATCTAGTTACATTCCTTTTATCTTTCTTCTTTCTTTTTCTTTTTCTTTTCTTTCCTTCTCTATTTTTTCCCGTGATAGAACGAATGTTAGTCCCTTTAAATTTGTTGTTATTTTGTTTGGACGTTTCCCTATTGTCAATAAGAAAAAAAAGTCTTGCATCATTGCATGCATTTTCATACATTGTCATAAACTTAAATTTATAAATTAACAACATTGTTCCTACGTGAATTCTCCCCTCTCCCATTTATAAGAAAAACACCATATCATACATGAAATCTTACTCTGGTTTATGAAAACTACATATTTTGGGAGTAGTTAGCTTGAACATGCAACTAATTGTTGGGAAATATATTTTTGGCCAATTGTTATTGAAATTGAAACAATAAAAAAGTTGGATGTGCTTGTCTATAGAAGAGTGGGCCAGTCTCTGACAAAAAAAAAAAGAAAAAGAAAATAAGAGTGGCCTGGTTAAAAAGGATTAAGGTTGAGAATCTTGAGATATTAGTTATTACACTTCATAAAATAATTAAAAAAATTCTAATAATTTTTTTTTACCAAAGATAAGGGATACTCGAATTCGCAATCTTTTAGATGAGTACGGAGAGACTATGCCATTTAAGCTATAGATGGTCCAAAATTAGTTATACACTTCATAAAATAATTAAGTTGTACATGCAACAACTCATTGGCTAGCGATAAACGCCTTAAATAGAACTCTGTGACAGATTAGTCATATCGAGCTAGAAAATATCGTAAAAGAAAATCTATTCATCTTCTTTCCTTCTAAAATATTTTCTCTAATTTTTCTTTTTGACAGTTATGAGTATTAAGAAATGAGAGCTTAAGGGGGATATATTATTGGACAAATATATTTGAGACAGTTATCCACAAAAACTCACACTAGTGTCTTGACTGATAGATTAGTTGAATTTGGTAAATACTAATATGTTTTAGGTAAGAAAAAGTATACGAAATCAAGAGGTTACCAGCCAAAAATTAAACAAAACTACATTAATTTATATTAATTATTAATTTTAAATTTTTTAAATTCAAAATTTAAAAAATTTTAAATTGATTAAATAAACCTAATTAAAACCTATAAAAACCTTCCTCTTCTCTCTCACATTAACCTACCCCACCTCCAACAATCACACACACACACCTTTCTCTCTCACCAATGCTGCTGAAAGCGCCGGCGACTTCCATGCTCTCTGCGACGCATCCAATACAACCGTTCGCTGGATCTGAATCAACCGTTGAATGTTCTTCCTTAGCTGAAACCACCGTCTCTGTTGCCGTGCCAACTCCTGAATCCGCCGGGGAACAACAATCAGCAACTGACAATGGCGCTGGCTATAACCAGACGGAAACAGTCAACAAGGGCGAAGCTGATGCCAAGATGGCGCGGCAGATGCGGCAAAGAGGGGATATTCGTGCGGCGCAGATGATGAGGATGAAGGATCTTTGGCTGAACCGCGATAAGCGAATCGTCGGAGCGATTCCCGTGTGTATATTGGCGACGTGTTCCTCTTTCGAATGGAATTGTGTGTCCTTGGATTGCACGGTCAGATCCAAACTGGCATTGATTACCTGGCAGCTTCCATGAGCCCCAACAATGAGCCAATTGCAACGAGTGTTATTGTCTTCGGTGGCTACGAGGATGATATGGACGAAGGAGATGTCATAATCTACACTGAACAAGGCGGGCATGCCATGAATTATAAAAAAAATATTCATTTAATATAAAAAAACATCCTAATACTTAATAAAAGAAATATCCAGTTATATTTTAGCAAAAATAATTAAATATCTATAAAATAAAAAATATAAAATTTTTTAAAAAATAGAGACATTCATATTTGCAATATAAAAAAATTCGAAAGATATATAAAAAAGCATCCATTTAGTATGAAAAAGAAACATTCTGATACTTAGTAGAAGAAACATCCATATATATTAACTCGTAGAAATTTTAAATTCACCCAAAAGTATTTAACTGGTTTTTGGCTAATACATTTTTTATTCCTAGCATTGTTCTTTAGGTAATGTAGAAAATGAAAGGTTTCTTAAGAAAATCTAATATTGAAAGTAATAAATATTTTTTATTTTTTATTTTGTAAGAAAATATATGTAGCCAGTAGCCAATTTAATCTATCAAATTATATGATAATATCTAATATGAATTAGGAATTATTACTCGCTGTTGTTACTTGCGCAACAAACCAAGAAATTTCGAGAAAGGAGTGGTTTAGTTAGCCGGTGTCACTAAAGACTAAACCCCTCAGTCTTAAACCCTCACCTGCCTGGACTCGAGTCTGAGGCATTTCTAGCATACACTACCACGCCTACACGTCTACGCCTACGCCTCTCTTTCGTCTTCTGCACTCTACCAATGGCACTAATGCAGCGCCTAGCTAGAACAGCACGCACCCTCCGAACCCTAACCTCTCGCCCCCTTTCCCCTCACAGTAACCTTCCTTCCTCTTCTGATTTTCCTTTCTGTCATTTCGCAATTTCTGAAATTCGATCAAACATTGTTAATTTATTTATTTTAACGTTTTCTCTAGAATCAGCACTTGCTTCATTCGCCGTGCCTCGAGTTTTGGGATCCGGACCCTCACGTGACGATGACTATCAGGCACCGTATTCGTTGCTTCCGGCTGTGTTAGCTGGCGCTTTCGGAATTGGATTGGCGGAGACGGTGTATGCTGATGCCGATCGCGGTGGCGTTGGCGGCGCTGAGGATGTGCACGCTGTTGCGAAGAAAGAACGCGAGCGCATTGAGGAGTTGCTTAGGAAGAAAGGAGTTCGTTATGGTTCTTATCCTCGCTTCACTGTTGCTGTTAAAGGACAAAAGGTTACTCATTTTTTATCTTTCTGTTTTTGTTATTCCATGATTTGCCTCTTCAGGTTTACTTGTCAGATGATACATTTGGGAACAAATGTTCGAAAAAGTTGGTGATGGTTCTTTTTTGGTTTATGTCTCAGTTGAAATAAGTATACGGGATTTTTGCTGCTTACATCAGTTTCTACACTGCTATTATATGGAAATATTAGTATATTATATGTGAAAATGGTCCTTAATTCTGGAAACTATAATACCAACGCAATTTTTAAGCAGTGTTAAGTCTGATTGCAATCCAATTTGTCTGTATATCTGTCCTTTTACAATATGATATCCAATATCATTTTAAAGGTGTATCTAACTAAGGCACTGATATCCAATATATGAACTTTTGTGTTTTGAATACGATGAAAGCATAGAAAAATTCTGAAGATTTTATGTATTTCTTGATTAGGTAACGACTGCTCTGTTGTCAGAACCCTTATTTTAAATATAACCGGGAGTGTCTTTGCAATTTATTCGCCTTTTAGCTTCACGTGATCTCTTGTGATATCGATCAAATTCAACCTCAGTTTTCCTCCAACAACTTTGTCTTTGCACTACATTCTACGATTTTCTTCCCCACTTAAAAAAGCAAAACACAATTATCGAAGACTGTCCTATATTGATGATGTCCTTTGCCTCTAATAGAAATCAAACTATATATGGTGATTAAAATTGCAATTGCAGGTCAGCGTTAAGTTTCAAATACCTCCTGCCTGTGAAGTCCCGCAACTTATTGCAAATCTCGCAACAAATCTTGGACTGAAAGCTGAAGGGAACGGAGGTGGATCGGATATGCTATTGCGATCTTGGGACAGGTTGTTCATTCTCAATTTATGTGCATGGTTAAACTTATTACACAGATTTTGTAGTCATAATTTTGTTAAAATCATTGATGTTTCTTGCAAATAATTATCCAGCACAGTGGCTTGGCAGCTTGCCCTTACTCATCCGTCCAAGAAAAAGCATATTCAAGGGGATGATCCATCTTCAATAGATATGAATGGACATGATGGAGATCTTTGCATACTCTTTTTTCATTCTCTCATTGGCTCAGATAAAGCTGTCAGTATTTAATTTTGCAATTTTTGTTTGGTGTTCACAGATTGTGCTTTTGTAAGTGTAGAGGTAATAAAGGCGGTCAACACTTTTTATATTGTTCTTGCTAATATCACAGGAAATTGAACTTATTAAGCAAGGGAACTTGAGTCCTGAAGAGCTTGATGCTTTCGTCTCTGTTTTACAATTAGCTGGTAGCAAGATGGGACAAAGAAGTGCCCCCCTGGAAAGGAAGTCAAGGGAAGAGACTGAACAGTCGCCATCTGTAGATAAATCTATTTCTAGTCTTGAGGCCATGGGAGTGAGAATTTATGGATTGAATGAACCCATTGGTATATCAAATGGTGAGGTATCATGGGACAACATTGCTGGATATGAGCATCAAAAACGGTATGTAAATTTGGACACACCATATTTCTTTTCTTTCCATTTTTCTTAAACTAGCTGAACTTTTTATTCATATGGTGAAGCAAATGGTTCTGGCAAAGCAGCCCAAAGTAAGATAGATTAAATCACTTATTTAATCCTTTTAGGAACTTAATTATGACTTCGTATGAACTCATTTGTACATTATGTGTTTTATTGAAGAAAACTTCATTGGTTTGTGCTTAATTTCTGTTAATTGAGGCCTTGTACATTTGTAGTCAGTGAAAGAATAGATTCTAGATTGTATCTGAACTTTTAAGAGAAAGAAAGATTAGACTGTCATTCTCAACAAGGTTGAATGGCGGGATAACAATTTATGTCAGAAAATTCAAAATTGTAACACTGCAGTTTTTTTTTTCTTTTTTTTTTGGTTAATAATTTATTTCCCTTTCAGTATCATGTTGTATTGTCGTGGGTTCATCCTTAAATTCTCCTTACTAAGTAAGGAGTGCTGCACTCTTTGCAAATTAAGCAAATCTTAGCCCTCCATTTATTATATTTTATATTAGTGACTTAGAGTTCAGAATTCAGGGTTTAGGATTCAAAGCTTAGGATTTAGGGTTTAGAATTCAGGCTTTAAAGTTCAAGGAGTGCTGCATTCCTTAATTTTTCCAGAGCACATTAGCATTCACCCATGTTTACTTACAATAATTTGTTTCCCTTTATGTCTGTATAAATATACTCGTTTACTTAAATTATTTATTTTGCAGAGTAATAGAAGATACAATACTGTTGGCTTTGCATAGTCCTGAAGTATATGACAATATTGCACGAGGGACTCGTCAAAAGTTTGAATCAAACCGGCCTCGAGCTGTGCTGTTTGAAGGTCCACCAGGTGTGCAATTTTGGCCCCTTTAATTCACCGTTTAGTAAAGTCAAGTCTTTTGGGTATGTTTAGGTTGGAATAATATATATTTTTTTTCTTTTGCTTTTAAATTTCATTTTATTTATTTATTTAAAAAATACTTAACTGTTTCACCAAAAGGGGAGAAAAGAGCTGTTCGGTTAGGATTGTTTCCCTGAAGGAAACCATGTCTGTGAAGTTTGAACTTTAAAAATAACTTCGAGCTATTGATATTAAGGAGGAATTCTTTATATCCAACAAGAATTTAGAAACAACTGAATATGACATGGTTTTCGAGTTAAGACCCAGATGCTCCTCCAAATTTTCAATTAACCCAATCCGGACTCCCCAAATTTGATTCGCGACTTACTTTATCCCGTGTTCATCTCTGTTAACGGCGTGCTAAGTTGGTATGTTAAAGGTGATTTAATGAAAACAACACCTTTTGTTGATGATGCAAATTAACGAAATAAACGACATCATTTAAAAATGGAGTTAAAATACGCCCTCTCCCCCAGCCCAAACCCATTGACCTTCCTCTCTTTCTCCTCCATGGCGCAATAGTAAGGCGTTCTGTATCTTTCCACTAGGGTTTTGAGTTGAACTAATAGAGATGAACCGAGGGATTAACATGAGCCAATAATTGATATTTGGAGGTCCGGATTAGGTTCATTGAAATTTCGGGGGCCATTTTGAGGTGTAACGCAAATGTCAAGGGCAATTTTGGGTCTTTACTCCAAGATTTTCCATTGTTTTTGTTTATTTATTTATTAAGAAATGTTTTTGGATGACAAGGAGAATTTCCATTACTGAGCAGGTATACAAAAAAGCTCTTGTTTAAATAATACGTTCAAGAGTGTGGTTATTACAATTGTTTTGTTTTTTAAATGACAAGTTTTTTGCTTGTGTGAAAATAATCAATAAAAGTAGTGGGGTGTGGATATTATTATTATTGTTATTATTATAAAAAAGAAGGCTTTTGCTTTTTTGGGAAAATAGTCAATAAAAGTAGTGAACATGTTTCTGTTTACATAGCTCCTTTTGTGTAGTTTGTACATTAATAATACATGAAGCTACATAGATGCATTTTCTCTATACCGAATATTCCAATGACCGTCAAGCTACTATTGTTTCTAGTATGGGATCCTACAGATTGAGTAAAAGCTCCTTTGCTATTTTTGATAACAAAATTGCACCTATCAAGTTATTATTCTATGACATCGGAATCTCAATTCAATAAAAAGATTATTCCTAGTATGTTGGCACAGTATTTTGTTTTCATTCTTCAAGTTATGATGTCTCTATGGCCCATTTGTATGGTTTCAGGTACAGGGAAAACTTCTTGTGCTCGCGTTATTGCCAATCAAGCAGTATGCTATTTTTTTAATCTATTACTTCCAGCCTTTCCATATAGCTTTATTGTTGCAATGGTTTCGGAATATCCTAATGCTTGGTCAATTATTCAGCTGCCGCTTATTTGAAAATATCTTCTAATTCGTTGAGGATAAATTATGTATGACATGATGAATTGAATTTGAGTGTAAATAATAAACTGAAGGGCGCATGCTTTGACTTGGCAGGGTGTCCCTTTGTTATATGTTCCACTTGAGGCTGTAATGTCTGAATACTACGGTAAAAGTGAACGCCTTCTGGGAAAAGTGTTTTCACTTGCAAATGAACTTCCTAATGGTGCTATTATATTTCTGGATGAGGTAATGAAGCTAGATATTTTTCTGAGGAGTTGCTATGTACCTCTCATTCTCTTAATGGTTTCTTTTTTATGTACCTTGCATATTGATTGAGACTTTGTCTTCTATTTTGGGATACAGATTGATTCTTTTGCTGCTGCTCGGGATAATGAAATGCATGAAGCTACAAGGAGAATATTGTCAGTGTTGTTACGACAGGTTATTCTCATGTCCTGCTGTTTTATGTCTGTTGAAATTGTGTGGTAGTGTGTTAGCCCTGTTACAAATAAGAAAGAGAAGAATATATAACCCTGTGTATATTTTGAGAAATTCTTGACAATATGCCAAGAAGAATCCTAGACGAATTGCAATTTACAAATACTCTTATAAGGGAATTGTAGATCCCCAATCTCTCCCAAAAGATCCCAACTGACTAGAGACACTTATCTCTACCGTATTCCTTCTATTTATACTAATTTCATATGAATGAATTGTAACTAATATGGTCCTAACATTGAGCTTTAACAAGTATTCAGCCTTTAAGTGCTTAGTCTTGATTGATCTATGTAAATAAATAGGCCAAAGAGAAAAAAGGTTTATTATTTGATTATAGGATTTAGTTTGTGATGAGATTATATCTGCAGTGGTTCCAAGTAAGCTGTTGAGTTAATTTTCATTAGATAGTAAATGGCCTGATAAGTAATAAGTGTGAATAGACCCTTGTTAAGCAATCTGTTCAACAACTAATTGAAACCATATGTCAAACTTGCTGAAGTTTAAATTTTAATAGAATTTGACCGTTGTAAGGAATCAATTTTGCAGATAGATGGCTTTGAGCAGGATAAGAAAGTGGTCGTGATTGCTGCTACCAATAGAAAGGAAGACCTTGATCCTGCATTAATCAGGTGAGCTTCAATACAAGTTCCTCTGCAGCTTGCTATGTTTGCTTGGCCGATCAAATCTTATTCTAACTGCTATTTCTTTTCATGTTAGCCGATTTGATACTATGATCCCTTTTGGCTTACCTGATCACCGTAATCGTCAGCAAATAGCATCCAAATATGCAAAGCACCTAACCAAACCTGAACTAGATGAACTTGCCAGAGCTACAGAAGAGTAAGTTGGTCTCTCGTTTTTTGTCCTCCACAACTGGGCTATTAACTTACAGGTTGGTTGGTGGGCAGTCAAAACAAGAAGGTCGAAAATGAGAAACATACAAAAACTACCTGCTTATTTTTTCTCCTACCAACCCTTGCGTCTTCTTAATATTTGGATTTTGGTAACTAGCCTTTTACCCCAGTTTCCTAACCTCAATAATCAATATTCCCACAATCAAGGTCATATATTTATTGTTTAGTCTGTTTACTGGTTGCCATTCTTTTCAGTATGTCCGGAAGAGACATTCGTGATGTTTGTCAGCAAGCAGAACGATCATGGGCATCAAAGGTAAGAACAATTTATATTTTTCAAATCCCAGCATGTTAGGGATACCATTTGAGAGCATCCTTTTGTGGTTGGTCAGATTATTCGAGGGCAAGTATCCAAAGATGGTGAACAAGAAAGTCTTCCACCTTTGCAAGAGTATATAGAGTGCGCCACAATTCGGCAAAACTCACTGCTCAGTGCTGCTGCTGGCAGGAATTTCCGAAATTTTCCCCATCTTAGGATGGCAACCGACTGAGGTCTTGCTTGTTCCTGTATTTTGTGTCTCTATTTTGATGTTAGAATATTTTCATTTGACTTCTGTAAAGATAAAGGTAGTTATAGGTAAATTTCTTATTATTTATGGCACAGTCATGTGAGAAAAGTTTAACTTATTATACATGGACATTGACCCATATATGGGACACGATATGACATTAGATATGCCAACATACGAATTTTAAAATTTTTAAAAGATACGGAGATATGTATATATATAAAATATAAATTAATTTTTTATTTATTTTAAATATCTTATTTTAATTATATAAAATATTTAAAATATTTTTTATTTTAATAAATAATAATATATATTATTTTTAAATTTATTTTAATAATACTTGTTAAGAATAAAGTTGAAGATGTTAACACATAATGATATTTATATATATTTAAATGTGTTTAGTGAATTTTTTTTACGAAAACACAGTTGTACACGGTAGATACGCGTATTGAATAAGTGTCGATAAATATGTATACGCAGGCACAACAACTAAGTAAAGTATTTGTGCATTATAGGGTTTAACTCATGAATCTGAATCTATTGTTGAATTGGTAGCTTATTTATTTATTTATGTATTTTTTCTTGAATTGGTAACTGTAATTTATATTGTGTTATAATATTATAGCATTTTTATATTAATTTCAAGTAAATTATACTAAACTTATGTTTAAATGATATTACACAATATAATTTTTATAAGAAATATTAGAGTATTAGTAGAATTTATTATTTTTTTCAAGTAGTTAACAATTAATATCTAAAAATGTAGATTAAAATTATATTATTGAATTGTTAGACTAAAAAAATTAGGTTAATAATTAAAAAATAATAATAAAAAGTAATAAATTGTATTGGTCTTTTATCGCTTCTCAATTTTATTTCTAAATTATATGCTAATAGTATTTTATTTGTAGTAAAGTTTAGATTAATTTAATTCAAAAGATTATAATTTGTATGATATTATATTAATTTTTTTTTGTTTACGGTATCTTCTAATCTGATAAGTCAAAAATTAATTTGTTGTGAATTTAAGTTTTATTGAAGTGTCTACTGCTTGTTAATAAGTTGCTGCATGTATAACCAAGTTGGGTTAGTCTAATGGTTAGTTCACTAGTCCGCTTAAACAAGTGTGGGAGTTCGAATTCCGCCTTGTACATGCAGTAACCCATTAGCCAGCGACAAACCTTTAAATGGGGGGTTCGAATCCCGTATAAGACTAGACAACCAACTCAAGTTGGTTATATTATATTAAACTATTATAATTTAAAATTAGTTGATTTATTTAGTTTTAAAAAATAATTTAAAATTTTCTTTTAGAAAAATAACAATTTAAAATTTTTAAAGTTTAAAATTAGATAAAATATAATTTAAATTATATATGAATACGCTGTAAATAGATTTTATTCAAATTACAATTGAATAAAAAAATCAAATCAATGAATACAAATCACAATCCTTCAATAAAAATGAAAAATAAAATTAAACCAATTTATTAAAAAAAATTCCCTTCTGGTACGTCAGCAAGATGAATGAGATGTGGATGGTTCATTGGTTCTGACTTGTGAAACATTTTCCTCATGCGTCATGCACAAGGGAGAGGGATCGCATATGGCCACGTGCCAACAAAGCCAACTGCTAACTAGACTTCTCCTTAGTCCCGTATAAGAAACTCCCGAAGGCGCATCTCTCTCTGTTTTTGTGTGTTGCGGGGGGTCGCTATTAATGGCGTCGAGTAGTGACAACAACAACAAGAAGGCGTCCAGTAACGGAGCAGGCAGAATCAGTACCCTATCCGATCTGAACCGCCCTTCCGCTGATTTCGACGCCGACCCCGATGCTCCTCAGGAGTATTACACTGGCGGCGAGAAAAGGTTCTCTCTCCCCCAAAATTGGAACTTTTCTATTTGAATTTCATGTTTCATTGATTCCATTGTAATGGTTCGTGAGCTGGAGAAAGGATTCAGTTTGAAGCTGTAGAGTTTGATATAACGTATTTGAAAGGCTATTGGAACACAATTAGGTTTTAATGGAAAGGGGCTTTGTAGAATAGGTTAATTAATAATTACCCCCATTTCACTGGGCTGAATTGTAATTTGCTAGGAGATTGACATCATCATGGTTTCCTTTATAGCCCATTAACATCATTCTATTCAGGGGGAGTGTACTTTCACTTATTTGCAGTTGATCTTCAGGAAGTTAAATTCCCTATCTTTCATCATTTCACTTCGGAAGCAGAATGGTACACTGGCAGTTAAAGAACCAGATTAGAGTTTAGGAACATTTTAACTAGCATGATTTATGTGTATCATGGTTACAATTAGTATTGGCATGGTTAATTCTGTCTTCTCATGATTTAGCATCATTGTTGCCTTTAGAGTTGCCTGATTGTATGTAGCTTAATTTTGACTCTGAAATATGGATTCAATAATTTTTAAGGATATCTGTAATTCTATATAAAGAAATCACTTTCTTCACTTCTATAGTTTTCTGTTCTAGAACCTCAATTACTTCTAGCTGAAGTCTCTTTTGACCTCATTGATTAAAAATGTGAGTATTGGGGCTTGTCAAGATGAATGCTTTTGTAGATTAGTACATCTTAGTCATGTTTTCCATGCTTTAAATTTGGTGACATTTACAGTTTGTTGACAACCTGACATCTCTGATTTGCACAGGATTTCAAAATAAATGCATATATTTTCAATGGATTTTATGATTTTGTACCTTCCTTATTGAATATTTAACAATTATATATTCAGTGGAATGCTTGTTCAGGATCCTACGAAGGGAAATGATGTGGATGCAATTTTCAATCAGGCAAGGCAACTGGGAGCTGTAGAAAGGCCTCTTGATCAACTGCAGGAACCTCCAAGGTCAACTAGCTTTACTGGCACTGGCAGGTTACTCTCAGGCGAAACTGTACGAGCTGCTTCTCAGCAACCTCCCGAGGCTGTTGTTCACAACATTGTTTTTTGGAGTAATGGTTTCACTGTAAATGGTGGACCTTTGAGGAGTTTGGACGATCCTGAAAATGCCTCATTTTTAGAGGTAAATATTTTTGTTTTTGATTCCATAAGTGGATTGGACGGTAAAAATATTAGAAGTTATGAGGTCGTTTATGTTGAGTAAAGAGAAGTGCCCTCTGGTAGATAATTGAGGCTTCATTGAATCCAGGGAATAATGGAATGGCTGAAAACGAAGTTTATTTATTGCATATTATAATTTGCTAGGTGTTTGTGGCTTGTAGACAGTACAGTGTCTCCTGTACATATGATTGTGCTGATATTACTCTCTTCATAGTTATATCAATTGTTGTTTGAATGCAGAGCATAAAGAAATCTGAGTGTCCAAGAGAGCTTGAACCTGCTGATAGGAGGTCATCAGTTAACGTTAACCTCATAAGGAGGAACGAGAAGTATCCTGTGAGTTTTCTGTTCTCTTGTCTGTCTCTTTCCAATTTATTACGACTTAAGAAAGAATTTAGTTCATCTTGTTTATTAGTTTGGGAGATTTTGAAGCTCTGCATTTTGAAATGGAATCAATTCTGTTTTGATGCATAATTACATCTGTATGAATCATATATGTCCAACATTTTAATGAGAATTGCATTTTACCATTTCAGGAACCAGAAAAGCACTATGTTCCATTTCAAGGGGCAGGAAGAACTCTTGGAAGCAGCTCTACTTCCGCCACACTTGAGGCAACCGTCACAGCAACAACTTCCAACGCTGCTCCAGCCTCTTCAGCCAGCCTGGTAGTCGATCAGTCATTGCCATCAACTTCAATACAACTTAGGTTAGCTGATGGAACCCGCTTAATATCAAATTTTAATTACCATCACACAATCAGCGACATCCGTGGCTTCATCGATGCATCTAGACCCGGGGGACAGCGGAATTATCAACTTCAAATGATGGGTTTCCCCCCAAAGGTTTTAGCTGACGAAACTCAGACAATAGAGCAGGCCGGACTTGCAAATTCAGTTGTCATCCAGAAATTCTAGCAGCTGTGATGAAGTGAACTAGTTCTATTGAGGGTTATTGACAAAAGCAAAAAGGGAGAGGGGATATTATGATTTTGCTGCTTCAAATGGATTAGCCTTGGACCTAATTCTATTGTTAGAGCAGGATGTCTTGGTTGATATAATATATTAATATGTCATTGTACTCGTCGGTCCAAATGACATTGATAGCACAAACACTTGAAATGCAGGATTATACGCGACATTACTACAACTATTGTTAATTACTGCTATATATCATTTAAGTAAAAACTGGCCTAAGACATTTTTTTGTTTAGGCTATGCAAGCATGCCCAATTAACAATGAGAAGCAAAATAGCATAAGGTAGTGATTTTGCTTTATGGGACATTCGAGCTGAAGCTGTTAAATAAAACTAAAGTTAACTTCTTCTGAATAACTTGGTTGTTCTTTTGCGGGGTAACCGGTAGAGAAATCACTCTAAGTATTTCTCCAATATTTTAATTTTTAATTTAGATAATGATTTAATTGAGCAGAAAAGGTGCATCTAAAATATGCACTATACAGTAGTTTTAACGCAGATGATTTAAAGCCGATTAATAACCCATGACCTATGTTAATGAACTTTTGGTCTAATATATACATACTTTTCTGCTAATGTGTTAATATATATTTGGTCTTTGGTCTTTTTTTTTATCTTACGCATCACACACCTATTCACCCACACTGCTATGGATTCTATATTCCTCGCTAAGGATTCGAACCCATGTGTAGCTCCCCGTTGAAGCACGTAATATTGCCATTTATCCAAGCCTCGACTGCATATATATATTTTTTCAATAATGCTAGGGAACTAAGATTGTTCCAGCAAAAAATCAGCCAAATGCTTCTATGTGAATCCAAAATCTCTACGTAGATGATGCTTATGTTAGGTATTATGATATTTTTTCTTTGTTAATTGGATGGTTCTGAATCTTTTTTTTTATTTATCATGTTTTAGGCATTTGGAGAGGAAAAGAGGATGAAGAGACGAAAGCTAATTGAATCAGTTTCTGTGATTCACGTTGCAATGATATTGAGAGTATCTCCTTTTAATTTGAATGTGGTAAAACATTTAATAACCAATATTTTAAATTATAAATAAATAAAACTAATTACTATATTTGTAATTAATTAAGTTGTTTTATTTTTGCCTGATTTGGAGTTGGTCCACGTACTTTTCCATATTTTTTAGTTTTTCAAGATATTTTTTAATTTTGGCTCCATATATATATTTGGTCTTTTTTCTTTTTGTCATTATATATATATTTGGTCTTAAGTGGAGGCATTTTCTGTATAAGTTTCCCCAGTTAGCACTTGCCAGCATCTACCTTTCAGGCCTTCTTTTCTTCTTTGAATTTTTCCTTCAACAAATGGGCTTTTTCACCTTTCATCTGTAGTTCTTGTCCCCAACTATGGCCTATTACCATTGCATGTAATAGAAAACATAATTTGATATACCAAATGAAAAAAAAAAATACTTTAAGCTTAGCACAGAAAAAAAAAAAGAAGAATATGTTATAACCAGAATATGTTATAACTTTAACACGTTTGGTATCATTAACTAAAATCTATGACTTTTAATACTAAACCATATATTAGAAGAATTTTCTTTTTCTTTTTCTTTTTTTCTAAAGACAAAAAAGAATACTTTTTCCAGAAATCATAGAGCAAAAACACCAATCGTGGCAGCATGACTTGACATGAATTAGACGAGGGAAGAAAAACAAACACTCACGTTCGAACTGTACAACAACAAATGGTATTCGATGTGAAACTAATTATAAAACAGTAAACTATTAAAACCTTGTAAGATTGGTTAATTAAAATCCTAATCCTTCAACTTGACATTGATTTTCAACTAAACAAACAAATCTAAGTGTCCCGGAACAATATCTAATAACCATTATCTTAGCACCTGAAAAGATATTGAAGAAAAGACCTCAAAAAGCACGCTACTAGTGCCACTCTATTTGGAAAGCTAAATATGCTAATGAGAAAAGAAAGATTTGGTTTGTGTTGGAAAAATTGTGAGCCAAAGATACATGAGTGAAGAAAAACATGAATTACATATCGGACCAAATTTTCAACTATACTATAATATAAGGTGCCATATGTGACTCCCTAAGTTGAACCAAATTAACTTAAAAGATTGCTGAGTGGAAGAAAGGTACTAACATGTGGGGCTTCACTCCCATGTCTTGTGTGGTGTACAGATAATTGGCCCTACCACTCCTTGCTAACATATTCTTCTATCAAACGTGTCTCTTCTAGTCCAAAAATCATGTGGTTAGTTAGTAATCTTAGGGTTTCACGTTATGATTATGGCCATAATCATAAACTTTAAAAGAATATGGAGAGGACCCTTTTCTTAATTTACAAGTTAGTTTAGGATTCAGTTGGAAACTACTTAATTCTTAATATAGTATTAGGCTTCCAAATTGCTAATTAGATTATTGCTTGTGATTGAATTAAACTTGCTCAATTCATAAAAATTAGTAATTCTCTTGGTGGATATATAATCCGTGAATTTTTTTTTTTTTAGCTTATTACAACTTTTTAATTCACCTTTTCTTAATTATTTGTTTAACATATAAGGCTCGTTATTGCTGCATTCTTAATTACTTTCTCTGTACCACATTAAAATTCCTAATATTTCAAAGGATATAATCGAGATTACCACAATTATATAAGTATTAATATTTTGAAGAATTATTTTGCTCTTTTATTTTCGTTAGGGTCAAATAAAAAGATTAATAGTCAAAAAATGGTGAGTTTTAGGTACCCTCAAAGAACACTTTGAAAGATGGACAGATGGTACGGGTAGAAAGGAGGAACACAAGGTGTGGTTTATAAATTTTTTTGTCATTGTATGGAACGTCTGGTTAGAAAAGAACAAGAGGTTGTTTCAGAATAAAAGTAAAAGTGTTGAAGACATCATCAACATGACGCGATCTAACTACAAGGAGTGGAGGTGTGAAGATCCTTTTTGTTGTTGATGACAATGTCGGAGATGACATTAGGATTCTTATTCGCTCTGACATGTTACTAGGTGGATATAACAGGTGTTGTTTATTTTTATTTCTATTATTGTTCCTACTTTATGCTCCACGTTCGTGTTGAGTTTCTTTGTTTCAAAAAAAAAGATTAATAAAAAAATTATTAGGTATAAAATTGGTAAACTACTAATAACATGGCTCAGACATTATTCCATATATCATATGAATGGGTAGGGCTTGAATTCCGGTCCGAAGCATCAACATGCATTTGAGCCTTGGCTATATATATATGTAGCAAATATAATAATTGTGATGCTAAAACAAATGACATGAAAAGAAAAGAGAATATAATGAATTTTGACTTTGGCAGCTTTGTTGCATGTATTGAGGGAGAAAAGGAATGCATGGAAACTAGGCAAACGTCTTGAATTGTCTTCTAAAAATGATGACGAGGGCCAAGACCCCAAAAAAAAAAAATGATGACGAGGAAACCATTCAAAGCCTTAGCAAAAAATGTATTAGCATAAAGAAAAGCACTAGTCACTAGTTAACTAGTGCTTAGAAATTTTGGTGTGAGATGTGTCATGTAATTAATCACTAGTCATTTCAAAAAGTGATATATATTTCCTTTACATTCTAGAGTTTGAATAATGCTCCTTTGGGGTCACATATTTCATAATAATGCTCCATTTTTGTGAATTTTGATGAGCTATTAATAATAACTAGGATTTTTTATTTTTAATATTGGAGTTTAAGTGGTGTTTTTTTAAAATGTGGATTGTTGGGGTGTTATACTCAAATATATGTGGAATCGTTTAACTAGAAAAGCAGAAATCGGACAGTCCGATTTATTACAGGTACAGAAATCGGACCGTCCAATTTTTAGAGGTACACAAATTGGAGGTCCGATTTGTATTAAAAAAAATTAAAAAATTTGAGGTATAGAAATCGGACCCTCCGATTTGTATACTTCTACAGTTTTAAAAAACACCAAAAATTACAATGTTAAAGTATATCACTACTTCTATTTCGATAACAAAAAAAATTAGCCTAATAAGTAGGGTGGAATTAAAAAAAGAGGATTTTTAACAATGGAATATGCCTAAGAAATTAAACCTTCAAAATGAGAGTACCTAACGTCCAAATACTATTGTGTTAATGTCTTTTACTCTTTTTGACGCAAGAGTGAAAAATATCATAAAAATGGAAGCATAGAGTGGGCTATAAATCCATATTCCTTAAGAGATTATGCAACAAAGAAGAAAAAGTGAAGAAGGAATAGACCCACACCTACTTGGAATGGCAGCCCAACATGCTTTAATAGGACGCTTTTCATTTTGTTATTGGTCCTTTCCTCAACCCCATTTGCCACAAATAACAAGTTATATATATATATATATTTTATGATTTGAATATAAATATTGTCACCTTAATAATCTATAATAAGCTTACAATAATGTGGAGAAGTCAATTCATGTTCTAGCACAAAAAGTAAATACTCATGATGAACTTTGGGATATAGTAGTATCAATCAAATAATATAACACCAAATTAAGATTTGTCATTGATATTAATTAAATTAAGAGCTCTATCTTTTTTTCGAATGACAACACTAACAACACTTGTAGAAAAGCTGCTTGCCTCCTTTAAGCCACTTATGAAAGTGTTTGTTACCATCTTTGGCTGTTCATAAGTTATACACTGTGTCATAATCATTGATTGATTTACCCAAAAAGGATTAGTAAATGTCGTTTTCAATTTTGGCACAAATTGCCAGTTACTTTAACATGTGCCACCATGCTAACCATTATAAAGATTTTCTAATTATTAACATAAAACCTAATTATCCATTAAAATCATATATGAAGTAGTAAATAAAATTTACGTATAATTAATTCTATCATAGACATGATATATAATAAGAGTCAATAACATTATTTGATCTATCTATTTAGCTGACATCACCTAACGAACTAAAATTTTATTGTTGTTGTATTTACATAAAATCTAATTGGACATTCTAACAAATTTATATTTGTTTATGTGGTATTAGTTTTATACATTACTTTTATGGTAGTAGTAAATAATTAGTACTTAAAAGATTAGTTCTCATTAGTGAAAACAGATATCCTATATATAAAAAAATTCATTTTCTATATATTAAAATTAATCATGTATTTATAAATAAATATATTTATGATTTAATTTATTTATATATGTATTTTATATTAATAATTGATTTAACCGATTTTAATATATACTTAGTATAATTATAAGTAATATGATAGCTTATTTAAATTATTTTACAATATAAAGTAACATGTTATAATTAATTTGTAAATTAATTGAATTGGTTGAATAATTAACTCATAGTATTAAAATTTATATCTCGTCTTATATTAATAATAATTCATCGGCCAATAAATCTCATTATTCCATTACTTTCTCAAGTTAATATAGTAAAACTAAACTAATAAACTATGATGCTATAGTAATAGCAGGTATAGTAACAAGTTAATACGACTCATCAACACAACTTAAGACTGAATTGTTGGTTTTCAATTTTTAGATATTAAAGTGAGTCTCTCCTATAATTTGATGCGAAATTAAAACGAACCTAAAATTATTCGTATCTGCTGGTAACTGTTCCAGTTGCCACACCATTCTTATCCTTATGATCGGTTCATTTCATTCATCGTACTATTTGTTTATGCGCAATAAATCCAACTCACTACGGTAATTAATTAATTTTATTGAAAATAATTACTTTTTCCTTTTTCTTAATGTCAATCATACAACTGTCCATAGACGTGACTTAAAGTGAGAGAATAGCGAAAATGAACGAAAGATAAAAAAAAATTCACAAAAAAAAAAAAGAAGAAGAAAAAAGGTTGCTTGGTAGAGGGCTATGGTAGCTAGGGTTTGTGTGACCCACCATAAGCAGTGACGTCTCTCAAGTCTCAACTTTGGCGTTGCTTTTTCTTCTTACGCTCTTGTGACGGATTCGCGTACAAACTCCTTTTCCAACCCTAACCCTAACCCTAACTACATCAACACCTAACCAACCAATACTCTTTTAACTTCCCATGTGCCCAACACTACTACTACACACATGGCGGGACAATTACTTTCTTTTTTTTTTCTTTTTTTTTCATCTATATTTTTTTTTGGGATGCATTAAATTAAAAAATCATAACTGTTATAATATACATACAGTAACCGTTGCTTTGTTGGTTTTTAATCTATAGTTTTATTCAAGAGATACTCTACTATACAGATTGAAGTTGTATAAAGAAAATATAAATTCTTTTTATAATTATTTTTTATTATTTTATTAATGTTCAAAATATAGGTCCTAACTTTTTTAATCTCTCTTTCATCACATAAAAAAAGATATGTAAATTTAGATTTTTACCATATAATTCACCTTCATTCAATGATATATATATATATATATATATATATATATATATATATATATATATATATATATATATATATATATATAGTCTGATCGGATTAAATATGTTTTAATTTATCAACGCAAGTTATGAATGAGAGTCTTGTGTTTCTTAACCATTTCTCTCGAATTTGATGCTAACTCAATAATGAGAATGGAGCTTACTTGCTTGAAGGGTCATCCACTTTGCCTTTGCAGTACTATCATTGGACTTCCAACCTAATAGATACCCTAATACAAACAAAAAAATATTTTTTAATTTATACCATTATTTTCCATATAATATATATAGTATAGCACACCAAATTGGATAACTGTTTAATTGGCTATGTGAAGTTAAGGGAAAAAATAATTAGTATTAACTAGAGACACTAATGACTTTTATCATCTGTGGTAAATTACTTTAGTATTTAATTTTGTTTATAAAAATTAGTTAATATTAACTAACTGAAAATTAATTTTTATAATTTTTTATTTAAAATTATATTTTATTCTAAATAATTTTTTTACTATGCTTTGATATTTTAGAAAGACAGAATAATTAAATAATAATAATAATAACAAAATAAATTTAAAATTAAATATTTTAATTTTAATGAAAATTCAATAAAACAAAATAAAACTTCTGAAATAAAAAATACACTATTTTAAATGTTAAGAATAAATTGAGATTTAAACTAAAATAATACTGTATTTCGTTTTTCATTTATAATTTTTTTTCACTACTTTTATTTTTTGGATACAATTGTGTGTCTGTCTAGAAATGTAAAAATACATTGAGATAGAATCAAGACCTCAATTATCCATATCCCATACGCTGTATTCACTATATTCGTTTCATATATTATTAATAAAAATCGTATATTCTTTAAAGCAAAGTGGTTGGTTATTATTAAATTATACAAATTTGTTTTGTGCAAGCTATATACATGGCTTCACTTCACAGTTGTTAAATCAAGTGGATTCTTAAATGAAGAGAGAATTCATGATCAATTCTGTACGAAAAAAATCTGTCAGGAGATTTAGGACCCACTGATTGGATTGATCGTCGAGAGGTAAATTCATGTGTGTGTGAAGATCAGAACCAAAAACTGGAGGATCAATGAAGTTATTAAATATGATGTGGACATAGTTACTCTCTTATTGACTGAAAGACAAATAATTGGTCTAACATATTTAATTAATTATACCGTAATCAGTTTTATAAACAAATTATATTCACTTATTTTTAACTATTTTTGTTAATTATGAAGGAAAAAGAAACACATACATTAGGTCATTTGATTTAGAAATTATAATTAAAATAGTGTATTTGAAATGAAATAATACCTTAATTTTATTAAAAAGATTATAATTAGCACTTAATTAAAATTAAAATTAAAATAACGTGTTAGACTTTACATTAGACTCTTAATTAATTTTTATTAAACACAAATATTCTGATAATTACTAAAATTATAATTTTTAACACTAAATTAACATTTAATTTAACTATAAATATAAATAATTAATAGATAATTATCTAATTCTTTTTATTCTATTAATAGCCTGATTAAATTAGCTTTTTCTTCTTTATATGATTTATTTTAATTTATTTCGATTTGGATATACAAATCAGAGCTAATTTTTTAGTCAATCTTTTTTTATTATTAACAGATCAAATAAATTTACTAATATAAAAAATAGTCTAAATATCATTTATTGATGTTTATAAATTTGGACCATTTAAAATGAGACCTACAATCTATATTTTAGAATAATATAAGACGTGACCTCGTAAAATATTTTATAAATGTGTTTGTGTTTTTTAAAATCACAAAATTTTCATTTTGTATTTAGTAAATAAAAAAGATTACATATTTATATTTGTAATTTTTAAAAGATAAGGATATTTTTTAAAACATATGAGGTGAAAATTTTAAAGAACTTATACTAATATAATCTCGTACATTAATTAATATTCAAGTTTAATTTTTATATTATTGTCTATTATAATATTTTAAATTTTAAAAATATTTAACCAAACATATTTATTATTGTTTGTGTTTATTAAAAATTATTTTTTATTTAATTTATTAATCATAAATATATATTAAAATTAAAAAAAATATAATTTAAAAATTAATTTTTAAAAAATAAAAAATTATCAATCAAGTCTAAGTGTTGGTTTTAATTAAATTATTTGAATAAAAAATATTTTTATCAAAAAATAATTTTTTTTTCTAAAAGTCAATTATACTTTATTTTTTAAAAAACCAAAAATAAAAAACGTTTTTAATATTTAAATTTTTTAAAATTTTATTTAAATAAAAAATAATTTTTGTTTATTTAATTTTTATTTTAATAAAAATTAAATATTAAAAAAAAACAATCCAAAATGAATCTAATTCATAAAATACGATTACAATAAAACTAAAACAGATTAAGCGGGAAATTAAGATTTTGTTTGCTGATTATGTTGCACGCGTGTTAGCTAGATGTATGTGCCACTTCGGCCAAAGACACAAATATTGATAACTTCATTTAAGTGGCGGCCAAACTGTTACTACTTACTACCCCTTTTGTCTCTACTATCTACCCTTCACCATCCACACACTCTATTGCTTCTCTCTCTCTCTCTTCAATTCACATCCAAATAAAGTGTTTCTTAATTAGATGAACCTCCTTTGGACGTGATTCAACTCCCTTCATCTGATTTTTCTATTAAGAAAATTTGGCTAACTTTAATCCAATTCAGTTAAACTCCTAGGAAAACTAATTTTAATGATACTTTTTTTTAAAATAATAATAATTATATGGGATGATATTAATTAGTCTTATAAAGTTGTTTGCCTGGTAAAAGGCAGACATCCGATATCTCAATGCAAATAAATGGGGTGATATTAATTATATGGATTTAATTAACATGCCTTTTAAAATTATTATTAATATATTTAAAAAAATGAATACATAACAAATACGTTAAAAGATTAAATTATTATTAATAAATTTTTATCCCTAAAATTTCACAAAAATTTCAAAAATACTCTTAAGTTTTATTTTATTTTAATTTTGTCTCAAAAATTTTCGATTTGCATCAAATATATCATCGATGGCTAAATTTTCACAAAATTTAAGATCAATCTAACAATAATGCATGAAAATTATGCTTGATTTGTTTGTATTGAGGGTTGTTCTTATGAAATTGTTGTTGAATTGATCTTAAATTTTTTGAAAAATTAGCCATCAAGGGTATATTAATTTGATGCAAATCGAAAATTTTTGGGATAAAATTAAAATAAAATAAAACTTAGGGACATTTTTAAAACTTTTATCAAACTTCAGAGACAAAAAATATACTTTACCCAATTTTTTATTTGATAACTTGAATATATCTAAAAAAATACAAACATATTAACTAAAACCCTAATTTTATTTGAAGAGACTTCAATGGATTTTGGAGTATAGTGGTGTAGTGCTATATATAGTTGGAAATGATTTATTAGTCCTTGACGCAATGTGTGTGCGCAATAACTCATAGGTCCTTTCTTAAGTTTCCCGTGTCATTATCAGGTGCTGATGATCAGAACTGAGAAGCTCAATTATGGAGCAAAAGTGGAGCTTTCAGGGGATATCTTATGATAAAGAAGGAACTGCTCTTTCACTCATTTTATAGCGCTGAAAGGAACATATATTCCATATATAAACCTACCCAAAAATGCACATTTTCATTTTTCTTTTTATTCTCATATGCCAAATTAATTCATATATCTACTACTTTAACATCTTATTCCTTAATTTTTATCTTCAAATTGCTTTTTGAACTTATAAACATTTAATTTTTTGTTCTTATAGGAATATGGATTTCGACCCGAAAAATAAATGGGGAAATGGGATATGTTCAAATCTAATAATCATTTAGTTTCTTGCGTGTATATATAATTGCTGACATCAACATCAAAGAGATTCCTTAATACTGGCACCAAAAAGAAAATGAGTTTCCTGTATAAGTTTAATATAATGGTAGTATTAGCAAATTGACAAGATGGATCGAGTTCCTCCTCGAGCGTGAGATAGTTTTTTGTTTTTGTGATCTATTATATAAACAATTATATTAGATTTATAGAAAAATATTAATTATTAAATTATTCATTCGTATAGAATTAATATTAAAAGCCAATAAATTATATTACAAATGGCGTAGTCTCTTTATACTCACTTAAAAGGTTACGAATTCGAATTTTTCTGTTTTCAATAAAAAAATATACATGTTAAAATTTAAAATATATATTAAAAATAATTAATATTATATATATTTATACACAATTATATAATAATCGATTTAATAATTAATTTTTTATACACATGATATTTTTGTTGTACAAATTAGTGTTATATTACCTTTTGTACCTAAATTAATAATGTTCAATATTTGGTAAGTCTAGTCTCATTCTCAAGCTTATTGTTTATACATGCACTGATTTAAATTAAGAATAAAAGATAAATAGGTCCCTGACCTTTTAAAATGAAGATATTTTTATTCTTTAAGATTGAAAAATATATTTTGATTTCTCACGTTTTAAAACGGTCGATAATTATATCCTTCCGTCTATTTTGGACAAAAAATGGGAACGAAGTCATCTGACATGAAGGGGTAGAAAATGACGTGTCCGTTACACTTGCTGAAGTGGATTGGGATAAACTATTAGTCGACAAATTCGTTCTTTAAGGCCAAAACGACGCCGTTCTTTCGATGAATTCAATATTTCGACACTCTTCTTCTCCGTCGCGTTCAACTGCCGCCATTATCACCCTTCTTAAGGCCTGCAAGACCATTCATCACCTCTACCAAGTCCACGCCTCCATCATCCAACGAGGTTTAGAGCAAGATCACCTCATCATCTCCCGCTTCATTTTCTTTCCGCCTCCTTTGCCGCCACTGCTTCATATTACACCTCTGTCTTCGACCACGTCCTTGGCCATTCCCCTTTTCTCTGGAACTCCCTCATCGGAGCCCACACCAAAGGAAGTTATTTTTTCGACACCCTCTCTACTTTTATTCGCATGAAGGCACATGGGTCTCTTCCTAATAGGTACACTTACTCTTCTGTGATTAAGGCCTGTTCAAGCATGTGCAGATCCTGCGAAAGAAAATTGCTCCATGGCTCAGCGTTGAGGTGTGGGGGTTGAAGGTGATATATTTGTTGGAACCTGTTTGGTTGATGTGTATGGAAAATGTGAAAAGATTGGTGACGCTCACAAGGTGTTTGATGGAATGTCTGAGAAGAATGTAGTTTCATAGACGGCTATGGTGGTTGGTTATGTGAAAGTTAGGGATATGGTGGAGACAAAGAGGCTGTTTGATGAAATGCCTCAGATGAATGTGACATCATGGAATGCGATGATATGGGATTTTGTGAAGGTGAAAATTTGGGCAATGCTAGGGTAGTGCTTGATACTATGCCAGAAAAGAGTGTTGCTTCTTTCGCGATCATGATTGATAGCTATGCAAAGGTTGGTGACATGGCTACCTCAAAGTTCTTGTTTGACCAAACTCCAGAAAAGGATATTGGTTAGTTTGATGTCGGCTTCTTCTCAGTTGGTTATCTTATATGTATGTGCCATGTTTGGATATACCACTTCAACCAGACCAAAAAGGTGATGACAAATTAACAATTTGTGTATTTAGTGGTCCCAATTTAGTGTGTTTGTGTGTATATTTCAAGGTCAATTTTAAGCATCTGGATGATGCTTTTGATATATCGAATGATTTTCAATATTTGTGCTCCCAGAAAATAGTGACTTAATTCTTGGAATGCAAATTTTTATGGTATTGCACAGGTGATACATACACGTATAAGGTTAATGCTTCTCTCGAAAAAGCCTTGCAGGTATTACTGTATGTGTTAGGATTAGAATTAGTTCAAAACTCTCAAATTTAGGCCTTCATTTTAGTGCTAGTGTTTATATATATAATCTTACATAAATATGGTTAGGGAAGAAGTGTTCTGTTCCTGCATTGCAGGGATTTGAGCATGTGTATGGTGACATTGTGAGTGGGGTCATAGATGTCAATGAATTAGGGTTTTTGGTTAAGCATATGGAAGGTATGGTGAGAAAGATGGATAGGTATGTTAGTAACACTAAGAATTTATATAGTGAAATGGAGATTTTGAATTAATAAGAGCAAGTTACGAAGAAGTTTTAGAATAATCAAAATGAGGAGAGTAGGAGGGTCTTTGAGCAGAAACTCGGCATGACAGAGGCAAGATGTTAGGCATCAAAGACGAATTTGTCCATTAAAAATTTGTTCTCCATCCACATCAGCAACTAAAACGGACACCTAACACTCTACTTTTTCAGGTCAGCATGTTCCGTTGCCGAATTGAAGCTCAATTCGACGGAGGGATCTAATTGTCACGCATTTTAAAACGTGAGAAATCGAAATGTATTTTCAATCTTGAGAGACAAAAATATTCTCGTTTTAAAAGATTAGAAACCTATTTGACTTTTATTTTTAAATTAATTTCATCCGAAGGTTATTTTTGGAATTTTGGGTTACTATTTTTAATTTTCATTGATCCAATGTTTCTTCAAGTTTAGCTCATTTTTGAGAACCAACATGTGATTGGTTAAATTGATAAGCACTTGGATTCATTTACTCCTTGATCTTATGACTTATGTTTGAGTTGTAGACCTAAAACACTTTGACTTTGTGAAACTTTATACCTAATAACAAAATTGGATGCCTATGGTTCAATATTTAGTATATTAAAAAGTAGCTAATTTCGGGCAAACTTAAAAATTGAAAGGGCATCGAAATATTTAAAAGTCAAAACTGTATGTACTAATAATTATCAAAATTGTTATTTATAAAACTAATTTGTCTATATAAAATATGAGTTTAATTTTAATATGTAGTAAAATAATTTTACAAAAGCATCTAATTTAATTATGTATATGAATAACTTTTAATAAATATAAAAATTAATTATTTTTATTGATAAAAAAACATACAATTAAATGATTACGTATAAAACTCTTTTATGATATCATTACACAAAAGTTAAATTATTGTAATATAAGTAACAATCATTTAGCAAATAAAATTAAAATTAAAAGGGAGAAACAATGTCTAATTAAAGAAGTTCTTTATTGAAATTAATTTAGATTGGTTTAGCGTTAAAGTATTTAGTTTATTCGTCTGTTTAAATAAGTGTAGATATTAAAATATGAGAAAATTTAAGAGCTAATAACTTTTAGTATTTTTTTATTATTTGATAAGTATAAATATTAAATTATCTTTAATAAATAAATTTTATTAATTTATGTGTATAAATTTTAAGAAATGTGAATATAAATTATATTAATTTATGTATATAAACTTTGATAAATATAGATACAAATTATATGCTTCTTGTGTGTAAATTTCTATAAATATGAGTATAAATTATTGTTGGCCAGTTACTAACAAAAAATAATAATAGTTACTATCCTTGTAGTATTTCTCATTAAATAATAAATAAATACTTAAGAGATCAAATTTTGATATAATTTTTTGCAATAATTATTAAAAAAATAAGATTGTTTATGAAATTTGATAATTTTATGTCAAGTAATTTTTTTAAAAAATTATTTAATTGTGAATTACTATTTTTTTAAAAAATAAAAAATTTAAAGATCAAATTTCATTCTAAATTTATTGATATATCTTTTAAATATTTATTCAAATATTATCACAAAAATTTAAATAAAATAAATAAATTATTTGTTAAGTACAAAATTTTTATATCACTTATAAAAATATAATATTATTAATTATTTTTATCATATTTTAAAATTTGTTAGACACTATTGTGAGGATGACATCGAAATTTTTGATGAAATGTTTGAATTACTGGTAATTATCCGGCAAATGTCTCATCAGTTGTGGTTGTGGGTACAATAGGAGGAACGCAACCTGATCTCTGCTGATTTGCAATTTCTTTGATAAAACAAAATTTAAAGCCTTGACGTACGGAAGATGTCGTAAGTGAAACAAAATTTAACAGCAGAATCCCATATTGATTTCCATTTTGAATGGAAATGAAGTGTTGATTAATTAATAATTAATTAATGGCACGCTTGAGCACCCGATGGATATGATGGGATGGTTTGTCTTTGACAGGTTGCCACCGCCCATTAGGGTGGCCTGAGGCTGAGATGATGCTGTCATCCAAAGTCCACCAGATCATAATTACTATCTTCAAATTAACCAATTTTTTTTCCACCAAATCCGTTGTCGTTTCCACCCTACACTTACCAATCAAAATCTATTTTACTTTTTTTTTATGACAATTATTTAAGATATTTATTGTATTTTCTCTATTAAAATATTTTATAATTTTCTGATAGTATTATTTTGAGATAATATAACATATACTTTAATAATAAATTTTGGATATATATTTCATCACATGGTTCTCTCTTATTCATTTTCATTTTAAACAAAGTAGTCTTTAGTAAAACAAAACTGGTAATTTATTTAAATATAATAAAAAGTAATTTATTTTTCATTTGACTGGACGCCACTATATATAATCGTTAAAAATATTAAATTTTATTGCGTCAATTTTATTTTTCACAACAATTTATTAAGAACTAACAAGAGAGTTTACACTTCTAAGAACATTGGCAAGTAAAAGGTGAAATGCTTATTTAAATTACATCAATACTACATAACTAGTAAATATGATTAATTTTGATTAATATTTAACTAATAATAATTTATATTTATATTTATAGAAATTTTATATACAAAAATATATTATTTATATTTATATTTATCAAAATTTTATACATATAAATTAATACAATTTATACTTATATTTTCAAAATTTAGACATATAAATTAATAAAATTTATTTATTAAAATTAATTTAGTATTTATATTACTCAAATTATAACTAAAAATACTAAAAGTTATTGGCCATAGACCCAAGAGTTTCTCTTTAAACTATTATAACATTATAATATTAGATAGTAGTGTACTCATGAAATGTTTATTTATTTATTTATTTTAACGAGGGAAGCGAAAATATTGTAGTTGAAGTGAGAATATGTGTGGAGATTTGAAGCGTGGGAGCAATAAGAATAAAGATGCAAAAATAGATAGATGGATAGACAGATAAAAATAAAATAAAATTGATGAGCAGGCTGATGATGCATTCTTTCATTTGATTAACCGCAACATAGATACATAGATAGATAGATCAATTCTGAAGAGATTCCTAGACACCTACAAACCTACTACGTCCCTGCTCATCTCAATAATCTCATCATTATTAACTGATTATTAATAATATCTTCTATGTAGCAAGTCAAGTCAAGTACATAATATATTTTAGATTTATTAGAAGTGGTTATTAATTAATAATAAGCATTCTTTATAGGGTAGGGGGGACAATGTGAAGCGACAATATGGAATTGCTTTCAGTTTTCACTACGGTATTTTTACGGGAACTAGTGAT
Organism: Arachis hypogaea; assembly: GCF_003086295.3. Classification (NCBI taxonomy): domain Eukaryota; kingdom Viridiplantae; phylum Streptophyta; class Magnoliopsida; order Fabales; family Fabaceae; genus Arachis; species Arachis hypogaea. The sequence continues at coordinate 5,320,557 of NC_092039.1, read as the reverse complement.
CCTACCTACGCTACTTATTATTATGGATCCTCACATACATATATAATTTGCAACAAATCTATGCTCCTATACACGCAGAGAAGTGTGAAGAGGTCAGTAATTTTTATATTTTATAATTATTAATTAATTATCAATAATATTTTTAATAGTATAAGATTATATTTAATAATAAAAAATTTATTTATTTTTTTAAAAATTAAGTGTTAGACCACAAAACACAAAAATAACTAAATTCCTAAATTTTTTCATACAGACATTCTCACTGTCCCACATACTTTACCAGTTTTAATTATTTCTTGTAGACGCGCGCCTTTTTATTTCCATGCTAAACGTTATTAATTATATATTACTTCAAGTCAAGAATAATATTTAATTAATTAAAAGTAACACACACAAGAACCTGCTGCCACTTGAATACTTATGTATGCAGTTAGAAATGCTTAATTAAGTAAAAGATGAGTTGTTAAATTAATAATCTAATTAGTGGATTGATTTGAGAGTGGGGAGCAAGAAGAGAAAAAGGAAGTGGTGAAAGAATATTAATTAAATGAGTGGAGAGATTGGCATAAAAGAGAGAGAGAAGGTAATTGATTCCGTGCCCCATAATAAAACCTATCTTTCTCTTCATTCAGTAGTGTATGTAGGTAACTTGTTTTCGTTTCCTCTTCATCCTCGATTTGATCGTTCTTTCTTTCTCTTTCTACTGCTATTGTTTGTATGGCAGAAACAGCAGTGTATCAGTGGCAGTATAGAGAAGAAAAGAGAGGAGAAGAGTTTTCATTGGGAAGGTAAATCAAACCCCCCTCCCCTTCCTCACAACCCTCTCTCCCTCTCCATCTTAATGAGCAGCTGCAACTACCTGCGTGAGTGAGTTAATCCTACCAAAACACACACACACACCCATTTTCCAAAGGAAATCTCTGCAGGCTTTGTTACTGTTACTGAGACTGAGAGCAACAACTATCACTGTAGACACTACTGTTTAGGATTGTTTCTGTGGAAAAAGCAGACTCATTCTTTTACCATAAAACCCGGGAGACCCCCTCCCAACATCATATCCATCCAGCTATGGAAGCTGAGGGTGGTAGCTCTAATGGTGGCCCTTCTTCTAATTGTTTCATGGCTTTTGGAGAAAACAACAACAACAGTAGTAGTAATAATAACAATAACAGTGTTAGTGGTAGTGGCCTATCTCCAATGATGATGATGCCTTTACTCACTACTAATTCCCATCATCCAACAAATAATCTTATTCCTCATCAAAATCATACTTCTACTTCTAATAACATTGCAAACATCTTCCTTCCCAACAACACCAACAATAGTAATACCAACACTTCTTTCATGCTTGAAAACAATACTACTACTACTACTACTGGTTTAGGATATTATTTCATGGACAACAACAATGGAAGCTCTTCTTCCTCTTCTCCTTCTTCTGCTGTCAAGGCAAAGATCATGGCCCATCCTCACTATCACCGCCTCTTGGCAGCTTACGTCAATTGTCAAAAGGTGTTGAAAATATTTTGGACTCATCATCAAAACCATGCCTAATTAGTTTCTCTACATCACAAACTTCGGATCTGAGATTACTCAGAACCCTATTTGAGAGTTTATTTTTTTCTCTTTGTTGCAGGTTGGAGCACCACCTGAAGTGGTGGCAAGGTTAGAAGCAGCATGTGCATCTGCCATGTCAATGGCAGCTGCAGGAGACACATCAGCTTGCCTAGGTGAAGATCCATCTCTGGATCAGTTCATGGAAGCTTACTGTGAGATGCTCACAAAGTACGAGCAAGAACTTTCAAAACCCTTGAAGGAAGCCATGATCTTCCTTCAAAGGATGGAGTCTCAGTTCAAGAATCTCACCATCTCTTCTTCTTCTAGAGATCTTGGTAATCAGTCCTGCTATTTCTTTAATTTTTCGATAATTTTCAGATTCATGCATGCATGTTCTTGATTAAGCTAAAGTGGATTGAAGCCTCTACTTTTACTTTACTTTTTCAGCTTTAATTATGATCTTTTTGGTTTAACGTTTTGGTGACGTTATCCTTCTGAAAAATGATGTAGTTGTTTTAATTTGCTTACCCTTTTATCTTTGTTCAAGAGTTTCAAATATCACTAGTAAGCAAAAGGTGCCTTTGCTCGAAACGTGTTTTATTCTCTATGATGTGTGTGTGTGTGTGATTCTCTTTGTTCTCGGTGTTAGTGCATTGAATGAACTTTTGTTTGTATCTTTGCTAATTCTTCTTCCTATTCCTGTGTGCATGAATTGACATGTTTTCAGATAATGGTTTTTGGGAAATATAAGTGTTTTATTTTTCTATGTATTTTCCCCATTTGATGTGTGCAGAGACGTTCAGTTTTGCTGGTTTTGCATCTTTATTATAATTGTGAAAGATTCTATATTCTTCTATATACTTAATGATGATTTCATGTCTGTGAGGATGAACAGCCAACTAGTCCGTGAATTTAGGGTTTTTTGAACTAAATATATAACCTAGGGATTAGGGTTTCTTGTTTCTTCTGAAATTGGTAATAGCAATAAGGTTTTACATACACTAAACAAAAGGGTACATATATATAATGAGTTTGTAACAGTGATGAGTAAATTTTTGCATGAAATGTTTTGATTTCACTCAATCAAAACACATCACTTTATAAATGTCATGTAGATGATATGATATCACTTTTTTTATTTGTCTTAATGATAGATTAGGAATTTTAATTTTATTTATTTTTCAAAGATCATGCATCAACTTTATTTATATGATTAGAATATATTTGTGTAGTGTATTGTGACTACTATAGGTATTGAAATAACTATATATTCTGCGTATATTTGTGTCTGCGGGTGCAGATACATATTCTCATGCTTGTTTAGTGTACATGTTCATGATGTTATATATGATAGTGATTTAATTATTTGCACACACTGTCAAATCTAAACAGTGTTCATGGCTGGTTGAGAATATACAATTGAATGTGACAACCATTAATACTAGTCAAACTTTGCTGCTATAATGTTGATGAGTATTACCATGAAGAAAAATAAGTAGGAGCTTGTCTATAGCATATATGCTGGCTTGTATATGTCAACAAGACCAAGCTTTTTGCTGAATCAATGTTTTCTCATCAAGCTTCTAACTGTGATGGGCCAAAATAAGTATATAGTGTCTTTCTTGTAAAGCCTGAAAGATTCTATTTTAGGAGAGCAACCAACAGTGTTTTCTTACTTACTACTACTTTAGCTGCATGCTTTTCTGGTTTATGATTTCAATTGTTTCATCTTCCATAGTTAATTACCTGCTTTCTTTGGTTGTTTTTAGTCAATGTCTTGAGACTAAATACATAGAGCAAAAACAAAAAGCTTGTATTTTTCTTCCTATCTCTAACCTACTAATGTAATTGGGTAGACTAAAGAACAGGTCAGTTTTTGTTAGTATATATAGAAATAGAAATTTTATATGTTTTTATTAGGGCTCATTTGTGATAATAGAGTAGCCCTTGATATCTTATTTTGAAAAAATAGACTAAGTTAATCACATTTGTTGTGTATACTTTTCTTCTCATCAGTCTTAGGGTTTAGGGCCACTGTGCTTCTTGAAAAATGAGTTTCTATTTTCAAATGTTCTTTGGCCATATTGGTCTCCAGGCTCTTTAACCTATGCATTAATTTGAAGTTATATATACCCTCCATTTTGTTGAATCAATTATTTCCTAATCATTGTGTTCTGTACTTATCTTCACCTTTGTATTTATAAAATCAATCACTTAAGTTCTTTAAAATTTTTTATCCCATTCATGATTCTTCTGTGGCTTGATATATAAAATGTATGCTGCTATTTGAAATAATGGTGGCACTTATATGGCTTTAAAGGCAGCTACCACACTCATTCATTGCCTTATTTTCATTTTTTTTGTATTGGAGAAAAAGAAAGTGAACAATGTGTTACTTTTTTTTTATTGTCCTATGATTTTTGTACCTTGCATATTCTGTCTGAATTTGGTTGGTTATATGTACTTTTCTACATTGATTGAAGAGTTGACTTGATTTAAGTTTAACCATTATTAAAAGTGTCTAATTTGCTATAGTTGAACTGTGCTTTGTTGAGGGAAATCAGTTGTTCTGTCCCATGTGTCTCCTTCCTTTATCATGGGTAAATTTTCACATGTTTGATTTTGGGAAGAATCATGTGTAATGTTGAATATATGATATGATGTTGTTACAAAATTGTGAAAAATGAAAAATATAAGTGTGGGACACAAATATGGGACAGAATACCTTTTAGTCTTTTAGAGGAAATTAAAAGAAAAAGACTCAGACATGAGAAAATATACAATAAATAAGTACTTTATATATATATATATATATATATATATATATATATATATATATATATGGTTTTTCAAATAATGGGTGGCTAAAAAACTAGTTAATTAATAGTTATAGTGATTATTAAACTCATGTATCAGGTAGCAACGAGGGAAATGATGGGAATAATGGATCATCTGAAGAAGATGCAGATCTACAAAGCTTGATAGATCCTCAGGCAGAAGACAGGGAATTGAAGGGTCAGCTTCTTCGCAAGTACAGTGGCTACTTGGGAAGTCTGAAGCAGGAGTTCATGAAGAAGAGGAAGAAAGGGAAGCTTCCCAAAGAAGCAAGGCAACAATTACTTGAATGGTGGAGCAGACATTACAAATGGCCTTACCCTTCTGTATGTATTATCATTATTTCCTTGTAAGAATAATTAAGCATCTTGCATGCATGCAAATTAAAATAATTATCAACACATTATTATTGTGGAATTGTAGGAATCACAGAAGCTGGCTCTAGCAGAATCCACTGGTTTGGATCAGAAGCAAATTAACAATTGGTTTATTAATCAGAGGAAACGCCACTGGAAGCCTTCTGAGGACATGCAATTTGTGGTGGTGGATCCAACTCATCCACATTATTACATGGATAATGTTCTTGCCAATCCATTTTCCATGGATCTCCCCAACACAATGCTCTAGAAACATATTGCTTAATTATGTCTAATTAATTAATTAATTATTAATTGCAAAGCAGTCATAAGCTTATTATTGTGTGATCACTTAATTAAGACCTTAATTATTTATACTTATCCTGTATTATTGTTATTATTATTTGTGTGTAAGTAGTAGCTAGAGGTTAAGCATTATTCTAAGTTATGATTAAGATTTATAAATACAGTATATAATTTGAAGTTCTCTATGCTGCTGCCTGGTTTTTGGATGGTCCTTTACTCCTTCATGTGAGGTCGGGTCTAGTGAATGTCAACAAACTTGTGATGAATGATGATACTATTTATAAAGTTGATTTATGAATATATAAAGTTTCAATAAAATAATAAGAAAATAATAAAGCTATTGATTGCTGATTACTCTTGCCAAATCCCATAAAACCAATTTTGGGTGAGGAACAAAAGAAGAAAAAACAACTCTCTAGTTGTTTATGTTAATTCCAAAATGGGACTTCTATTTTAGTAGGAAAAAAAAATAGAAATTTAGTTATTGTTAGAGTTTGTTAAGGTGTTATTAAGTTGGAAAAATATAATATTTTTTATTTTTAGTGTGTTTGATAAATTTTTAATAATAAAAGTAAAAGTATTAGAAAAATTAAGAATATAATTTTTTATAAGTTAAATTTTTTATTTTAAAAAAATACTTAAAAAATATTTTTTACATAATAAATAAATAAATAAATATTTTTATATATATCCAAATATAATTAAAAAATAAAAAGATTTTTTTACATAAAATATTTAAATATAAAATTATTTTTATTTTTTTAAAATATTTTTTAAAAAAGAGATCACTCAAAAAATATCTTTTTTTAAAATTTACCCAAACATTTCAATACAAAATAAATATAAGAGAAATAATTGACTAACATTTGTGTTTTTGTAATAATGCTCAAGAACCTTACATTGTCTAAAATCTAAAGGCAAGAGATACTAAATAAAATATAGAAAAAAGGACAAATCGATATGATTTTTTAGTCCACGAACATTTAAGTCTTTTATCTCTTTAAAATTTGGACACATTGATTTCTATATCTAATTTGTTTCATTTTAAAAATTATCTCACATGTACACATCCGTATCAATCAAGTCAATACAATGTGAGTTATGTTTGATTTTTTTTTATTGGATATGATAAACCAAGTGAACATGAGAGATTGATATGAAAAATTTAAGAATTTAAATGTATTTTCAAATCTTCGAGAACTTAAATATTCACAAATTAAAAAGTCAATAATCTATTTGTCATTTTTTCTAAAATATATATTATTGGTCTTTATTATTAAATTAAAGTGCATGAAATTATATGGCAGGATCCTATTTTGAAGTTTTTAACCACCAAACTCATATCACATAGTCATAACTTAAAAAACCTTAAGGCAATCAATGATGTTAAAAAGAGCATTTTCTGGAGCACTTCAGCTTCTTCAAAATATCTGTGTAAGATGATAACATCAATGAGCACAGGGAAAATTTTCAGATGGCTTCGATTATGGCAGCAATCCTCAACGTCCTTCAAGAGGCAAAAATCTTCTTCACCAAAGCTCCACCATACCGGAATCATCCGTATTCCAGTTGTTTTAATCGTTGATCTGAATAATAAAAAATATATATAATATATATTAATTAAAATCAACGGTTAAAATAAATGGAACAAGTATTTTCGGTACACTTGAAATTTTTAGTAGTATCTCCTCTTTTTAAAATCAAATCCCATTTGTTGGGAACCAGATTTGGGTAAATAAAATTTGGGCTCCACTGGCTCAACTATTTTTTATTTTTGCCAACCCCACCCTTCGGACCCAAAAAAAATTGAGAAACCCCCTAAACCTTTGTTCCTCCTCTGTTCTTACTGCGGAAACTCTCTGCCTCCTTCACTGTTGGTGATTTCTTCTTCTTCTCCGTCGTTATTTTTTTCTTCAATTTCAATTTGTTGTTTTTTCCCCCCTGTCTTTCTCATTGTTAATTCTTAAATTCAAGAGGGCAGGGTCAGGATAAAAAAAATACCACTTGTTGCGATTGGAACCATAGATTGTATGTTCAGCAACTATGGCGGCCTTTATCTCCAAAAGAATGCTGCGTTCGTTTCGTGCTTTGCATTCAGTAGGTCGACCTTCATCTAACGGTGCTAAGTTCGCCGCTTCTCATAGATCACACGGTACACTGTTTTTCTGCATGCTCACCACTTTGTTTTTTGCGCTTTAGGAATAAAAAATGTTAACTTTCATGTAACGATTTATGATTACTTTTGTTTGAAATTATTGTTTTTACTACAGGTACTTGCAGTAGTTTATACGGGGAAGGACTGTTTTCTGCAGAACGTTCTGGCTTTCTTTTGGTAATTTGTCACTGAATGAGTGTTTAATCACTGAACCTTCTATTATACTGGTTGTTTATTGATTGTATTGTTTGATAATTTTGTGTAGTGAATTTCAATGTAGGCCAGGTCAATGATTCGACGGTTTTCTACCACTATTTTGACTCCTGGAGCTGATGAAGGTGCATTTCCATCTGAATTGTTGTCCACAAAGCCTGTGGTAGCAACACCTGACCGTACGATAGGTATGATGAGTAATTTGAACTTTGAAGCATTTCGGTTATGAATATGGTTCTATATTGTTCTGGTATCTGTTTTTGGAAGGATAGGTATTTGACTTCTAGACTTGGATTTCTATGTGGTTAGATTATTGATATGTGAATATGAGATAAGTTTTATTGTCCACTTTGCAGAATCGACTGAATGTGGTTTATTATGATGTAGGGCTTTGTCAGGATCTTTTAATTCCAGTGACCAACTTTCATAATGAAGACAAGGGCTTCATGGTTTTAGCTGGAGATGTTTTCGATGTGCCTATTAGGAAGGACATTATTCATCGTGTTGTTAGATGGCAGCTTGCGAAACGACAACAGGTAGTGACTGCATGATGTTTCGGAATACAAAGTTTGTTGCACATTGGACACATGTTATGTGTGATCCAGAGGTGTCTACAGTAATAGCTTCTTGGTGTTTTTGGATCTCTTTCTACTCACTAAGTTGGAGGTTTTGGCTTGTGTAAAGAAGCAAAGCTTCTGTGGCAGTCCTTAGTTTATGCAGTGTTTTGGTTTACTTGTTTCAGGTTGAAAAGTAATTCAAAGATTTTTAAAAGTTCCTATTTATCAGTTATTGATTTCATTTGGAATAGGATAAATTTTTCTTTTTTGGCTTCCCTTAGGTGTGCAAGACTTAGTCTGCATAGTGTTGTTCCTCTTGCTAATATTCAAAGGAATGACCATGTGCTGTTACATGGCTTATCTCTCTGTCTTAGCTTATCTTATGTATCTGTGTGAATGCGAGGATGTCTTATCTCTTTTCTCTTAATAAAATTAATTTCCATAAGAAAAAAGATATATAATGGTTTTAGAGATATAATTTATATCATAGTAGTATGAAATGAAATCAATATCTGGGAAAACTTTTTTCTGTGTATGCTAATTGACTGAATCAACAGGGAACACACTCAACAAAAACTATCAGTGAGGTCAGCGGGACTGGGAGAAAACCTTGGAAACAAAAGGGAACTGGTAGAGCAAGGCATGGCTCATTGCGTGGACCTCAGGTAGTGAAGCATTCTGCTAGTTGATTTCTAGTCTTTTGAACTCCCTTTATCCTTCCATTCTCCACTATTTTTCTTCCCTTCCGCTCCCATAATTTCTATCTTTGGAAGTTAAAATTAAATAACTTAATGGATTGCAACAGTTTAGGGGAGGTGAAACTAAGCATGGGCCTAAGCCCCGAAGCCATGCTTTCAAACTGAATAAGAAGGTTCGTCGTCTAGGGCTTAAGATTGCACTGTCAGCTCGTGTTGCAGAAGGAAAGGCAAGTCTTTTCTCCACCTCCATCACCGTCCTCCATGCACAAAATAGGACATATTTTGCTTCTGTTTCCTTTCATGCTTTTGTCATCTTGGTTCATTCATTTGTTGCATGATTGTACATTTTTGCTAATAAATTGTGGTTTCTCATTTCAGTAAGCTCTCAATTTGTAATTATATTGTCTGGTTGTTTAATGGTTTAGTAGCCAAGCTAGAAAGATACACGATGTTCTGGTTCCACTAGGGGGCTTTTCTGTCGTTGATATTGATGTTGCTATTTCCACTAGGAGGAAAATGAAGTTAGAACAAATAGCTTGGGTTTCTAGTGTCAGAAATGTCAACAGAAGGTATATCGTATGAATGTTGAATACAAAGTCCGAGTGCCATTTATATTAGGTTAACTGCACACTATTCCCAACCTAAAAATACAGATCTCTCAGTGGTTTACAATTTTGTCATCAAAAAGTCATGTGGTAGTCCTCACTACTGTGATTACTCAGTACATCAGAACCATGTTAAGAAACTAAACAGTACCAAGAAAATAACTTGGAGGGGGAAAAAATGAGAAGTATGATACTTCTGCATCAACTGTCATTTGATTCCTTTCTTATTGTAAGTCCAATGGTTCTTTTGGGCATATATCTCTATCCTGACACCATATTGAATAGTTTACATTAACCAAATGACATCTAAATGATTCTAGTCGGGTATGTTACATTGTTTATTCTTATAAGTCTGTATGTTAAGATGTTCATTGATTTCTTCCAACTGCTTGGAATTGTTCTCCACCCCACCCCCTTTTACTTTTTCTTCGCTGGCTTACAATGTATTAAATGAGGGTTTGTTTCTCGAGCTATGTATACTCAAATGGAAGGATGGCATTTCTACAGCTTCTTGTGTTTGATGACCTGGCGGTTCCGACGCATAAAACGAAGAACATCGTAAGCTATTACAATCAAATGGAGAGCACCAAGAAAGTTTTGCTTGTAGATGGAGGCCCCATAGATGAAAAGTTGAAATTAGCTACACAAAATCTACATTATGTTAACGTACTTCCTGCCATTGTAAGTTTCATTTCCAATTTAACACACAACTTTTTCGATTTCTCTTGGGGAGAAAAAAATACGAATACCCGAAAAAATACTGCTTAATTAGCTTCCAACGTGTCAATTATATGTGAAATATGATTAATATCACGGTATTTGTATCAAAACAATAACTTGCTAGCCTACAATTGAATCATTATGTGGTGTGTTCCATGTATGCGGACCAGATTTAAAAGCTTCCTTTGCTTATGTTTAATGTGATATGTTTTTGCAGGGATTGAATGTGTACAGCATTTTGTTGCATGACACATTGGTGATGTCCCGAGATGCTGTGAACAGTATCGTCCAGCGTATGCACACTCCAATAAATCGTTAAGGCGGTAACTATACTTTTGTGCTTCCCTACATTTTCTTGGAAATTAAGAATGGTATCCGGTGCCCATCATTTCTTCTGTAACAACATAGACATCCAATGAGAATATCTTATGTAGCTTCTGTTAAAATTATATAATGTAGGCAAGTTACAGCCATTTTTACCTTTACTGAAAGTTGGAATGTTAAGAACTTGATGGTCGAATTTTGATTTTCAAGTGGTTATGTTTGTCATGGTTGAAAATAATTTTCTAGCTTTCAAATGCAAAGGATCTAATAAGCCCCGTACCATTGTCTCTGCTCATGGATTTAATCAAATATAATTTATTTGCTTCTTGGGGAGTTATCAGCATGGATGTGTACAATCAATTGTATTTTCCATTCATGCACGTTGTAACAACTAAATGACCTTGATTTTGATCGTCCTGATGGAAAAATACTAATTATCAAGAGATGTGTACACATTGTTAACATATACATTGAAGGAAGTTACCAAAGACTAGGGAAAATATACACATTGCTCCACCTTGTTAATATAAGTATCAAGCTTTACAAAATAAATTATTTTGATGGTCTTTGGTAAATGATTTATTTTTGAAAATTTTGATAATTATGTTAACAATATGTATATTTTTCACACCTTTAATGATTCCGAACAAGTTAGAAAAACTCGAGACTTTTTATGAAATTATAAAAGTAAATTGAATATATAAAACATGAAACCATAACAAAATTTAAATTATAAAATCGACGTTTAGTAGAAATTTTACAAATTTGGTTAACACATTTAAAATCATAATCAAAAGATTTTGAGAATTAAATTAAAATTCTAACTACTATAATTCCGGAAATTTTGATAACAAAATCCACTGCTACTACATATTAACATTCCACCGACACAAATATAAAGTTGAAATTATTCAAGCAGCCTGCAGAGAATAAAAAAAAATGAAGGGAACAGGGCATAACGCCAAAATCATTCTAAATGAGAACAAATAAGAAAGTGAAAGAAACTTGGTGAGATGTAGGCCCCTTAATGTGCATGCATTGTCCTCTCATAAGATACCCCAACTCATACCAAACATAATCCACTCTAACTTGTAGGATCCATCATGTCGGCATTTCTTGTAATTATTCCACTCAGTGCTTGCCAACAAAGCTTAATAATAACAGTAAGCTCAGAAAAAACTGTTTTGGTACTATTTAGCATAAAGAACAGAAATTAATGACTTTAAAATTCATTATATTACACCATGTCATGTTAATAATATACATCTTATTTTTCCAAAGTATTAAATGGCGTATGAAAAATTTCCAACACGTGTAATTAATTACAAACATCTTGAATCTGTTCTACTATATTTGATAACAACATCTTCATCATGATCTCTAACTCTTCCTTGTGTTTCATAATGTTCTTATTTTCCCTGGAAAAACTGCAACACTTTACACAAAATTGCATTAAGATTAGATGGTCAAATACATATTTAAAAAGACATATCTATGGCCTCATGTTCCGGGGTCCTGTGACCAAAACCAGATTCATCACTTGGTCTTCGTTTAACCACACTTGCTCTTTGCACTAACCGTACCAATGCTTGCACCACCTCCGACATGGGAGGTCGAAATTCAGGTTCAGGCTGCGCAGAAGATCGAGTTAGTTGACGAATAACTATTGAAGAGCAATGAGGGCAGATGCAAGATATATTGATCATAATCAAATCCACAAGAATATGTTCATTAGTAGAAAAACCAACAGAGTGCAGTTCATGGGATTATAGTTTGTATTACTCTAAAAGTATTACCTGAACACAAAGTGCAATTATATCAGCAAAGCGCGAAAGCGACTTTGCAGGATACATGCCGTTCAAAGCAGGATCAACCATTTTAGCCAACGCGTCTATGTCGTGGAGCTGGGGTGTAGCCCATCTCACAAGCGACTGCTCTGATCTAACCCGTGAACTGTTAAAAGTTAGAAATGAATGTAAGAATCCATACAAAAATGGAAGCTAATAAACACAGGCAAATGTTGACATGATGAAGTTGAATATTCATTTCCAGCAGTAGAATAGGCTCACCTGTCAAGCGGCTTCCGACCAGTCAATAGTTCCAGCATGACAACTCCAAAGCTGTAAACATCACTTTTTACAGTATATACTCCTGATAATGCAAACTCAGGAGCGCTATAACCAAACGAACCGACCATCTGAGTTGAAACCTGCTAAAAGCAAAGTTGTTGACTTTTTACCATTGAAATGTGACTAGAAAAGATAAAAATAAGAAATCATCTCTCACCAACCTGCCGCTCAGTGTTTGGTGTTAGTGCAGCTAAACCACAATCAGAGAGGTGAGGATTGAGCTCTTCATCGAGTAATATATTTGCAGATTTGAAATTTCTATGTACAACAGAAGGCAAACACACTTCATGCAAGTACCTGATAGACAGCATAAAATTCGACGAAGAAATTAGCCTGAATGTGGTACGATAGCTAGAGCATATAACAAACTTAATGAGTCATTTGCACGAGACATACTCTAAAGCCCGGGCTGTGCCAAGTGCTATGCGTACTCGGGCATTCCAAGACAAAGCCTTACTACTATCTTCAGCAAAATGTAGCATGTCATGTAGATTTGCATTTCCTATATACTCATAAACTAGAAGGCGTTGGCCATGCTCCGCACAATATCCAGCCAGCGTAACAATGTTTGGGTGCCGTAACCTTGACATATTTGAAACAGCTTCAAGAAAATTGTCTTCCTCCTGTAGTGACAATGCTGAGTTGTCGATCTTCTTAATGGCCATGATCTAAATAAAAACAAAACTTCAAACTATTAGAATTACAATGTACATAAACTTTATGGTTTAATAAAAATAATAATGATAATAATAAAACAAAACTTTTCCCTTGTTCATTTCCTACAGTGAAACCAGTATGTACCCCATTGATATGCAACATGCCAGGGTTGCAGATAAGAAATGTAAAACTATAATGTTACCTTCCCATTTGGAAATTCAGCCCTGTAAACTCGACCAAGAGAACCTTCACCAATAATATTTTCTTGACTAAAACTATTCGTTGCACTTTGGAGAGAAGCAACTGTGTATGATGTGGAAGTTATAGGGGACTTCATCTGCTTTATAGATCCACTTTTCACAGGCGCCCTCTCGACTACCACATTCTCAACAGGTGGAGGCTTGAGATCCGTAATCAAAGCTGCACTTTTTACCCTCTGCTCTTGCATCTGAGGATTCACTGCAAGTACAAACCAAAAAGAAAAGCACTGTTCAGGATACATATACAACATCCTTCACCTCCAAAGAATAAGAAAATAGTTGGAATTCTGAATGAAAGAACCATTTATGGAATAGTAGCTTCAAAAGGATGATAATGCAAATGACTATTGTAGCATAAAGAAAATTTGTTCCTATGTGAAAAATAGTGAATATGAATTTCCAAATCATAATTCCCTCACGCTGGCCTTCTAATCACTTCTGCTATATAGCTGCGACCTCATTGCCTCTAAATATTAATATTGAACAAAGATTGGGCCAGATTTAAGCATACTTTATTAGATTAGGTTCAACAAAGAAAGCAAATTACATGATTAGAAAATGTATTTGGTTACAAAGAGGTATAGAAAAGAATTCACCATTAGTAGTTCCTTGAGGAAGGCTCCCACTAGAAGTTCTTGTAACCTTTTCCTTCCCCTTTTGCTTTCGGACACAGAAGAAAAGAGCAAGTATCAAAATAACAGCCACCAATATTGAACCTATAATAATGCCTATAATAGCCCCTGTGGTCAAGCCATTATTGCTATCAGAACTTCCATTATCAGAAACCCGTGTTTTGTTATGGGAACCAGATCCAGAGCGACGGTGACTATTGTGAGACCTGCTGGGTGGAGGAGAAGTAAATGGTGGTGGAGGAGGAGCAGGCCCGTTGTCAAAAGAATTCCCATCAAATCTAGTTCATATTTGAAGATACATATCAACCACACTGTTTGTGTTATGCATTGGAAAACAGATTGGCAATTCCATTAAAGGAAAAGAATGCATAAATACTTACATGAAATTATGGATAGAACTAAGCTCGTGAGGTATCCATCCGCTGAAATTATTGTGTGCAACATTTCTGGAAATAACATTGAGCAGGATAAGAATCTGATATACAGACAAATTTAACCCCAAATGGAGAAGTACTTACAAGCTATCTAACGGCAAACCAACAAGAGTATTAAGATTGCCAGTCAATTGATTGCTCTGCAAGAAACTGCAAATATGTTTTGATAAGCATTATATGTTTACTTACGGTAAATTAAAACCAGTTTATCAATCGAAATATCATCCGACATACAGAGAAGAAAGATTTGACAAAGAAGCAAATGAAGCAGGTAGATCCCCAGAAAAGTTATTGAATGAAAGATCCCTGCATCATTGAACACAAAGACTGACATTCATCAAATACAATCAACCTTGAAACTACGAATAGCTAGTATTGGTAATTATAATATATGATAAATAAAGTCTAAAGAATTATACAGTTTTATTTTGAAACTCTCCCCCTCATTTCAGAAGAGATTTCCAAAGGAGAATATGTGATCATTAATATGGTAGATGACATCATTACCTAAATGAAATAAATAATGGAAGATGGGAATGAAGACACTATGTAAGATATCTTACAGGGTACCAAGATCAGAAAGACTAGCAAAAACATCGCCAATTGGAGTGGAGAGTGCATTGTTGCTTACATTCCTGAAAATGCATTGAAACACAGCAAAAAAGTGACAATGAATGACTGAACTGGACATTATGAACTTAGCACTTTACTAATAGAAAGGAACTTACAGATAATTGAGTGAAGTCATGGCAGAAATGGAATAAGGAAGATTTCCACTTAAGTTATTTCCAGCAAAATTCCTGATTGTTGCAATTAGAGAGTAACTCAGTTACAAAAATTATTCAAATTTTCAGAAATTGAGACTAATCAAGAAATGAATGGAACAGATAATTGTAGGTGAATATTACAGGCTTGTAAGATTTGGTGGCAACTGATAGGGAACTGTGTCATGGATCTTGTTGTTACTCAAGTCACTAGAAAAACACATGTAAAAGAAGATAATATCAATCAACAATACGAACATATTAAAATAATAAGATTAAAACCAATCCCTAAATACCAATAGATTAAAATATCAAAGTATGTGTTACAAGAAACATGAGTGAGCAGAGTTTATCTCACAGTTTTCTCAGTGACATAAGGTCTGAAAGCAGGTATCCCAAAGTTCCATTGAGTCCTAAACCTGAGAGATCACTAATCAGCATCACAAAAGGAAGATCAGTTAGTTAGCTAAAGCACAAACACTTTTAACAAAAATTCAATTTTACAGAGTCATCTTAATCTCATACATGGAAACAACTGCTGAACCATCACAGGTTATTCCTTTCCATGACTCCCCACACGGATCACCTTCACCTACTTTCCAACCCGTTAGAACAGATGGAGTATTCAACGCGTTGAATAATACCCCAAGAGCTTGAACTGTAACAAAGGGAAGAAGAAAAACAACAAGAGGAATGAAAACTGTCAATAGTTGATAAAGGCAGTGAATACCATTAGGCCTTAAACACTTTGCAGTAATACACACAAATAAAGCCACATGATTGTACAACTGGTGGTTCAGCTTATCTTGATATCAAACATATACTCAAATGGAGAGAGAAAGAAAGAGAGTTTTTTCTTTCCCCCTTAAAAAAAAAAGGAAAGATTTTGGTATGTTAAAACAGATAATCTCCATGACTTCATTTATTGCACTGCACTCCCTCTTCAACTAGAGTTCACAAAAATAAAATCCAACGCCCTACAAAAGTCAATACTCTCTGAAAAATATCACTTCTTTTGGCACGGTAAAGCAAAAGAAATCCAGTACTTTTTTATCTCTTTGCATTTTCCCTGCACCCAAACAGAGTTTTATAAGCAGAAAAAGCAAGTCATCAAAGCTCGACTTGGGTTCAAGTTCAAAGCAAGAACCCCACAAAGCAAAATCCAAACTTTACATCAAAATCAGAAACTTTCAACAGCATTACAAAATGGGCACCAGCCACAGCAATCAATCAAACACATTGTGATCATACAAAAACAAAACAAGAAGCTTGTTAAAAGGATGAAGGGTACCATCAGAAGGGTCAGTATTGGCAAGTGCAAAAGGAAGAGCTAAGAAGATCGAAGAGAATGAAAGAAGAAAGACAGAGAGAAGAATGAAGCGGGAAAGAGGCATTGTTGGGTTGTTGTTGTTTCCCGCCGCAGCTGCAGAAAGAAGCTCAGAGGAGCAAGGAAACATGCAGGAGAAGCATGGAAGCGAGAGAGAGGAGAAAGAAGAAGGGATTGGGGGTAGAAGAGTAGTAGTTGGGATTCAGATCGCGACTGGTTTCATAAGGCAACTCCATTAAAGAAAGGGTCAGAGAGATTCGAAGCTTAGAGTAATGAAGAGAGAGAAAGTAGAGTGAAGCGAAACACAACACAAGCGTATGAGTGTGTGAGTTTGTGTGTGTCGGCGAAAATGAAAAAAACTAAATTTTAATATTAATTATTGTTTATAATATCTTATGATATATCATATATGTCACGTAACAAAAAATAAAAAGAAATAGAAAGTGCACACCGAAAAAAATTATTATTAGAGTTGTACAGGGTTAATATATATTTTTTATTTTTTATTTATGTTATGTATATAACTTATTGTCAAAGAGTAATAGTTCAAATGACATAGTCTTTCTATACTTAATTACGAGGTTGCGGATTCGAACCTCCTATATTTGATAAAAAAAATGTATATAACTTATTTAATTTTTTATCAATAATTTAAATAAAAAGTATTAAACTATAAATGAGAGATTAAAAAACTAAACTAAATACCTAGTTTTCTTTCTTTTTTTTCTAGTAAAAGAATGGAATTAATTTAGATTGTGTAATCTCAGTAAATTTTAATGCATATTTGATCAAATAATTTAAAGTTTGTAATAAAAATAGACGAATTTTATTCAATTATTCTTATTTTAGCTTAATATAATTACTTGAACAATTTTCCTAAAAAGGGCTAACAACTTGATCCTCTCTATTCATAAATCATTTTTCAAATATTTGGGAGAAGCTATTATTTTATGAGTTCAACTTTTTCTTTACAAAAAGCTTCAAATATATGCACCATACATTCACTTAAAATAGGGAAGCATAATTATTCACAGCAATCAACATGTATAGGAAACATAACATACAAATATACAATACTACAACTACTTTTTCCCCCATGATTTGCGAGTGAATATGCAATATACAATATAGAATAAATAAATAAAATAGAATGGAAGCAGTTGAAAAGGGTGGCAGGCTGGTTTCGTTTGAACTTTGAAGGTGTGAAGAAGCAACAAAGGAAGCAATTAAAGTGGGCCCCCAAGCTTTTTCCTCTCTGGGTTTTAGGATTTTCTTCTTCCATTTCTCTCATTCTTATATTCTACACCTTTCGGGCTTTTACCCCCAATCCAACCTGTGTCTCTGTCAGTTCACTTTTCCCTTTCATTTTCTCATATCTTATTTCTATATATCAATTTTAATATTAATATAAATCCCAATTCCTCATTGTAACTTTCTAACTGCTTCTATTATTAGAGCATCTGTAATCGTAATTTTAATTTTAATTTTATTTTAGATTTTATAAAATGATACATAAATATTTGTGAGATTATTTATTATAATACGTGATTTAAAATTAAAAATAAAATTTATTTTTTTAATATTTAATCTTAATTCAATTATAATTTTATATTATTTTTAATTATTTTATTAACATAATTATATAAATAGTAAAATTTTATTAGTTTTTTATCAAATTAATATATATCGTATTTTAAAATTGATAACGATTTTATTTTATCAATCAACTTCAATATAAATTTTAATTTTAAATCAATTTAATTTTTAAAAATATTATAATGATACTCTAAAAATATTCTATTGAATATAATCTTAGTATTAGTACCATTTTCTTTCTTTATTATATTAATTAAGAACAAACATAACTAATTTTTGATTAGTTAATATTAATTAAATTTTTATTTTATTATAAAATTATTTTTTTATTTTTATTTTTTAGAAATTTTAAAATTTAAGATTAAAATTTAGAATTTAAATTTTAAAATTCAATATAAATAATAATTTTAAAAAATGAGTTAATATTGACTAAAAAATCGATTCCCTAATTGAATTCATTATTTAATTGTCAATATTCATTAATGTGATGAAGTTATTAGGTATTAACATAAACGTTGACTGTTTATACTTTATAACTAGCAGTGTCGGTCAGCATTAGTCTAACTTCTTTTTTTCATTTTTCTTTTACGAATATTGTATAAGCTTTACTCTAATTAAGAAAGAGACAGATTTTTATTTTGATTTTGATTAGGAGAGAATAAGAATGACTTGCGGGTCTATGGTGTTGGTTGAGCTTATTTTGACTTTTGTTTTTTAAACATGTGATGATGTGATACCATCGAATTCTACATGCTTTCAAGAACATATTTAAAGTACGTACAAATTAAATACAAACTATACTTCATGATCATCAATATATTGACAATGTTCATTGTAGGGCTATATTACTTCATATTTTTTATGCGCTAATTCTTTGATTTTTTTTTCTAATAATTAAATATAGGAGCCACTGAAAAAAAATGTTGTTAAACTTTAGTGAAAAAAATCTTCTAAAATATAATGCTAATAAAGTAGTAAAATAATATTTTAATTATTTATAAATTTGTAATATTTATTATTTATAAATTTTATTATTTTAATCTAAAAATGATTAATAATATTTTTTTTGAAGTAATAATATAACATTAGAAGAGCCAAATCCAAATTTTAGTTTTTTAACTATATATAGCTTCAAATATAATAAGTTAATAACATCGTTAAAATTGTCAATAATAAGATGTTTTTTCTTTTGACGGATATAATGATGAGATTAATGGATATTACTATTAAATATTGATAAAAAGCTTATGATAGAGTACGATGGAATTTTGTTGATATTATACTCTAGAAAATGAGCTTCGGCCAACGATGAAGAAATTGGGTGAAAGAGTGTGTTACGACGGCCACCATATTAGTCCTAGTAAACGGGTCACCGTCTAAGCCATTCAAGATGGAGAGGGGACTAAGACAAGGAGACCCACTTTCTCCACTATTATTCGTACTAGTGGTGGATGTCTTGCATAGGATGGTGGGGGAAGCTGTCAAGAATGGACGCATTGCTCCGTTACTGGTAGGGAGCGCTCATGTTGAACTGTCGCACTTACAATTTGCGGATGACAACATTTTGTTCTGCCCACCGATGACTGAAACAATCCTAAACTATAAGAGACTGCTGCGGTGTTTTGAGTTGATGTCTAGACTGAGTATCAATTTTGATAAGTCGAATTTGATATCGGTAAATTGCGATCAAGGATGGGTTGATCATGCGTGTGGGCTACTGGGATGCCAGCAAGCCGCTCTACCGGTTAGGTACTTAGAAATCTCTCTAGGAGCGAATCCGCGCCTGGTGAAGACTTGGAAACCAATCATCAATAAAGTGGAACAGAAGTTTAGCTTATGGAAAGTGAAGGTGTTGAATAAAGCAGGTAAGTTTGTACTTATTAAATCGGTCCTGAATAGCCTCCCCATATATTACCTAAGTCTGTACAAGATGCCGAAAGCGGTGGCAGACAAACTGATTGCTCTACAAAGGAACTTTATGTGGTGCAAGAAAAACGGTAACTCTGGTATACCTTTGGTCAAATGGGAGATAGTCCAGGCTCCAAAAAAGGCTGGGAGCTTGGGGGTAGGTGATGTAGTGTTGAGAAACACAGTGCTCCTGTTTAAGTGATGGTGACGGTTTTTAAAGGAGGATTGCCCACTATAGAAGAAGATAATTTGTTCTTGCAACAAGTTAAATCCGAATGTAATGCTAGCAACTCAGCCCCTGCCAGTAAAAAGAGGGCCTTGGAAGGACATATGTCAAATGAATATAAAAGAACCACGGATTCGGGATAAAGTGGTTAATGGCCTGGCCATGGATGTTGGCAATGGTATACAAACCCGGTTTTGGAAATATAACTGGGTTCAAGGTGGTGCTCTCAAACTGAATTTTCAAAGGCTCTACTCTATTTCAAGTCAGCAAGGGGTTGTCATTGGGGATTGTGGTTTTTGGGATGGATTAGAATGGATATAGAATTTTCAATGGAGGAGGGAGTTGTTCGAATGGGAGCTGGAACTTGTCTATCAGCTCCATGAGAGATTGAGGTCAGTGAAGCTGTCAACTGGTCGGGAGGACAATATAGTGTGGAAGTTTGAAAATAAAGGTGTCTTTTCAACTAGCTCTGTGATCCAGGCCATACAATCGGAGACACTGCCGGCTGAGATTACGAGCTATAGCTTTACGAGCTCCCTTTGGAAAGGTTTGGTACCTCCGAGAATTGAACTTTTTGGGTGGTTTGTGCTAGTTGGTAGAGTGAACACCAAGGAGAGGTTGACTAAGCTAGGAGTTAGCATTCTGAGTGATAGTATGTGTGTACTATGTACCAAGGAAATAGAATCTGCTGAGTATTTATTTCTTCGGTGCAAGGTTACATGACAGGTGTGGTGCAAGTGGTTGCGGGCACTTCGTCAAGAGTGGGTAATTTCTGGAACCATTAAAGAACTCTTTGAGAGCTGGCGTGGCATGCACGATAGACAACAAGGACAGAAGGTGTGGATAACAGCATTCTTTGAAGTGATTTGGAACATCTGGGTGGAACGCAATGCACAGATCTTCAAAAATGAAAAAACGAGTATTGAGATAATTCACACACGGACGAAGTTGAGCTACACAACATGGCGTGGTTGTGATCTTGGAGAGCTGATGGTAGTGATAGAGAGGCCAGAGGTTGTGTGATTTATGTTGGTAGCTCTTTATGTTTCTATGTTTCTTTGTATGCTCTACTGTAATGTGTTGAGCTTCCTTCGTTTCAAAAAAAAATTTATTTCATATGATTTTATCATATTTTAAAAATGAATATTTTTAATTAAGTAATTTTATATAATTCAATAGTAAATAGAGAGTTTAGCTAGTATCTATTCTAAAAATATATATTAAAATTATTGTTATTATAAATTTTAATTTTTTTCTTTAACAAAAGCATAATAAATTAATCCATTAAAATTAAAATTTAAAATTTATATTTTTATAAAAAAATTAATTAATAATTTTAACATGTGTCCTAACTATTAAACCCTTAATATAATATCAAAATTAAACTAAGTCGTATTTATTTCCTTGATTATACTTCGCTCAACGCTGATAGAATATATAAAATCACAATTAAATTAATAAAAATATTATTTATACATTAAAATTAATTACTAAAATTAGCTATTAATATTATATACAGTTTAATTTATTTTTAATATATATTTATATTTTAACATATATTTTATACTAATAACTAATTTTAATAACTAATTTTGATACACATATAACATTACTCTTAAATTAAATAATAGGACGTAGTAACAATTGTTTATTTCAATTTAACAACAAAACAAATTTGGAAACCAGAGCCCATGAGCTCATCCAAAGTTGCAGCTACAACTATATAATAGAGAATGATTATTCTTCATTATTCAATAATCATCACGCCAGAATTTTATCTCGGTGCACCAATAAAAAAATATAGATCTATCAATAATGTTACATTGGAACTCCTATTCTATAATTATTTGGAAAAGCATAAACTATGAATAATATGTCATCCTTATTTAAAGAATCAATAATGTTCTTTCTGCTTTTTCAAAAACTATTTTTAAGATATTATTTTTTATACTGTGATAATTAATTATATACTACGCTTTTATGTATCATTTAAAAGGGAGGGATTTTTTTCTTTTTGTATAGTTTTTTTTCCCTTTCAACTGTAATCATATCATCTCCGAATTTAAAATGGGAAAACAATAGGACCAAAGGAGGTGTGAAAGTGAAATAAAAATGTAATGGAAAAAAAAAGATATTAATAAAGAACTTTTTTTTTTTAATATTGTATTACTAAAAGTGAAATTCTTCGTCATGAATCAATCTGTGTGTTAAACACAACTATGGGTATTTAGAAAACGTCAATAACGTTTTGTGTTTCTTCAATTAAAATAATATTTTTTTAATAAAACGTCAGTAATATTTTATATTTTAATAATTAAAATAATATTTTTTATTACAAAACGTCAATAACGTTTTATTCTTTTATGATTAAAAATTTTTTTTATTACAAAACATCAATGACATTTTGTACTACTACTGCAATCGTGTAGAATACTAAAATAATCAAATATTTTTGTATTTCTCATTAAAATTATTCATATATAAAAATTTTAGCCCATTAATAAAGAGCAACTCAAGAAAAGCTTTCTTGCCATATATTATATGGGGCCAGAGTTGGTAACAACAACATAAATAAAACATAACTTACTTTAGTTTTTTTTTTTAATTGGATTTTCATGGTTGAGAAAATGAGGGATGCCCGTGATTTGTCATAGATTCTTTTCAACAATAGAATACACAATCATCATACCTAGTAGCCGTTTGTCCATTCCCCTTTGTCATGTTAATATATAATTTAACTAATAATGGCATTTCACATAAAATAAATGACTCTATTCCAAACGGATGCTGCTCAAATAACTTATATAAACAATATTATGTATATTGATGGATGATTATTATTTGGATATAATGAGCATGAATGCATGATGACATAGACATACTAACAGTCTTAGTCATCAGATACTAAAATATAGCATAGAAGCAAAGAAAATTAATACATATATAGCTAATTGTAATTTATTTATGTGCGTCACATATATATATAGAACATGTGGAGAATAAATAACAGATTTAGAAAAAAAGTTTAATCAAATATACGAACACACACACGGGAGAATAAGTAACAGTTTAAAAAATTAGTTAAATCAAATATACAAACACACACACGGGAGAATAAGTAACAGTTTAAAAAATTAGTTAAATCAAATATACAAACACACACACTTGACATTATTATACGTACCCTCCTATTGAGTATAGTATTATTATTCTTGGTTCATCAAGAAGGAAAAAAATAAAAAATAAAAGTTATTGTTCATGTAGTAATATCTGGATATCTCGTTAGGAGTTAATTTAAAGTTGGTTAAAACTTGAAAGCTAATAATAGACAAAGTAGAGAAAAAGTTTAATTTTTGCAAGGTCAAAATCCTCAATAAAATTGTAAATTGGTATTTATCAAATCTATATTAAATAACTTTTCGCTTTATTATTTGAGCTTATATAAAATGTTTAAGGCTGTTGTGGAGAAGTTGATTTTTTTACAGAAATTTTTTTTTTGAAACAAAAAAGATGGAAAGAATGATATGGCTGTGGTTAAGTGGAAAGTAATGTAGACTCCTAAAAGATTAGGCAGATTGGGAGTTAGAGATGCTTTGGTCCACAATACAACTCTTTTGTTTAAACGGTGGTGACGCTTTTCGAAGGAGGAATGTCCGTTGTGGAAGAAAGTGATTTGTTCCTGCAATAATCTAGATCCAAATGTGCCTTTGGCCAACCAGGAATTACCTGCTCGGGAGGGTCCGTGGAAGGATATTTGTCAGTTCACGAATCAAGAAGTGAGATAGAAGATGATTACTGGGTTGTCTATGGAGGTGGGAAGATAGGAGAGGTACTCGTTTTTGGGAGAATGTCTGGCTTTTTGGTGGTTCGTTGAAAGATCGCTTTCCAAGACCGTTCTTTGTTTCAAACCAAAAAGGATAAGTGGTAGGAGATTATCGTGGATTTTGGAATGGGTTAGAGTGGATATGGAACTTCCAATGGAGATGATAACTATTCCAATGAGAGTTGGATCTAGTAAACCAGCTACACGATGCATTAAGGCTGGTCAGACTTGCATATATATGACAGAGAGAATAAATTTGTGTGAAAATATGATAAACAAGGTGTTTATTTAACTAACTCATTCGTATAGGTAATGCGGGCGGAAATGATCCCGGAGGATATCACAAGCTACAGCTTTACTAAAACTATCTGGAAAGAACTAGTTCCACCACGAGTGGAGTTGTTTATTTGATTTGTTTTGACTGGCATAGTTAGTATGAAGGAGAGACAGAGTCAGTTTGGAGTTATTAACCAACAAGATACATTGTGTGTTTTATGTAACAAAAGTGTTGAGTTTGGTTACTACTTGTTTATTCGTTGTAGTTTTTCTTGGCAGGTTTGGTGTGCATGGATATCGTGTGTTGGTAGACAATGGTCTGTCCGAGTACGTTGAAGGAACATTTTTTTAAATTGGACAAAACATCACAAAGGAAGGTGGAGCAAGCAATTGATGGTGTGTTTTTGTATGATTATCTAGAACTTATGGCTAGAAAGAAACAGAAAAATCTTTTAGAATAAAAAAAAAGGAGTTAAAAAGATTATCAACATGTCTTTTATGAACTAAAAAGAGTGGTTAGGTGTAGATTTATTTTATTATTGATGACAATATAAAAAATAATAAAGAGATATTTTTACTGTTTGTTTACTGAATTTGTCTTTTTGTTTGATTTGTTTTACTGATGTGTGTTCTCTATACTCCATTTTAAATGTTGAGCTTCTCTTTTAAAAGTTAAAGGATTTGTTGATAATTAATAAAAATAAAAATAAATGGTTAGTGTATGTGATACCGCACATATCAAAGCAAACATAGCAGTAAAAGATAAACCAACTCCTAGATGAAGTTATTAATATTTTGGATTTAGTCTGCTGGAAGTTGCATAAAAAATGCTGAAAGCTAAGGTGGAGAAAACCAATAAAGATAATTAGAATCATTCTTTACTCAAACAATTAAGTAAGATGATTCTCCTTGAAAAGACACATCCGCGAGTGAAAAATATTTTATTTATTATTAAAGTTTATGCACAACATGCACCAAATTTCGTCTCATATTAAGTGACAGTGGAACAGTACAAGTAGAATAATAATTTTCGCGGAATGCCAATTTGAAAACTAAAAATGGAGCAACAATTAACAACTACAACATATATATAACTCCAGATTTTTCAATAAAAAATATTATATACACATTAAAAATTAATCATCAAATAAGTCACTATATTTATATATAAATATATTATTTAATTTATTTTATATTTTAATATATATTTTATATGAATGTAAATTAATTAGATGGCTGACTTTTGTGTATATTTAAATGGTTGTTGTTTAATCTATCTTTTTTAATTTTCTCTCTATTTATATGTTATAATTGTTGATTACTATCTCACAATTAATTATAATTAGCATTTACCCCCCCCCCCCCCCCCTTTTCTTTCCCCCTAGTCACCCTTATTCTAAACAGCGACTCATGCTTTGAACGAACATAAGTAAAAATCAACTTCATAGCAATTTTAATTTCCTAGTTGATAGTATGCATGGAATCATATATTTAATCACTAATAGTCCTTAACTTTAACAACAATCATAAGCTTTGAAGGATCCAATGCGTTCATATTAATAACAATAACCGACTTTTCTGTCAAAATTATTATAGCAAGCATTACAATTTGATTATATTATATATAACTCTATCATGTCCAGATACTGATATAATATATGATATAATATAAAATATATTAACATATAAATTTTAAAATTTTGTAAGACACGGTATATATATAAAATATAAAATATTTTTTTAGATAAACTATAATAATATTTTAATATTTTATTAATATTAAAATATAAAATAATTTTTAATTATTTTTAATGTCTTCTTTTAATTAGGGACAAAACTACATTGTAGAAAAGAGGAGTAATGACTTCCTAATTTTAATTTAGTCCTCTAAAAATTTTATTTTAGTTTTATTTTATTATATAAATATTTTTTGTCTCCTCTAATATTTTATCTAGTTCCGCCCCTGCTTTTAATTATATAAAATTAAAATATTTTTATTTCAATAAATAATATATATTATTTCTACACTCATAAAAGTATATATTAAGAATAAGATTGGATACATTGACACGTAACGATATTTAAATGTGTTTAAATATGTCCGAAAATTTTGTTTATTAAACAGTTCGTTGGATATAGCAGACAAGCATATCGAACGAATGCCAAAGAAATATCAAATTCAAAATGTGTCCGTCACATGAATACAACAACTCAACGAAATATTTGTACTTCATAGATATAACTCCATTTAGAACTTACCAAAGTAAATGCTATCTGATATTCTTTTTTTTTTTTTGAGAGGAAAAACTCAACACAATAAGTGGAGCATTAAAAAACAACAAACAGAACCAACCTAAACAAAAATAAACAAATAATGGAATCAACTAACGCACAAAATACTAATAGATATTCTTTTGACATTTTTGGCATTGTCATCAACAAAAAAAAATCCACACCTAACTATTCTTTATAGTTCATAAAGTATAGGTGAATAATTTCATCAATACTTTTTTTTATTCTAAGAAATCTTTCTATTCTTTTTTATCCAAATGTTTTAAATAATCGAATAAAAACACATCATCTATCTCTTGTACTCGTGCTTACTAGCTAGTTAATAACTCAATCCAAAATGTTCCCTTAGTATTTTCGAGCACGACCATTACCTACCAACAAATGAAATTCATACACACCAAATCTACCAAAAAAAATTACAATTAATAAACAAGTAGTGACCATATTCAACACCTTTATTACATAACATACATACAATATCTCCCTTATTAATAATCCCAAATTAATTTATTCTTTCCTTCGTGTTGATCCTACCACTCAAAATAAACCAGATAAACAATTCAATTCTTGGTGAAACTATTCCAAAATATTCTAGTATTGTAGTCACAGTATATCTTGTAACTGGTCGGTAGAAAATTAATTAAAGAAGCTTTTTTTTTTCTTTTTTAACCCAAAGCAAAATATAGTGCGTGTGTGACAACATGACAAGTGTTTACAACATATATTAGTGTAGTATTTGCTAGTTTAATTTAGCTTCAGTGTGCAATAAGAGAACGAAAAATCAAAGATCTATCATCATGTAGGTAGAGAAATCGATCATACGACAGAATTTGAGGGAATATACTGCTTCATAAATTGGGTTGAAGTTAAGATAAGATGTAAATGTCAAACGCTACTGTGCCTAAGCTAAGATCGTTCTTTACCATCATGTAACATTGTTGATTGATACATTATTGTCCCTGACCTGTCACATGACTTCGCAGATGGCATGACTCGGGATACATATGCATAACTCCAACATATTTATCATCAACATTGATGATGACTTAATTTGATATTTGGATTCAATCTATCACGGATTATGGAACAAGCAACATATATTATAAATATATAGTAGAACCTAGCTACTAAGATTGGTAGAACCAGCTAATATTATAATTAAAAAACAGAATACCAAGACATGAGTCATCATCAGCCATATTTCGCTGGGAAATTAGGGTTTGAATAATGAAGACTTAATGAAGATCATATAGATTGCGATAAATGAAACACCTTGAACGTAGTGTACAAAGTGTATATATAATAATAAGTTTTGATAAGAATGCTCTAAGTATATTTATTTAATTAGAGTACTCGTTAAGGAATCAAATTGAAAATTAATATATTTAGAAGGATAGATTAGAATTATAATTTCAATTGAATTTTTCAGTTCTTCCTAAATATATTACCCAAATCATTGAACTCTAGTTAATATTCAGTCTACGTATCTTACTTAGGTTTGTGTAACATTGAATTGCATTGTTGCAGTCATTATTAACACTTATTTTGAAAGTTAAAATAGCGTCACTAATTCTAATTTGATCACATAATCAAGATCCATCATGAGCATGATTGAGAATTAAAGCAAGGAATCTCCTTATTTTGAGACAGTTGTCATGTGTATGTATATATATGTATCCAAATTCCAAACCCCTTTATGTCATTAATTTCTTGCACTGTAAGTAAAAAATATGTCTCTACAGTCTAAACTACGCCACATACAAGAAGATATAATAACAGTGTTTTCAGTGACTGACGCTGACCAATAAAGGATTATGCACTGCAAATCCTCTATAACTATGATCTATAGATCTCTCCTCAAATTTTGTATGATTTACATTGCCCTTATTCCTTTCTTTAAATATAGTTTGTTTATTGTTTACTGTTGTATCCTATAGTTACATGAGATTATTCTATAGGAAGAATTTTAACTGTATCATACACAAATATTTCAATAATTTTAATTAATAGTTGATTTTAATTCTAAAAATTATATATATTATATATTAATTAATATCAACAATTTAAATTATTAGAATACTAGTGTTCCAGATACATTTAAAAACTTTCTTATACTATATTATTATATTTGGATCAAACGCAACAAATAAACATATACTTCACTTTTAATAGGTGCTGAAACTAATATTTTTCAATAGGTATTAAAATGAGTTGGCTACGCTATCTAATAAACGCGTGTTGCTATTATTGGTGTGATAGGAAAAATTAGAAAATAAGTGGAAACAGCAGAATATAGTAATTGGCAGGATAGTATCGGGTACTTAAACCAAAAAATTTATATAAATTGAGGTGGTTATAGTTTGTTAATTTTTATTACAATTAGGTTTTTCCCTTTTTTTTTTGTTACAGTTGATATTTTTCGGTAAGTAGGCAAACTGATTGAGGTGATTGGACTTATATTGTGTAAGAATGATCCAATATTTAAAAAAAAAAAATTAATACTAATACATTAACTAATACTCCTACATAAATTAACTAACTTAGTTCATAAATTCAAGAAAAAAAAATTACTTCATAAATTCTTATTTAATAATAAATGGTTGAATTGCTATCAAATAAACTAAATATTTTATTTTCAAAATATCAACTAAAATAATATATTTACAAATTGAATACGTTAATTAAATCATTGTTTTAGTTGATATTTTAGGGTATATTTATAATTAACAATAATATAAAATATTTTAATTTTATTTTTTTAACAATGATTTAATACGGTTAATTAAATAATAATATTCTTACTTATTTAGTGAAACACAGTCTAATTTATTTTATTTTTAAATTACAAAATTAAATTTTTTGCAGTATTTATTTTTAAATCATTTAATTTATACTCAAATTTTATAATTTTAAATTAATATTCATTAATTTTAAAAATTATAAAGTATTTTTTTTCTAAAATCAAATATACATCACTAGCAATATAAACACATTGTATGACTATGTTTATTTTCATATTGCATACTTACTGCATATTACTAATTTTAAATATTTATTTTTTATTTAGTTAAATAAAAAACTAAATAAAAAATAAAACATAACAAATATACATCACTAACAATACAAGCACATTGTATGGCTGTGTTTATTTTTATATTGCACTTCCATCACACTATACACACTAAATGTGTTTGAAGGATTACAACGTGAATGGCTGCCCGTAAGTATATATGCCATATGCTCCTTTTTTTAACACCTTGATATTTATATAGTTGTAATATTAATTATAAGAACAAAATTTAGAAATTTGATGAAAATTATAAATTGGACTAGACAACATAGTTATTATATCACTCATTTTCTAACATAGTTACAATAAATCCTTGTAATCTTCAAATATTTGTTATGTTTCATTTTTTATTTAATTAAAACTAGTAATATGCAGTAAGTACGCAATATAAAAATAAATGTAGTCATAAAACGTGCTTATATTGTTAGTGATATATATTTGATTTTTGGAAAAAAAAAGTTGTCTTATAATTTTAAAATTAATAAATATTAATTTAAAATTAGAAAAAAATTGAGTATGAATTAAATGATTTAAAAATAAAAAAACTGTAAAAAATTAATTTTATAATTTAAAAATAAAATTAATTAAATTATGTTCCGTTAAATGAGTGAGAATGTTATTATTTAATTAACTGTATTAAATCATTGTTAACAAATTGATTCAATGTGTATTAGAGGATAACCAATTTAAAACAGTAAAAAGATATTTTATATTATTAAAAAATTAAAAATTCAATTTGTAAATATATTATTTTAGTTGATATTTTGAAAAATAAAATATTTAGTTTATTTGATAACAATTCAACCATTTATTATTAAATAAGAACTTATGAAGTAAGTTTTTTTTTCTTGAATTTATGAACTAAGTTAGTAATTTATGTCGGAGTATTAGTTAATGTATTAGTATTAAAATTTTTATTTTTAAAATATTGGATCATTCTTACATAATGTAAGTCCAATCACCCCAATAAATCTACTTATTTACCAAAAAATTTCAACTGTAACAAAAAAAATCCAATTGTAATAAAAATTAACAAGTTATAACCACTTCGATTTATACAAATTTTTTGTTTAATTACCCGACACTATCCTGTCAATTACTGTATGGGTAATGCTATTGTGCTGAAGGAAAAAATTTTCCTCATGTGCTGAAGAGGTGTGGCACTAGAACAAAGGTGACGCTAGTCTTTTATATTGATAGATAACTTTTATGTCAAAGCAGTATATGTTAAGATCATGAATGTTAATTATATTAGATTAATTTATTTTTAAGAATGATAATTTATTTGTTGGGCTTTATTGGTTTTGTAAAACGTTCAACTTTAAATTTTGTGTAAATATTATCTATCAGGTAGAAATTAGTCCATGAAATAATAAACTAAAATAATTAATAATAACAAAAATAATATTTTTTTAAAATAATAATAATAATAATAATAATAATAATAATAATAATAATAATAATAATAATAATAATGCCTAATAACAGGAAAGAGTTAGGATATCACCCCCCAAATCTTTCTTTTTTTTGCCAAAATTTATATATATATTTTCATAATTAATTTGTATAATAATAAAAAATAAAGATATTTTTAGTTTTAAAAAAATATTCAAAATTAATTATTAGTATTATTTTTATTATATTTTTTTATTTTTGATTTTATATTTTTCATAAAATTAGTAAATGAAAGTCTATTGGATAATTAAAATTTGTGCTGAAAAATTTTGGTTTTATTAAATTAGATGAAACGTATTTAAAAAAATTATATTTAACAAAACCAAAATGTTGCAGAAAAAATTTTAATTGTTCAATAGATTTTCATCTAATTTTATAAAAAGATATAAACTCAAAAATAAAAAAAAAACAGAGTAAAAATAACATTATTCATTAGTTTTGAATAATTTTTTTTTTAAGAAGAGACAAATTTAAAAGAGAGCAAGCATAATTCTTTTGAACAAAGTTAACAATTTTAAATATTTAAAGTTATTATATATTATATAATTTTATTTGAAAAATAGAATAAGTAATTATCTTAAATAAATAATTAAATTATTAAACTCAAAAGCAAGTAATAATCTTTAAATTGAGATAAATATTATTTTCAATCATTTTTCGATTAAATAAATTTCTAAAATTTTTTAAATTTAAACTTTTTTCTCTCTTTTTAAATATTTTTTCTCTTAATTTTCACACTTATTATCATATAAAAATATTTTAATATTTATAATAACTAAAATTTTTTTACATATTATAGTACATGCATGAAAGTAAATTATTTTAAATTTTATTTATTTTTCTCATGATATTAAAATTATAACATATTAAGTAACTTCATTAAAATAATTATATTTTATTTAAAAATATATTTTAAATGCATATAACAAAATTATTAGAATAATTTATTTATATTATTTTATAACATATTTATTTATGATATGAAACATAAAAATATAACTTATTGTTACAATAATATTCAACAAAATAAACTAATAAAAAATAGATAATTTTTTATATTTTATTGAACCCAAAATAAAAAAATTATAAGAATTAAGATAATTTTTTATATAACAAACACTTATTAATATCTTTTAATTAGAAAATATTAATTATGATTATATATATTACTAAATATATAATATTATATTTAATTATATAATATTTTAATTTTTAACTTATTTTTTATTAAATTTTTAGATTTGTTTCTGCTTTGAAAGTAAAAATATATTTATTATTATATAAGTTAAATATGAGAATATATATAACAAAAATATAGTTTTAAATAAAAATTAAATTATTATTATTATTATTAATTTGAAAGGATATTATTGGTGTTATTATTATTGTTTTAATTTATTATTTTATGGAGTAATTCCTATGATCTTACCTGTTGGATAATATTCACAAAAAAACCTAAAGTTGCCAAAATTTTTCAAAATTAATAAATCCTAATAAATAAATTATCATCATTAAAAGTAAATTAAACTAATATACTAAATATTCATGATGTTAATATATTATACCCATTTTACTTTAACACAAAATTTGTTTAAAGTATGAAAATAACACTGATACGTGTCACCACTTTTCTAATGCCATGTCTCTTCAGCACATAAAGAAAAATTTTTCCTTCAGCACGGTAGAATTTTTCCTACTGTATTCTGCTATTTTTATTTATTTTTTTATTTTTTCCGCCACACCAACAGCAATACGTATTTATTAGATAGCGTGACCACCTCATTTCAACACCTACTGAAAAATATTAGTTTTAGCAACATAGTGTGGCTATATATTTTTTGTAACTAAAAAAAAAAAAAATCCTACATGCAACCACAAAATACTAGAGAAACATGTGCTTAGCTATATCACCTATGAATTTATTATTTTGGATATAATGTGAGTAATGTCAATGAAATATATATTAAAAAAAGAGTGAGGAAGAAAAGAAAGAATTCGGTGTTGTTCTTGTATTATATTATTGATTAACTGAACTAAGGAACAATATTAATTTTAAAACTAAGAAATAAAATCACATGTGCTCCTATGCAATTAAATTTGAATCATTTTACTTGCGCATAATAAAAATAGAAAACGTGTGAACAAATATTTGGGCTTATCCTTAGACAAAGGGCCTGAATATTAAAATAATAATTATTATTAATCAACTCTAACTTACTAATATGCTTAAATAAGTGTTAAGAGATTGGATTCATGTCTTGTATATGTAGTAATTCATTGACCAACTACAAATTCATAATGGAACTGCGATTCTTATCGAATTAGTTATTATCTTGCCAAATTAAAGAATACCTAAGAAATAAAAAGATTATTATTTGAAGTAATTCTATATAAGTCAGATTTTTTTTTTTAAAAAGTACGGATATGAATTTTTTGTTTATTGAAACGGATCCTAAACCCAAAGAAAGAGACTAGATACAAAGGAACAGGGTGCATCCGAATTCCTGGGTCTGAAATCTGACTAGTTCTGAATGTCTATATTGTTTTATTTAAAAAAAAACCTATTTTTGGATGGTATGTATGTTAATATTTTGGACATTTCTGGGCCGAAGCCTAATTAGGATGATTATACTCTCTTCTTGAGGAAAATTATAAATAGAATGGATTAGGTTTGGGCCAGTTTCTCTATCCTCATTCAACAGACTATCTGGGCTTAAAGCTTGGTTTGTGGTTGACGAAAAAGCCTGGTTTGGGATTTTTTTTATTAAATTTTTAAATAATAATTATTATGAAAAAATACGTCTAATGTATTAATAAGTGTTCCTATCAAATAGTAAAACATGACTTACTCAATAATAATGTTAATGGTTTGCTATTTTATGACCATATTTCTTTTATTATTTTATTATAATGATCATAGAATATTATAGCATATATAAGTGATCATTTAGATTACTAATTCGTAGACAACGTAAATTATCTATAATTTATATTATGTTATATCAAACAAGATAATGTAGTAGATTTAATTTTTTTTTGTTTCCTACGGTATCTCCCAACTCGACAGGTCAAGGATTAATTCGTTGCGGATCTGAGCTCCATTTAAGGGTCTGTCGCTGGCCAATGCCCAATGAATTGCTGCATGCACAAGACAGGATTCGACACTTGTTTAAGCGGACGAGTGAGATGACCACTAGACCAACCCAAGTTGGTTAGTAGACTTAATTAACTTAAGTAAAATAGACTAATACGACAATATAAATAGATTGCACCTTAGCTTGTAAACACTATATCTATTCAAAGGATTTTTTTTTAATATTGGGCCAAAGGTGGTGTTACCCACCAAAATGATCCAACTGAAAAATTTAACGGCGCTATGAAAAAAAGTCAGATGTCGTAAAGAAGACGTTAACGCCGTTTTGTGGAAAACGTCACTGACGTGTTGATGAAAACGTCACTGATATTTTGTTGTGCATAATCAATACGTGGCAGATTCCTCTCTCTTCTCACACGTCGATGAAAACGCCAATTCTCTTTTTTCTTTATTCTTTCTTCTTCATTTTATAGTCTTCGTTATTCATTCTGTTTGAAGAAGTTGAAAGTTGCCATTTTCTTACCCCACATTCTCACAACAAAAAAGGGGCAGCCCCACATTTTCGTAACAAGAAAAATGGCAGCCAGTGAAAGATTAAAAAAAGTTAGTATTTTAAACGTTTTATTAGTAGTTAGTTAGGGTTAATTCTATTGTTTTGAACTAAAAGTTAAAAAAAAAGAAAACAGTATATAATATTTTTAAAATAATTTTTTGTTACGTAGATAAATAAATTAATTATTAGTTGATTATGAGTAATTAAAAAATATATTTTTTTTTGTTATAGTTATAGTAATAGTATTAATTGTTAGCGTTGATAAATTATGTTAGTGTATATTATTCGTTAAATGTTAGTATATATATTTTTTTAATTATAATTTTATTTAATTAATTTTTTTAAAAAACAGGATTTTTATTAATTTTAGTTTGAATTTATATAATTTATATAAAAACCAGGTCGCTTTAGAATTTTAGTTTTGTTTTAATTTTTACTTTTTTTGAGAAATAGACGTTTTCAGTAATTTTAGTTATATTTTAAATAATTTATTAAAAAATTTTAATAATTTTAGTTTTATTTAAAATAATTGATTTCAAAATAGAATTATTTATTTAATTCGGATATAATTTTTTAGTGATTTAGGTTTTTAGGTTAAAATTTAACTAAAATATATAGCTTTGATTATTATTTAATGAGTATGGGTTATTTTTAAAAAAAATTTATATAAAATATTAGATGTTTCCATTTTTATTAGTTTAAATTTTTAGTTTATATATGTAGTGCGTGAAGTTTTTAATAATAAAAATGTTTTTTTTTGTTTAAGGATAAGAAAAAACAAAGAAAACACACTAAACACTAGGGACGTAGTCCCATTGCAACAACATTGTTAAATCTTTTCAAGACTTATTCCATTTCAATTGCTATATGCAATTAGATGCTACATATTTAGCCAAAGCATCAATAATTTGGTTGGCATCTCTTTAAATTAGATTGACTTCTGCTCTCCAATTCCAGCTTAAGACCTCTTTGATTTTAGTCATCAAATCATTATTAGAACTTTGCACTTGGTTGTTTCTATCGTTAACAAGGATAAAAGCATCCAAACAATCCGTTTCGCAAGTGACCTCTCTAAACCCAACTTCCCATGCTAGAATTAGCCCTCATCAAATTGCAAAAAGCTCGCTTCGAAGAATAGTAGCATGTGGTAAAGAACCAGCACAACCACACAACCAAGAGCCATTATAATCAAGCAGTACACACCCAAAACTAACAAATTCACCAAATATACTAGCATCACAGTTTACTTTAACCGAAAATTGGGTAGGAGGAGACCAAGAAAGCAGC
The DNA here is from genome assembly GCF_003086295.3 of Arachis hypogaea. Classification (NCBI taxonomy): domain Eukaryota; kingdom Viridiplantae; phylum Streptophyta; class Magnoliopsida; order Fabales; family Fabaceae; genus Arachis; species Arachis hypogaea. The sequence continues at coordinate 5,284,448 of NC_092039.1, read as the reverse complement.
AAATAAGAAGGAGTAGACACATGATGTATAAATAAGAACTTATGAAGTTCAAATTGAGAAGCATGAATGAGATCTATAACCTTACCCATTCTCCATGGATTAGCTGGATTAAAAACATCATTGTTACGATCCCTCCAAATTTACCAAATAGTCGTCGAGAAGAGGAAGGCATTGGAATTCATGCCACTGCGCAACCAGCAATCTAACTGTTGACCGTGAACTTCCAAATTCAAACTATGCCAGATAGCTTTGGCCTTGGGGCACTCACAAAGACAGTGAGAAATCATTTCAGGTTCAGCATTACATCGAGGGCACAAATCAAAGCTGCCCAAACCTCTATGAAATCGAAAAGCAGTTGTTGGAATTGCATTATGAATACATAGCCAAATGAAAATTTTGTACTTTTCGGGAACTCGGGTCCGCCATAACCAAAGCCAATTGGTCTGCTCCTCCCAACCGAAAACACGCTTACAAAGTCACAAGTAGCCATTTCTAGAAGAATAAATATTGGAAGGAGTTGTTGACCACCTCCAACCAGCCCCTTCACCCATTTGACAATCTGGATTATACAAAACAATACTCTGTTTAACAAGGTCAGGTAAGGGAGTGTGGCACTTCTCAAGCTTCCACTGTCCATCCTCCCAAAAATTACTGATATTACTCTCAAAATAAAAAATATGAACATACGGCACTTATTTGGCCAAGGGACCTTCCATCCTCCATTTTCCAAACCAAAAGGATTGGTTAAGAGGACCAATATTCCATGTGAAACCATCTCTTAAAAGATTAAATGCCTTGCAAACACTCCTCCATATATGAGATGCATTTTTCGGAGGCATAAATAGACTAGTATTAAACTTTTTGAGGTATTTATGAAAAATCAGTTGGACACAAAGCTTCTCCGGACAGTTAAAGAGTTGCCAAATTAGCTTTCCTATCAAAGCAACATTAGCGCAAGCTGGATCTCTAATGCCAAGCCCACTAAATTTCTTTGAGGTGACAACTGTATTTCAATTAGTCAGACTTAAACCCCTTCCATCAACCTTTTCTTTCCACAGAAAAAGCTACATCATAGAAGTAATCTTATCAGATACAGAGGAAGGGAACAAAGATACCTGCATTCGATAAGTTGGAATGGAAGCTGCTACTAAATTAATGAGACAAAGCCTGCCGGCTCTATTGAGAAGTCTGCCCTTCCAGTTAGCAAGCCTACATTTGATCTTATCCACAGTACCATTAAAAGAGGCTCTAGTAACTCTAGCATGGTGAAGATTAACTCCAAGATATTTATCCAAGTCTTGGGTAAAGCGGATAGAAGAGACACCAGTGAAAAGCTCCTTCCTTCTATTATTGACATTCTTAGAGCACAGGGCCTTTGATTTGGCCAAATTAATCTTCATCCCCGATACTCTACAGAAGCTTTGGAGGGCATGCATAACACATTCTACCTGAGATTTTCGCGCTTTACAAAAAAGAAGAAGATCGTCTGCAAACATGAGATGAGAAATTCTAGGACCACTCCTAATCAGTGCCACTGGATCCCAAAGGCCCGAATCAACCTGATTAGCAATGTACCCAGCTAGGCGCTCCATATATAAAACAAAAATTACTCTCTTCAGGCCTTGCTGACCTAAACTCTGACAGAATACACTCTTAAGTCCTTTATATGTTATTGAAAGAGGAACAACAATAACACATGGATTCTCACACAAAAAACTCACACATTCATGTGTATCATACAAAATCTGACCATTGAAATATATTTTTAAACTAACAGAACTCTCCATTTTATATACTTGTTATATTTACCCATAACTTATTTCACTCAACAAATGCAGAACAACTTCAACTGCTAAAGAATGAAGAACAACTTCAGCAGCTAAAGAACTAAGAACAACTTCAACTGCTAAAGAAGAAAGAGCTCTAAGCTCTCTAGAAATTTGAAGGCAAATAACTTTGTGTTGTTCACTTTCTACTCTACTCAACGTCTTTCTCGCATAACACTAGCATACCTTATGTAGCTAATTTTATATTTTTTTTATTCACACTTGTACTAAATGTCGCCACCGTTTTGACCATTCTCAACGGTAAAATTTGTTTAAGCACAAAACGGTACTGCTAGTTTCTATTTTTAAATTAAAAAAAATTTGTTCCCTGAACAAAACAGCAGCGCCGTTTTCAACTTTGTTCACTATTTTAATTATTTATTTCTAACAAAACTGTAGTGCCGTTTTGGTTTTATGCATTAAAAAAATTTAACTCAAACACAAAACGTCTTCACCGTTTTGTGTGTTTGACAAAAAAAATTTTTTCTCCCATAACAATGTTAAACTCATCTAAAGAAAAATATTAAAAAAAACACACCCCTTTTCACAATATTTAAAAAACTCAGCCCTATTCAAAGATATAACAGTAAAACAAAAACGAAACAAATATTTGAAAGAATAAAAAAGAGTTGTTTTTTTTTAAAAAATATTTCAAGAAAAAAAAAAGAAGCAAATGAGATATGTGAGTTAATACTCAAAATGGCCCCTGAAATTTGACCTTCGACGCAATTTAGCCCTTAAACTTTTAATTGACTCAAATTGTATCCTGAAATTTTGACACGTGCCTCAATCTGGCCCTTCCGATGTTTTCCGTCACCGAAAAGCTGACTTGGCAATTTTAAATGACACGTGACACTGTAACGGTTAGATGACATGGCCAAAATTTTTAGGGCATCAATTTAATCCCTCACAATTTGAACATAAAATCTAGCACAACTCCAATTCCCTCAAAAAATTCTGCAGAAAGCTTTGGAGCAACCGTTTGCCACTTTGTGAAAATCTCAGAACCACCATCATCAAGATTCTTTGAAACCTCAAAGATGGTAAATTTTGATGGAACTTGGACAAGCTTGATCTTCCATGTTGTGATAACACTAAAGTTTGAACTTCCTCTACCCCTTATGGCCCAAAACAGATCTTTTTCCATTGTTCTTATCAGCTGCTAGGCCATATTTCCTGAAGATAGTGTCAAATCCACCTCCACTCAAGTGTCTTCCAATGCCAATTGTAACGCAACTCCCAGCAGGGAAGCCATGAACCTTGCTTCTATTCGCAATTGCGTAGTAGAGTTTTTCGAGAGTAGTACCTGATTGAACCCACGCTATTTCGTCTTCCATGTTAATGGTACTTCATAACATGATATTCGACTTTTTTATTTTAATAAATATTTAAAATATTTAATTCTTAAAATACGCATAATGAAAAAGAGATATCAAAATGCACGTTTGTTACAAAAAAAAATGTACATGTTCACTTTGTGAAAGCTTCTCGCAAAATGAAATTGAACTCCAAATTATATGCAGTAGGATGATGTCAAGAGTGAGTTGCAGAAATCTGCATTCTTTCTCTTTCGTTTTGCAAGAGATCGAATTTTAGTTTTTTTATGTGATTTTTAAATAATTTTTCAAAGATTCTTTTAAAACTTTAGAACAAATGTATAAATAGTATGTTAAATATAAATATTATTTGTTACTAATAAAAATAAAAGTTTATCTATTTTGTGTCTTAAAGAGACATGTTAAGTTTATAAATTAATAAATTTTTTATTGAAAATAAGAAAAAATTTAAAATTTTCATGTATTTATTTTTTATTTATTAAATGAAAATATTTAAAATTTTTTAATAATAAATTATCATGTGTACTTAGGACACACATTAACTACTATGATTTGGGAGAATTGGGGCTGCACTATGTTTTATGTTCAAATTGTGAGGGATTAAATTGATGCCTTAAAAATTTTGGCTATGTCATCTAACCGTTACAGTGTCATGTATTATTTAAAATTGCCAAGTCAGCTTTTCGGTGACGGAAAATATCAGAAGGGACAAATTGAGGCACGAATCAAAATTTTAGGGTACAATTTGAATCAATTAAAAATTTAAGGACTAAATTACATCGGAGGTCAAATTTCAGGGGCCATTTTAAATATTAACTCGAGATCTGTTGGCTTTGAAAGGAAGAAACAGATAATCTCAAAATCAAATAAAATGAAAAATTCACCAACCTAAGATACAAAGCATATCTCTCTTTTATTGATTTTATATGAAATTATAGGTCAGATCCATAATTAGTTAAGAATATGATCCCAATAATAAAAATCTCTCTAAATATAAAGCTATAAACCCAAAGTCCAAGCAATAAAACAGCAATAGCGAACCCACCAATGCAATAGAATTCAGTTTCTTCTTGTTATAGTACTCATCATGGGATACAATTTTTCCTGTATATTTGCACTAACAAATAATTAACTAAAGAACATTTAGGATTCAACATATTAACTATAAGGAAACATATTTTAATGTCAACCAATTATAAAATAATTATATATTTGACTATTGAAATAGTTGTTATGAAAAAATAAGCAAATTTCTTACCATGAAAGCATGCATGCATACATAAATTAAAAAGAATAATAATAAATTAAAAATCATGTATGGTGGCGTTATATTTAAATGTCAAATTTAAAAAATGTAACTTGTCCTTTAAAATTTAGTTTTTTTTCGATTTTTTAAGAATTTATTATTATTTAATTAATTTAAATATTTACTTTATAGTATTAAATGTTTAAAAAATTAAAGAAATTATTTATTTTTATTTTTTCTCTTTTCTAAAAATTGAATAAAAAATAATAGGATAAAGTACTAAATTAGTCTTTCACGTTTGTGCGTAATCCTGTTTTGGTCCTTAAGGTTTAAAATGTTCTATTTGAATCCAAAAAAGTTTCATTTAGTTTCAATTTAATCCTACCGTGAGATCAAAGTTAAATAATTAATAAAATGTCCTACATTACAAGCTCCAAAGCACAAACTCAACCATGGTGCATCAATATATTTATTTATTATTTTTTTTAGTTTTATAGAAAATATTTCATTTAAATTGTAAGAAAAATGATAAATAAATGTATTGATCGATACATCCACGGTTGACTTTGTGCCTTTGGAGTTTGTACTTGTTCTCTAGATTATCGATCATATTCTTATACTGTTGCATGTAGAATATTTAGTTAATTATTTAATTTTGACCTCATAGTAAGATTACATTGAATCTAAATAAAACTTTTTTAAATTCAAATTTAAAGAACTTACCAAAACAGAATTACGCGTAAACTTACCGAATCAATTTATTATTTTACCCAAAATAATATTTAAAACATGCATAGTTGCACGGGTCAAATTTATACGATGGTTCTTAAACAAAAATATATTGCAAATATAAAAGATAGTCATGCCGAATCAATTACTAATAAATATTTGTATGTATTTATTTAATTTTTGTTATTTTACATATTCTTTCTAATAAAATAATTAACTACTATAGTTAGGATAATTAAATATTTCACAGTAGAATAATAAAACCTGTCAAACAAAATAATCAAACTTATTTTATAATAATATAATTAATTTTTATTAACAAACACACACACATATATATATAAAATAATGGTTAATTAATATACTTATCTCGGTGAATCTTTAAACTAAGTCCTCATACAGTTAATTAATTCTAGACGATTTAATTGTGACGCAGAAGAAGATGAAGACTCAGACCACCACGCACTATTATAGCATTAATATTGTTATCTCCTTTGATCCTGGTATGTATCTTCATAACATTAATTCTGGTCGGTCATCTTTTCTGGGTGCATGGTCAGCATCACTTTTTGTTCTGTGTGAATTTTAAAATTTTTATACCATTCATTTAAAGGGTGAAATCTAAATAACAATTGTGAATTTTTTACCATTCATTATGCAGATATGTTTAGTAGCATTTAGATAGAGATAAAATTTGAAATTAATTATTTTCAGTGTATGCCTCTCAAAAAGAAGAACATTCATAATTTTATTTTCAGTCTTGTTATTTCAGCATTCTGTTTTTTTTTTTTTTTTTCCTCACATTTCAAACACCATTTTTTTTTTATCTTTTTTATATGGCCAAAATACATATCTCACTTTTTTTTTTAAAAAATATTAAGGGATCAATATTTTTTTATTTTCATGTTAGTCAATACTTTACTTATATGATTAGGAGTTACAATTTAATACTATTTATAATTTAGAATTTAGTACTTACGATATAGAATATTATTCAAAAATAATAAATTTTATTAGTCATATAACATTATTTTTTTTATGATCATGTAGTTGTCAAAACTAATTACTTATGTAACATTTTATTCAAAAGATAACATGAGAGGACTCCGTCAAATTAGACATAATAAACTAATCAATTTTGATACCATCTTGGTCGTTATTTGTATAAGGCTCATCCTTAAACGCTCCTTGCTAAGTATGGAGTGCTGCACACCTTGAAAATTCATTAAATCTAAACTCTTTATTTATTATATTTTATTTGAATGGTCTAGATTTAAAAAGACAACCTGTTAATCAGATTAATCATTTTTTTACAAGTTTTAGATTTTTTTTTTAAATCTCAGATATTGGACTGAAGTTCAAAATAAAAAAATAGTACATAAATATTAAAAACAACATGTCTGTACAAAAAAAAAGTTATTGGACTTTAGAATTAAAATAAATAATACATAAAAAATAAGTTAAAAATTTATGTACTAAATCTAGAAAAAAAAGATATATTAGAATCTTACAAAAAATATTAAATATATATTATGTATATAATATTAAAATTTAAATAAATTTTGTTTTGTGTGAAATAAAACTATAATATTAAATATAAACACAATGATAAAAATTTTTGTGTTATATATATAAAATATTAAAATTTAAATAAATTTTATTTTATGTGAAATAAAATTATAATATTAAGTATAAAGACAATGATAAAAAATTTTGTGTTATATATATATATATATATATATATATATATTATAATTTTATTTTGTGTGAAACAAAATTAAAACATTAAATATGAATAAAAAGATAAAATTTTTTGTATTATATAAAATTAATTAAAAAGAACATATATACAACATAAAAAGCAAACAAACATATAATAATTTTATTTTGTGCGAAACAAAAATTTATATAAAAAATATTTATATAATTTTTTATTAACAATTTTTTATTGAAATATGTTATTTTATTATATTTATAATATATTATTTTGGATAATTATATTATTTTAGTTAATATATATTATTTAAAAAAATATTTAAAATTTATTATTTTGTATTAAGAATATTATTAAAAATATATTATTAGTTTTTTTTAAAATAATATTTTCTTTTATTTGGTTCAAACACTATGACAATAAATTTTTTTTACGTAACTGCGTCTATTCAATAAATATTATATTCATTTATTTCTATATTGCATGTAAAATAAATAATTAATGTTTAAAAAAAGTTAATAAAAGAAAGAAGTATTCTTTTTTTTTATCAACTCTTAGATGAAAATTATATCATTTGAACTATAATTCGTTGATAAAGAAAGAAATATTCTTAATTATATATTAAATAGAATAATTATTTACTAGGCTCATTCTTATACAAATAAAAATTTTTCTTAATTTTATATCTGTAATATTTTATACCAATTAACTTTAAAATTTAATTATTTTTTAAATAAATTAATAAAAAAATAATACAAATAATTGTTTAAATATAATTATATTTTAATTTTTTATTTTATTATGTACAATTTAAGGATAATTTGAAATAAAAGATAATGAACTTGTTGTAACTGCCATCTATTTTGTGATTTGACTATGTCGTCATGTGATGACGTTTTCATCGAGACCGTGATTCTTCTACAGAATCAATTTTGCGTTTGGAGTTAGCCAACCAGCAGCAGCGACAGACACGCGTCTTTCTTTTCTATGGCATCAATTTTTCGGACTTTGAAGGTCATTTATGGTAGAAGTGGAATGTGGTAGGTTCAAGAGCGTTAAAATATGTGACTAGTCAGAACTATAATAGAAGCACCTGCCAACAAATAAAATAGTGAATATGCTTGAAGACATCACATCGACAATAACAGAGTAATGGAGGAATTTAATCAAATTTTCTTGAGAATTTTTGTGGTGCAAAGGTCATCCGTGTGTTAAATGAGGGAATTAATATTTTTGTTAGTGCCGGTTTGTTTGTTCGGCCCATGACAAAAAAAAATAATAACAATAATAAATAAATTAAATTTACCTAATAACTTTTGATAATAGGTTAACTTTTAAAGAGTGTTGCACTCTCTACTTTACCTGGAGTGCACTAGCTTTCGCCTTTGTATAACTTCTAAAGTTTATTTGATCAAAACAAAAATATTTATAGAGTTTAGATAACGTGTCATTAGATAATATGTTAAAGTTATTAATTAAAAAAATTTATAGAAAAAAACAAAAAAATATAATTTTTAATTTATTATATATTTATTAAAATAAAACATTTAATTTTTTTTATTAATAATAATCTTAATATATATTTTAAAAATACATATTATCTAAATTCATATTTATAAGTTATGATTCGTATTAGCTAAATTCATATTTATAGCTAGGTACCGAACACTTATATAAATTTAAACAATAATATTACAGTAGACCAATACAATTTATTATTTTTTTATTATCAACAAATTTACCAATGTCAAAAGAAATTCTAAATACACAAATAAAATACTAGTATAAATATAATGCTTACTAAAAATCGAGTTAAACTCCAAAATGGTCTCTAAAATTGACATTTTGCACTAAAATCGTTCTTGAGATTCTAATTGTACCAATTACGTCACTAAGATTGAAAAAATGCACCATATTAGTCCCTGACATATTTTTCATTAACGACGTGATGACATGGCATGATGATGTGGTGACCAGTGACACGTGACATGCTGACGTGGATGATTGTGTCACGTGTCACAATGTTACTTGGCCACGTCTCCGGTTGTGCCACGTATCGCAACAGTATTCGTCCACGTGTCATCCATTATACCATCGTTGTATATGCACCAAATTAGTCCCTCACTTTGCATTAAGTAACTCATTTTAGTCCCTGAAATTGAATGTCGTGTACCAAACTAGTCCATTCACCAGTTTTTTCTCATTTTTTTCTATAAATTCAAAATTCTCAATATTTTTTAATGCATTAATTTCAATTCTATATTTTCACATGTTCTTCAAATAAAAGTATTTTTATAAAATATTTTTTCTCTTGCGAATACCCTAATCGCCGACTTGGAGTTGACGTGAAGGCTTTTCAAACACCTTCACTACCATCTCCGACTTCTTTCAGTACTTTTATAAAATATTTTTTTCTTGCAGATACCTTTAATAGCCGCCGCCTTGGAGTTGACGTGAAAGCATTTCAAGCTTCCCTCATTACCATCTTCGACCTCTTTCGTCTAGACTGCAGAGGTCAAAGGTGCTAGTAAGGGTGCTTAAAGTTCCTTCAATCTAGCTCATTTATACATAACGAAAACGTGTATTTCATAAGAAAAAAAATGTTTATTTTAATTATTAATTTCTTGTTAAAAACACATATTTTTTTATGAAAAAAATGTGTCTAATCAATCATATAATTATTTTTTTATAACAACATACTTATATATTACAAAATTTACCAATGTTAAATTATTAAAAAAAATTATATAATTAAAACTAAAATCTAAAAATTTTTTATAAAAGCACTTGTATTTAAACGATATATGAAAAAATAGAATTGAAATTAGTGTATCCAAGATATTAAAATTTTAAATTTAAAAAAAATGAGAAAAAATTGGGGAAGGGACTAGTTTGGTGCACGACATTCAATTTCGGGGACTAAAATGAGTCACTTAATGCAAAGTGGGGGACTAATTTGGTGCATATACAACGATGGCATAATGCATGACACGTGGACGAATAATGTTGCGACACATGGCACAACCGAACACGTGGCCAAGTAACATTGTGACACGTGGCACAACCATCCACGTCAGCATGCCATGTGTCACTGGTCACCACATCATTATACCATTACACGTGGCCAAATCATGAAGTGACACGTGTCACTTACAGTCAACGTCATCATGCCACGTCATCGCGTTGTTAATGAAAAATAGGTCAGGGACTAATATGGTGCATTTTTTTTAATCCCAGGGACGTAATTAGTGCAATTAGAATCTCAGAGACGATTTTAGTGCAAAACGCCAATCTCATGGACCATTTTGGGGTTTAACTCCTAAAAATCTTAGATAATATAAATCATTACAACAATTTCGGTAGATAGCGGAGGTTATAGAAGCCATATTGCGGCGGTTAAACCAAATGTTAGAAGATAGGCCGCGAGTGAAAGGTTAGCGGCGATTTTAGCTAACCGCTGGAATAATCGCTGCTAAACATCTATCAAATCGCCGCTAAATAACAAATAAACGAAAACAGAATTTATTTTGCGACGGTTCTAAATCGCCGCCAAATTTTAGAGCCTTCCACCAACGAATAAGGAAGGTAGGGTTCAAACCTGGAACGTAGAAGAAGGAAAAGCTTTAACAATGTCATGTTACCACCAAGCCAAATGTCTCTTCGATGTATATAACACTAATAATTATATATATCATATGAACACATTTGATTGCCACACAATTTTTTATTATATACTTTATATCTAATCATAGTTATTATAAGCACCTTATATGTTGGATAAAATGCACAATTAAATCAAATGGAGGACCAAATTACACAATTCTACCAAATTAAAAAACATTATCAGAATCTCCTAAAAGCACATTCTTATGTAATTCGAATAAGTCTCATTCGAATTGGACAAACTAACACTAATTCGAATTAGTACTAATGCTTGTAATTCGAATTTGTCCAATTTGAATTATGCTTGCATGTAGTCTTAGGGTAGTTCGAATCAGGGTAATTCAAATTATGCATTCTAGGACATCCTTAGTAATTCAAATGGGTCAGCTTCGAATTAATTTTTTACTATAGTAGATCAAATTAATTTACATCTATTTATATATGATCCAAGGGTATATAAAGAGTACAATAAAGAGTACATTTAATAATATCCATAATGAATTCAATAAAGAGTACATTCAATCATAAATAAAAAAATAATAATTATAAATATTTTTTATAAATTATTAAAAATAAAATATTTTCTAAAAATATTTATTAAGATTTAGAATTTAGTCTTTAATATTTAAAATTAGTGAAATATTTGCTAAAAATATTATATTTTGTTGGTTAGTTAGCATTATTGAATCTATTAACCACGATAATATGCGGATGATTGATTGGTTTTCATATAAAAATATTTTTATTCTATTTAGTATTTAATTTTGATAAAACATTAATTAATTTTGAATTTAGTTATTATGAATTCTTATATCTAAGAATATAAGTTAAGATTGTCATTTAAAAAAATTTTAAATTTTTTATTTTAATAAATGCTCAACAAATCATTAAAATAAAAAATTATAATTTAAAATTATAATTTTAGTAAAATTATAAAGTTTTGAATTTTTAATGATTTGTATAAAATATTTATAATTATTATTTTTAGAAAATGTTTGATTTTTAATTAGTTCAAAGTATGATTTTATTTTCTTCTTTTACATCCATGTTTGAATGCAAATTTAAATGCCAATAAAGTAAATAAGAAAATCTTATTGATAAATTTGTTCACATGAGTTAACATATATAACTTATTTAACTTGTGAATTTTTTTTTACGTAAAACGAATATAGAAAAAGTGTTACGAATTTAAGTAACAATGATTTAAATATATGTAGCTTAAGAGAGTAGTGTTTACTTAACTAGATTATACACAGATGGTTATTACTAAAAAAAAATTGCAATATGTGGTAATACGCATTTTGCGACAGTTTAAACAAAATCGCCGCAAAATGTAAAATAATAACTCACCCAATTGTACATATAGCGGCGGTTTTCGAAAAGACGCTGCTAAATGCAAGTCTGATTGAAATATAGCGGCGGTTCGAGAAAAATCGCTGCTAAATGTAGTCCTGATTGCAGTCCCAACCAATAATCGCCGCCATATGTGCCGCAGGTTGCCGTTTTACGGCGGCTTTATAAAACTGCCGCAAAATTTTTGCCGCTATCTAGAGGTGTTCAAAATCGATCCAGACCGAATTAAACCAATCAACCGAACCGAAAAAATCAAAAACCGAAAAAATCATGTTTTGTTGTTTTTATTGTGGTTCGGTTTTCGATTCTAATAGTGAAAATCCGAACCAGTCAGAAAAAACCCTAAAAAAACCAACACCCCCTCCCCCCCCCCCCACAAAGGCCCAAACAAACGTGCCTAACCTAACCCCCTTACCCCCACACCGGCACACCCTACCCCCAAACGAAACCTAGCCAGTAGTCACTCTCTTCTCACACTCTCGCTTTTTGCACTCTTGAGGCCTGCGGCGAACCCACCTAGCGCCGGCGAGACCGTTCCTCCCACCACCTTGCAGCGCCGTTGAACTCTCCCCCTAGCGCCTCCGAACCTTCTTCCCACTGCTCCCAGGACCTCTTCGCGAACAGAGCACAACGAAGCTCCAGCCCCAGCTAGCATTGAGCAGCCCAACCTTTCTATTTTGAATTACTGAAAGTGCTTCTGTTTGTATTGTTGGTAGCTTGGTATTGTTGGAAAAATAATATAAATTGCTTCTGGTCATTATTAGTTTTTTTGGAAAAATAATATAAGAAACTTTTGAAGTGATTTAGTATGAAGTCAGATTTGAAATCAGATAAACTGGTTTTGGATCTTGATAGGAAGATACTGAAATCAGATTTGAAGCAGATTTGAAGAATTAAATTTGGAGTAGATTTGAGATTAGTGTATTGTTGCTGATTGCTGGTTGAATTACTTTTGTTGAATTACTTTATTGTTGGTATTGTTGCTGGTTTTTAATTTATTTGTTGTTGTGTTTTTGCTGGATTTTATTTGTTGTTGTGTTTTTGCTGGTTTTTAATTTGGCATAATACTTTGTCCTTCTAGTTCTAATGTTATTGTACTCCGTAAATGCGATATTACTTACGATTTCTTGTTGTTTTCATAAATTTGACAAGTATGGAGCTTTCAAGATCTTTGTCTCCTTTTGTTGCCAATATGACAGCTTTGACAAATATGTAAGTGTTTAACTCTAAATCAGAGAACTTTGAAATTAGTTTATATACTTATTCTATGACCGCACCCACAGCTCGCTGTTAAATGCGATCTATGTTCCCTCAGCATGTGCTAATGAAATCCTTGGAATTCATGAAGAACGTCTAGCCTAGTTAGTATTCACACAGCAGGGACCAGAGTTGATGCATGACCTTCTCCATTTATTATTTAGTTACACCAATTGTAAATTTACTATTCTAAAATCAGAACTTTGTTAATGGTAACAAATTGATGGGGGAGGAGGACCCTTATTGCTGCATTCCTTGTCTATATAGATAACTTATTTGTTTCTTCAACACTGTCTGTGAATTTATTTATGCAGAGTAAGTAAAAAAGAGGGCATTATTGCATTCACTTTTCTTTCTAGTGAATAAAAAAAATTTACATGATTCAACTCCTTTCTTAACTAATTTTTATCAACATTTTAATAACTCGTGCTTTTGTTTATTTCATCTGAAAGGGTATGTATGTATAAGCAAGTTGCTCAGATGGCTGAACTGAAAAAGATTTTGTATGGGAGGTTCAAGGATTCGATCAATCTGGAGGAGGATAGTAGCCTTCTTCTTGTTCATAGGTCTTTTTGGGTTGATTTGAACTCTATTGAACTTTGGGAATTTTTCAATCAGATTGTCCCATGTTTTATTTCATTTCATGTTTAGAGTATTTTCTTGCTTAAACTCTATTGTTCTCTGAATTATTAGAATGTATAACTAGATTAGAATGTTTTTCTACTAGTTTTATATTGTTATTATTATTGTTGTTCTTATTATGTAACTGCTTTTTGATTTCAGGTTGGTTTGCGTTAAGAAGTTTAGCTATTTTGTTGGAGAAGACACTATAATTTGGCTATCTTTTAATGGAAATTTATTTTTATTTTTAGTTGTGTTGACTATTGGACTTTTAAACTTCTTTAATTGTCGTATTTGAATTTCTTTTGTCCTTAAATTTCATTAGACCAAGACTTTGTTAGCTATTGTATATTTGTGCTTGTCGATTTTAATGTTATGACTTTGTGAAATAGTATGTTAGTATTTTTTTGAATTGATTAAAAAAATCGAACAAATCGAATCAAACAAAACCGATTTTAATTAGTTTGGTTTGGTTCGGATGACTTCGATAAAAAAACCGAATCAAACCGAATCGCAGTTTAATTGGACAATCGGATCAGATGATTTTTCTCTCAAAAATCGAACCAAACCGCACCGCAAACACCCCTACCATTATCTACCGAAATTATTGTAGTAAATAAAATTTGTTGGCTCCCCAACTTTGGCGTGTGGTGACCTTGACTTAGTAATTATTAGTTGACTGAAATATTCGTTCATACATTTACTTTACATTTAGTCTGCAAAATTTATAAAAGTACACCCATCAAAATAATGACAATGGAATTCCAAAATAATAAATAAATAAAGGAAAAATCTGTACAAATATACATCTCTGGCTGAAAAATCAAAATTAAAATGATAAGTTTATCGGCATATTTCTAAAAGAGAAAAAAAAAACAGTTTAATTGTGTAAATTACAGGTATATGATATAACACATCTTTTTATTGGAGCGAAATACATGCATTTTTTCGGCGCTTTTTAATTTGTATATTGGGACTGAAGTAGTGTTTTTCATTGTTATTGGGATTCTATGTGTAATTCTCGGGTATGGACGATGACAAAAGAGAAATTGGAGGCTCAGATTTATAACACCACAAATCGGAGGGTCAGTTTTCCTCAAATCGGACCCTCATATTTGAATGCAACTGGAACACATTTCTAAGACAATCGAACGGCCAAAAACAAATCCATGAAAGATCGAACGGTGAATGCAATGATGCCCGAAATCTGAGGCTCAGATTTCACTCTTCATCAATCCAGCGGACAGGGTTATATCAACAATGATCAATGGTAAAGGAAGACTCTACAATTCTGAGCCTCAGTATTGTGGATTTGTGGTTATTAACCATGTGTGCCCCATGCACATGGGATGGGTGGGGCTTGAAAGCAATTGCACGAGAGTATCTCTTGCTTCTCTCTTCATTCATCCCTTTCAATTCCAATTGGTTCAGTTTCAGCAACCTTTCTTCATCCTTTACCTTTCATGGCTCCAAACTCATACATTTACAATAAATAAAAACCACAATGCCTAAGAAAAAAAATTAGAGAAGTAGATCGTCCTGAACTTCATATTGTTAACTATCTTAGCCAACCTCATTATGTAAGTATTTTTGTTAAATTTTTTTCAATATAAATAGAAAAGTAATTATATTGTAGATTTGATGTAATTTATAATAAATATATTGTAGTTAAACATATATTTTCTATTGTAATGGTTAGTTTAGTCGTACAGACTTGTATTTATATATATATATATATATATATATATATATATATATATATATATATATATATATATATATTATAATGTTAGTTTGTTTAAGTTATTATAATAATAATAATAATAATAATAATAATAATAATAATAATTTGTAGGTAAAAGAAATTAGTAGAATATTAGTTATTATATGATTAGATTTGTTTTATAGGTTTATTAATTGTATTTGTTAGAGTAAAATGGTAATTAGAATTGAGTTTAGTGGGTAGTTTTATTGATGACAGTTGTTGCTGGAATTTTTGATAATTTTTATTTAGTGTTAGTGGCATAATAATTTAATTAAGCACTATTAATAGAGTTTAATTTCTGTATAATTATATTAATTATTTTAGATTGTAGGAAAATATAAATTAGAATTCTTAAATTTATTTTATAGATTTAATAATTATATTTGTTAGTAAAATGGTAATTAAAATCTAGTGGAATGATTAAAATTACTGATACCACCTGAATAGATTTATTTTATAAATTTAGAAATGTTGATTAATAAATATAAATAATTATATTAATAGAGTATAGTTTGTGAATAATCTTATAAATTCATTTGAGTTGTATGAGAATGTAAATTAGTATTTTTAATTTAATGTATAAATTATACTTGTAATAAAATAGATAGCAATTTGAACTAATTATTGTCATAATTTAAATAATTAAGTTATTAGAGATAATTATTAATTAGTTTTTGTGTTAAAATATAAGTAATAATGCTCATTTTGTTGATAAGAAGCTTAGTGATAATGACAATTAAGTAGAGAAGTTAATTTATTTGTTGTTCCGGTGTATATTTAATGTTAGTTATAAATCTTTGTATTCATGTATGATTAACTACCAAAAAATAACTTGAGTTAATTATTCGTCTATATTTTGTAGGGCACAAAAATTTTGAGGTGTGTTCACATGAACCCACCGGGATTATACAATCCGATTGTTGAGCCTTTTGTACGGGCCACTGGATTTTATCATATATCCCAAATTGGAGTCATCCAAGGTCAGTCAGCTTTGGTAACAGTTCTAGTAGAGAGATGGCATCCAGATACTCATACCTTCCATCTCCCAACGGGTGAGTGCGCCATTATGTTGGAGGATATGGCTCTAATCCTAGGTATTCCGATAAATGATCTTCCCGTGACAGGAACAACCATGACTAGTTAGGAAGCCATGGAAGCTGAATGCTTACATCAATTTGGAGTTGCACCGAGAACCAGTGATTGCAGAGGAAGTTACATCAACATGACCTGGATTAGAAATGTGAAAGAAGGATTAATTTTAAATGATCGAGTTGCCATGGAAAAGTATGTTAAATGCCATATATTGTTGTTGTTTGGGTCAATCTTATTTGCTGATAAGTCTGGGTCAGCGGTTCACTGGAAATTTCTTCCATTGCTTCGTGACTTCTCACGGATACACGAAATTAGCTGGGGATCGGCATCCCTAGCACACTTGTACAGAGCATTGTGTAGAGCATCTCGATTTGATTGTAAAGTGATTGATGGTCCACTGACATTGTTGCATATCTGGGCTTGGATTCGTATGCCGTTCCTTGCTCCGATTTCTAGAACCCCGCGGTTCTTTCCACTGGCTAACCGGTAGTATCAAATTTTAAATGAGATTGAATATTATGTTACTTCCTATTGCAATATCTGGTTTGAAACTTTAGTAATAAAAAAATGTTGACAGATGGCGTAACTGGGAGCATCATAATTGGCCATATAGATATCATACTGTTGCTTATTTCAGGAGATTGTTAGATGAAGTTCAAGAAGGCCAGGTGTGTTCTCATCTATTGATATAGAAACATCTAGATATACATGTTTCTTGATGCGTTCGTATTATGTAATGCTTAATAATATTTTTTTATCCAATCCAGTTTGTTTGGGAAGCTTACGGTGTTGATCGGATAGAGGCAGATGTCATTCCAGAAGACATTCGTAGTCAATCAGAAATTTGGAGTGCAACGGTACCGTTGATATCATTTGAGACTCTTGAGTGGCATGCAACCGATAGGTGTAGGAGACAATTTAGGTTCGTACAGGGTGTCCCACATCAGGAGAGGTCTCTAGATGGCCAACATGATGAGATTTTGACCGGACCCAAAAACTTGGATTGGTCTGTCACACACAGATTTTGGATAATGCAGTGAACCAACCGATATAGTCATGTCCTAATTCATGAGCCTGTGCCTTTGCATCATCCGTTAGAGCTTTACATGTATTGGTACCGAGGAAAATACGGGACTCATTTGCATTTGTCTGATTTGGTCTTACAAGAAGATCAAGAGGGTGTTGCTAACCCGAATCAGCCACACGAGCCCGAGCCGCAACCATCATTACAAAGGGAACAACCTCCACAGTCAACACCACTATAAGAGCAACCTTAGCCATCTTTAAATTCGTATGTTCCTCAGACTTATTGCTCATCGCCTTTTACACCGTCATTCCATATAATTCTTAAATATAATTTAATTTTAATATATATATATATATATATATATATATATAATTTAATTTTATACACATCAGGATAATAATAATCATACTAATTGTCTTCAGTAATAATATATAATAGTGCAATTTATATTTTAATTCTACAAATGCAGTTATACATCACTAATTGCATACAGAACCTAATAATTCTCATATTATTTGACATCAAAATTAATTATTTATATCATAAAGTTACTATATAATTATCTAAACTACATACCTGCATTAAAGTTTTCAGGATATTCTGGTACATACATAGCCTCCAGATCCAATGCACGCATAAAAGATGGCTCTTCGAATGGTTGCTGATTTGCTAGTGCATTTGTCACTTTCGCCACATCTGTCTCCATGATGTCAGCAGCTTCATCATCGTCTTCGTTTGGCTGAACAACCTCATAGTTGCTTTCGAACTCTTCCTCGCTGTCACTGTTGTAATCTCTCCATTCGATATTCCGATCAGCTTCAGATTGCTGGAACTCAATGTACAGCTCGATAAATGACACTTGTGATCGATTTTCGAAGTAGACTGAAAACATCTCTTGCATGCTCCCTTCATTTGTGACATACTTCGTCTGGAAATGAACAAATCCACTAAACACTAATACAGGATACCGATATAAAATACTCGATATCATCTTCGGTATATGCGGATCTATTCTTTCGCAAATAACACATTTTAGTTCTTCAAATAGTATTGTAAAAGGAACAATAACATCACATGGATTCTCACATACAAATCTTACTCCCTCAGGTGTTTGTAATAATATCTGACCATGATAATATAATTTTAACATAACTCTATCCTCCATTTTTTTCAAAACAATGTATCTCCTCTCAACATTAGTTCAAAGTTGCAAAAATAAAAAAGAAACAAACTGAACACAGGCTTAGAACGAAGAAGGAGAAGATGAATTGAAGAAGACGAAGTGTGTGGGGGAGTATATATATATATTACAAATCTGACCCTCAGTTTTCAATTTTAATGAATTAAAGTTTTTTTTAAATTCGAAAAACTGACCCATAGATTTCAATTTTGCATTTCATAATATTTTTTTTAATTCAAAACTTACCTTCCGATTTGCTTTCTTCTATTAAAGAAAAGAAAATCGAAATCCATACAAATCGGAGGCACCAATATATTCACTCCTTAATTTGAATTTTACATTACTAAAATCTGAGCCTAAGTTTTTTAATCCCCTACAAAACTGAGGCTCCGATTTATATTTTTCAATTTAAAAAAAATCAACTCCATATCTTTCAAAAACACACCAGATTCCCATATTCAAGCATAACACATATTTCAAATTCATAACTAAATAAATGAGCCTTTTTTCGGTTGTCGACAGAATGCTTTTCTGTTTTCTCGTTGGGTAAAATATATATATATAGCAGCACAATTAAATTTTTGGTAGCACGTAGCTATATTTTATTTAACCTGAAAATTTAAGTGCACTCAATTTTATATGAAGTTAATAGTTAAAAATAGTTAAATAAATTTAATTAATTTAACTAAATTTTTATTTATATAAAATTAGCTACATTTAAATTTGTTTATTTAATTGCTATTCTCTAAATTGTCGCACTACATGAAAAGAAAACTATTTTAACATAATTTTTTTTAACAGGCATAGTTAAATGTAAAATTTAATATATATTTTTAACAAATATCACAAATATTAAATTCTCTATGTTTTTTTGATAAATAATTTGATTGTAGAAAATTACTCCTCAATTTTGACACTTATTTGTTTTCAATTTATTCTATTTTTTTTCGTTAAACTCCGTCAATTTTGGCATCACGCTGCTCTCAGTTTGGGATCATACTACTCATTTTTCATCTTCAAAATCTGAGTTTATTCTTTAGTTTCAAGATCTCATCTTATTCTTTGTTAAAAATTTTTGTTGAGAATTTTTTATGGTCAAGAAGTGTCAAAATAAATAGTATTTTTACGGTTAATAAGTATCACAAAAATATATTCTCAAATTTTTTTAACAAATTATTTTTGACGGTCAATATTTATCAAAATAAGATTTAAAATTTTTTTATAATTACTTATATATTAAAATATTATTTTTAACAAAATTTTTATTAATATATTTTTATAGTTAAAATAATATCAAAATTTATTTTTTTGACAATTTTTATTTTTTTTGACACATAATAATCGTAAAAAATAATCTATATTATTATAATGTCGCTCTAATTGCGACTAAATGGGTAGATAGCGGAAGTTTTAGAACCAAACTGCTATTATTAAACCGTTGATACATGCCGAAGCTCTTGTGAGTCTTTCTCTTTCCATGTGAAGTATATGTATTAATATTAAGAAGATAATAATTTAAAATTATTTTATTTAATTTAATATATATAATTATATATATAAATTATTTAAAGTTATATATTTATTATACATAATATTACGTATTTATTTTAAAGTAATTAATAAATATAAAATAAAATAATTTTAAATTGATTTAGATTGATTTTTAATATCTTTAAATATTGATGTGGCAAGCAAAATCTTAACGTGATATATAATATATGTTATTTATTTCGATGTCTAACTAACAATAAAGAATAAATAGATCGTACACATTTTAAATTTAACTAGAACCAAAAAAATTATAATGACCTAAGCAAAATAGATTTTAGAGACTAAAATTATTAAATTATAGAAAAAAAGAAACTTGTTTTTCCATCTTTATGATTTTTGAATTATACTCTCTAGAAAAAAAATTAAGAACTTTAAAAATAAAAATTGATGAAACTCAGCTCTGAAGCTTCATCGTCTTTTTTTTTCTTTATTATTATTACATAGGGATTGTAAGTTATTTAGTTCCATGTTTCCAACCTTTTTCTGTTGCACTACTTATTACTACTGTCTACTAGTATTTTTGTTTATAGCAGGAGGAATGTTAATTATATACGGTTTTAATTATTTCTAACTCTGGTTGAATCTTGCCCTTTATTTTATTTCTCCTAACTTTTATAGAAAAATTTAAGTATGTTTAAAATAAGCACAATTTTATACATATTAAATGTGTTATATTTTTATAAATTATTAAATTTTATTAAATATAAATAAAAAATTAGTATAAAAAAAGTATTGATACGAAAAATATAATTTTTTTATTTATTAAGATCAATTATTATACAATAAAATTTTTATAATATTCAAAAGTTATATTTTAAACTACAACATAAAATTATAAAATAATTAAATTTTATTTTATATTATTTAATAAATAATTAAATTATTATATTAAAATTTTAATTATAAATATTATTATATAATACAAATTTTTATTAAAATATTTATAAAAATATAATTTATTTAAAATGTTATATATAACACATGAAAATGTTGATATTTTTATTTTTTTATTATTTTTTAAATATTTTGAATAAAAAAATACGTATATCTTTTATGAAAAAAGTACATTAAAAGATAAATAAATAAATAAACAAACCATAAGACAACGCCGAAACAAATTAAACGCGATTTTTAAATAGCTTTCTTATTTTCTTTTTCTTTTTTTTTGAGAAAATGACAAATTAGTCCCTGACTTTTTAACCCGCGGACATTTTTGTCTCTGACCATTGGAAAATACATTTAAATTCCTGACGTCTTTGAAAATCAGACGGATCAATCTCTCCGTCCATAACTCACCGCCAGACCTGCCGGAAAAGGCTGGCCTGGCTCCTCCTCTGCTTACCTGGCTCAACGGCGTTCCCACGTGGCACGTTAGTGGGATGGAACTTTTGAAAACGCGACACATAAGTCCCTCTCACTCAAAACGACGTCGTTTTGAGTGCTGCCCTAATCCTAAAATTTGTTTGGGTCGTTTCTCCGGGAACTCAACTTGCTCCGCCGATAGCCGCTGCTTCTTCTCCACCGGCTGCATCAAGTACTCCTCCATGCTCTCCTCCCCGTCCTCCTCATGTCCAGAAGAACTACTCATTTTTACACCCCTTCCCTCCTCGAACATCTTCGAAGCTCACCATGGATCGAGAACCTGATAAATTAACATGAACAATTGAACATGGCTCGTTTAAACAATTCAATTAATTGGATAATAAGATTGAACCAATCAAATCTTTGGTGAGTGCGCTTTTTTGATGAATATAAAAATATAATATTTTAAAAATTCTTGTTGTAGTGGATTAAATAGCTAACTAGCTAACTTAAATTAATGATTCGATGTGACAAACTTTGATCACATCATCAGAGCCGGGAAGAAAATTACGGACCGAGAAAAGAAAGTGATGAAGGTAGGAAGAGGGACGGAGGAAGAAGTGGCTGGAAAGATTGGTTCTAATGAAGAAGAACAGTGTTACTGTTGTTGGTGTTGGAGAAGGCAGAGCTGAAGAGCCTCCCACCCGCCATGGGTGATGATGTGTGTTAAGGGATAAAAGAAAAAGGAATGGAAGATAGAGATAATATATTTCTCAAGGAGTCATGGAGATGAGAACTGAAGCAAAGGGTCTAAGACTTATGGCGGAAGAAGCTTGTGATTATGATCTCTGTTATGTATGAGGTGTGATGATGTCCATTAACGCTTCTTTTTGAAGTTGATGATGCTCTTTCATAGTCATTGTTGAAATCTGAACAACTCTTCTTCTCACCACCAGCCACCACCATAAAGGAACGACCCAAATGAATTTTAGGATTAGGACAGCACTCAAAACGACGTCGTTTTGAGTGAGAGGGATTTATGTGTCTCGTTTTCAAAAGATTCATCCCACTAGCGTGCCACGTGGGAACGCCGTTGAGCCAGGTAAATAGAGGGGGAGCCAGGTCAGCCTTTTCTGGCGGATCTGACGGAGGGTTATGGACGGAGGGATTGATCCATCTGATTTTCAAAGACGTCAAGGATTTAAATGTATTTTTCAATAGTCAAGGACAAAAATATTCGCCGGTTAAAAGGTCAGGGACTAATTTGTCCTTTTTTTTTTATAAAAGCTATGTGCGTGCATTCCTTATCTTCTTTTTCTTTTTTCCTTTTTTGTTCAAAACAATTTTAGACATACTCGTAAACTTCTATCCCCTCCTCATTCTCCAATCGTCCTACCATTATTACTTTTTCCTTTTAGAAATTAATGAAAAAAAAAAAGTAAAAAAGATAAACATATATAGAAAGAGTAGTTAAATATTTGATACATTCACAGATAGAATATTTTACATAGTTGTACAATTATATCTATTTTTTTAGATGACTATTTACGCGATCAATATAAAAAATAGTTATTTTTACTAATATAGTATTACATAATTAGATACACGTATAAAATCACTTTACACTTATCATATATAAAAATAACAATTGTTTTATAAACAAAGAAAGATAATAGAAATTTATTTTAACGAAGAGTCAATTAATAAAGAAAGATAATATATAAAGAATGATTTCACGCTTGGTAATAATTGATAACAATACTTCTTTTTATTATATATTATTATTAAATTATACTCCATAAAAATAATTTGAACTATATATATGTATATAACATTAGAATTTAACATCATTAAAAAACACCTTTAAAATTGCATCATCTATTCATATTTAATAAATAACTCAACCTCTGTGAAAACAATATATATAATGGGGAAAAAAGAGCTCAACCTCTATGAATCAAATAACATATATATATATATATATATATATGAACATAACATACATACACTTGCATTATTGTCTAGCCAAAAAAGATGAAGACACAAACTATGCCAACCTTTATCATGGTTTTATTAATGGTTGCTCTCTCCTTTGCCTCTGGTATGTACTAATACTACAATGCTAATATATCCTTATATTATTTTGAGTTCAAGAAATAAAATAAAATTACACAAACGTGTTCATGTGTTCTAATTCTATTGGTTCAGATGCAGAAGCAAGGCCTGACGTTCACTATTGTGAAGCAAGAGAATCCGTTCAGCATTGCAATTCACCCGATTGCTATAATTTGTGCCATCACAAGTATTCAAGTGCATTGGGTTTTACAAGTGGCTTTTGCTACAATGATCATATTTGCGATTGTTTTTATCATAGTTATAACCCAGATTGCCATGCCATCATGCCTTGATTTATCATTTGATACCTTATTATTAATTGCGAGCTCCCTTATATATATTATCATCATATAAAGCCAATAATAAACTGTGAACTAGATTCATGAATTGAAGCTGATAATTAGTAGTAGATGTATTGTTTCATTCCTTCTGTAATAATATGGAGCAAGCTGTAATAAAAAAATAAAATGATGAGGAATAAATTATTCTCTTTCTCCTTCATTCTTCAATCTCTCAATGCAATATATCTTTTTTTTCTTTTTTTTATTTTATACTTTTCATTTTTCATTCAATTTATTTTTTGAACTGAAGGAAAAATATAATAATTTGTTAAAAGATATTATATTTAGTTATTTGGTACGATACTAACTAAGTTTACGTTTCTTTTCTAGTATAAATATTAAATAACATTTTTTTTTACATTTTATTACGATCGTTTCAATCATTTTAAATATCAAAATTTAATATATATATATATATATATATATATATATATATATATATATATATAAAATGTACAAGTTTAAACGTTAAATATATATAATTAATATTTCTCACTCTTTAAAAAAAATACTAATAAGTTCAGCGAAAAAACAGTTGGAAACATTGAACTAAATAAGTTACAAGCCCTTTGTAAGTTGTAACTATAAAGAAAAAGACGGAGTTCAGAGCTGACTTCATCAATTTTTTTATTTCTATTTTTTTAGAGTTTTTAGAAGTTTTTTATAATTGAACAATCATAAAAAAGAAAAAATAAGTGGTTTTTTTCTAGAATTTAATAACTTTTTCTTGTATGTAGTTGTGTGTCTCTCTCTATATATTAATATTATGAAGAATAATAATATAAAGTTATTTTATTTAACTTAATATTTATAATTTTATATATATTATTTAAAATTATATATTTATTATATATAATATTATGTATTTATTTTAGATATAATTAATAAACATAAAATAAGATCATTTTAGATTTATTTAGACTAATTTTTATATATATATAAAAAATAAAATAAGTTTAGACTTTTTTAAATTAATTTTTATTATTTATAAATATTTTTGTGTGTGTGATTGATTTTTATTATTTTTAAATATTTTTGTATTTATGACTGATTTTTATTATCTTTAAATATTTTCATGTGTGTGTGACTTTAGATTGATTTAAATTGATTTTTATTATCTTTAAATATTTGTGTGTGTGATTGATATTTGTTATCTTTAAATATTTTCGTGCATGTGTGTTTGATTTTTATTATCTTTAAATATTTTTATGTCTGTGCATGTGTGTGTTAAATATTTTTATGTGTGTTGTAAACCCCAAAAAATTAGCAGATAATTAGTCAATAAATTAAATTTAATAAGAAAAATTAAAAATATAAAAATTATATTAAATTAGGATAGAGTTCGTTAAAACGAAAATTTTGACACCAATTTTGCGAATTTGTTTTACCCGTTTTTCAAGGCTCCTAGTTAAGTATCTTTTCCTCTATTATATATATATATATATATATTAGAGATCTTAATACTTTACTATCTCAGTCTTATGACTTAAGCATAAGATTAAGTATGGTAGGCTGTTACATTATGGTATCAGAGCAGTTTGTTTCTATAGAGTCTGAGGACGGACTGATTGTGCTTTTTGTGCATTCTCTGTGTATGTGTTTATGTGCTATTAGGATATCTAACTGATATATGTGGCATAAACGTTCATGAGCATGCATTTGGGACTCAAAGCACTAAACTTGCGATACTGAGACTGGTCAACTTGATTTCACTTGTTTGGTGTGTATAAGGACCAGATGTCGACTCGCGGACGCGAACGCGGGTGAGGTAGAGGCAGAATAGGCAATGCTATGACTAAAGTGTCAGGGAACACTCCTAACCCTGTAGACTTCATGGCTGCTTTAGGCAATATGGCAGCAGCAATGCAAGCGACAGCTAAAACCCTGGAAAATCAAATTAATAATGGAAACAATGGCAATGATGGTGATAATGGTCCAATGTCACGCTCTTCCTTCTTGAAGGTTCACCCTCCAACTTTCATAGGGACCTCGAATCCTACTGATGTTGATAATTGGATGCAGGCTATTGAGTGAGCGTTACAGGCTCAGCAGGTTCCTGATGAACAGTGGGTTGAGTTTGGAACCTACCAGTTGCATGGTGAAGCTCAGCACTGGTGGCAGGGCATGAAGCGCATTCTGCAGCCTGACGGGATTGTGATCTCTTGGGAGTTGTTCCGAGAGAAATTCTATAAAAAATACTTTCCCAACTCAGTTAGAAATGCCAAAGAACTCGAACTGCTTCAGCTTAAACATGGCCAGATGACCATTACTGAGTACACAAGCAAATTTAAAGAACTGTGCCGTTTTTCACGCATTTGTCAGGGAGCTCCTGAGGGTTTTGCTGAGTGGAAATGTATCAAGTATGAAGGAGGCCTTTGGAGTGATATTCTGAGCTTCGTTGCATCTATGGAGATTTGGGTATTTTCTGAACTCGTGAACAAGAGCCGAATAGTGGAAGAATGTGTGAGGAACGCAGCTGTGGCAAAGAATGATAACCGGGAGTCCCGCCGAAGAAATTACCATCAGAACTTGGCACCAAGGAGTCAAGAATTCAAGAGGACTAAGAACTACCAACCTAATAGGCAACATAAAAACAAGCAAGGACTGTGTTACCGATGCGGATCACCCGGGCATCTAGTTAAGGACTGTCCTAATCCACGTGGTGGAAATTCATGATGCAGATAGATCATAAACACCAGGATAAGGTAATTGCAATGATTAAATTTAAGGAGCAATTAATCATTCTAGAATCCCATGATTACTCATAGCCTAGGCTAGGAAAGGAAGATCTAGGTTAGAACTCAGAACCAAACTAAATCATTCTGAATAGGTTATTGCCGTCAAAGCTTGCAGAGTTTAGTGAAGTTTCTAGTTGGCGTTGGACGAATAATCAAGACTCTTAGAGATAAGCAAATCAGGGGAATGAGACAATAGTTTGTTCACGTAAGAGGGCCCAAGGTGACAGTGGGTCACAAGAAGGAAGAGGTAAACTGAAGACTGATACCTAAAATTTTATTTGCATACAGGAAATGAGACATCGCACTTACCCATACTTCAGATAAACTAGGATTGTAGGTGTCAAACTTAATAACCCAAAACTGCAAGAAAGAGGCATGACACGGATTTAGCTGTTAGCTGCAAATTACTCAGGTGGAGAGAGAGAGAGAGAGTGAGTAGCAATAAGTATTAGAGCTGAGGACCGTATCGTTCATGGTTACCTTGTGTACCATAACACCATTAAAAACGGTAGAGCTTGGAGAGCCAGATGAGATGGGTGATAGAAACAGAGTTTGTTTAATGAAGCATTTCTAGTGTGAAATATCGGTGATGACAGAGAAAGAGAAAGATAACAACAGAAAGACTTTCGATAATCAACTTACTACAATTTAATCTGAAAGCCAAATACAATATCACTTTTGTCAAATCATCCGTGTACCATGGTTACGTCACTAGTCAGCAGCCCAAGCATTTACGTACTCATTATTCAAGCTTATTTCAACACTATAGTTGGTTATTTAGTAGCTCTCCCGATCCTACTTCTTAGGTCCTAGCTTTGCTTAAACTTGGAAGCCCTTTTTACATTTGGAGTTGATAATTCTTTTAGATTACTCAAGCCCTCCATGCTTTACTACACGTTTCAATTTGAATACAATTGTGTGCTTGCCCTCGACTCACGCACAGCCAGCTTTCGCCACGATCAATTACAAATTCACTTCATACAATGCCATAAAACAAACCAAAACCGATCTTATTCCGAGCCTATTCGCTGATTCCCAACTCTTTTAACTCTCGTCATTGGATCCTACGAAACAATTATAAACGATTCGCGACTACGCGATAAGCTTGTCGACATTCATAACGAATCGATTATTTTTCCAATACTATTTCATACTTGGATAAGCCTTGTTTAGGCAAACTTGTATAGATCCTGAACTTGAGAAATTCGTCATGAGTGGAGTTGCTCACCTCTGTATCAGTTGAGACTTACCTGACTCGATATTTTCCGTTCTCTCTCTATTACAGGATCAAGTTAAATTCCTTCTTATAGAACTCAATAGGAGTAAAACTTTTAAAATACGAAGATGGGATGAGTAGTATACCACAACAAGAAGAAATCTAAAGCTTTAATTTTGTCGACTGTGTTGTATGCGATTCAATCGACGCGTCAATAAACACTGATTACTTAGATGCCTTAATATAACAAGTTTTTGAACTGTGAGAGGAGAAAACGACCTTTGCGTCGAGATTCATCACACCTGAACCTAACGACACATTAACCGAGGACTTGGGACATGGTGGATGCAACCTCACAATGTCATGACGACGCCCCGATAGAAAAACTTTTTGCAATAATCGAAGAACTTAATACCATTAGGTAATTGTGAATTGAATGACCAAAAATCTATCCATCTTTCACCTATCGGAGAAAAAAATGACCAGACTATATATTAAGGTGGCGCAGTATGTTAGTCACTCTGATATCAACCCGACCCCCGAAAGATTGACAACCTAGGTCCTAATTTGAAAACCGAGAAAGTAGAGAAAAGGTTAGTGGAATTCAAGCTAAGATTCCAACTATGCGATCCCAACCAAATGATTTAATTGGAAGTGAGGACCAAGATAGTTAAAAAAAAAATAGGGAAGTGCACTTTCTTAGAGATTATCTCGACGAGGGTAGGAGCGGAGAGTAATTAAGACCGAGTGATTAAAACCAAGGAGTATTGAATTCGAAATGAGACGACTACCCACACCTCTTTTCAGGTAATTGAATCTAAATTTTGAGAACAAAATTCTTAATTAGGTGGGTAGGATGTAAACCCCAAAAAATTAGCGGATAATTAGTCAATAAATTAAATTTTAATAAGAATTTAACTGTGTTAAACTTTTTATTTCAAAAAAAAAAACAGAAGAGTTTAGTTATATAAATTTTTTAATTATTTAATATTGACTTTACGACAGAATTATATTAAAATTAAATAAAATTTTTTAAAATTTAAATATGACACTTTATACTATAAAAACTAAAATAGAATTAAATCTAAACATAAAAAACAAATTTAATATTTGATCCTTTTTAAAAACTACAAACTTAAAAACATAATATTATCAAACCAAAAAAAGAAAAAACGCAAAGGCTCTTAATTTTTTTTTTTTACCAAATTAAAAGTCCTACCTTTGCTATTGCTTTATATTAGTAAACGAGTATCTCTTATCATTAAATCAAAAGATTGTCCACCGCAGACTTTAATGGAGAAAATCAATAGATCATCAATAATGATTTGAATGAAGGGAGAGAATATAAATTCAATTCAATATAACTTTTTTTTTTGTTATTTATGATTTTGTGTGTGTTTGGACTTTGAATTGGGATTTGTCAAAATTAGAATTTGAATACAAGTGATTTTGTAAAATTAATTTTAAATAAAAGTGAGTTGATATCAATATGATTTATGTTTAATAATTTTATATTAAAATTAATTATAATAAAATAAATATTATTTAAATAATATTAATTAAAATTACTTTTAAATAAATAATTTATTAATTATTAAAAAATATAATATTAAATTATAATATTATTTTTAAAAATATATTTAATATTTTTTTATACTTCTTTTAGTATTTTTTATATAATATTTTTTATAATATTCTATTTTAATATGTTATAATTTTTTATTATTATAATAAAATTAATATTTATTTATAAAATTAAAAATAAAATAGTAAAAATAGACAATTTTTAAGTATTTTTATAATAAAAATTAATATTTATTTATTAAATTAAAAATAATATATAAATTAATATATTTTAATATTTTTTAAATATTATCAATAATTTTATTTTTATTATTATTTTAAATTCTAATTTTTTAATAATTATATTTTTATTATTATTTATAATTAATTTTTTTAATTTATCATTTCTAACAAGAACAATCATATATATATATATATATATAATAAAAAATTAAAATAACAAACAGTACACAAGAATTATAATAATGAATTTTACAATATTAAATAAAAAATATTCTATAATTATTTTAATATTCTCAGTATTTTTTAATTTAGTATTATTTTAGACTATAAAATTTTATTACTTATAACTTTATTATTATATATGATCAATTTTTTCTATTTATTTTGTTATTCTTAATAAAATTAATAATTCATATTATAATAAAATTACAATAAAAAGTTAATAAAAAATCAAAATATAAAAGAAAGTATTAAAAATGATAAAAAAATTTATGGAGAAAATTATTAAAATCAATAATGATCACCAACAAAGTTAAACGTGCTACAATTTCTTACTTCAAGTGAACTCTCTTTTAGGATGCAGAAAGAGAAAAAAAGGTTGCCAAATATCAAAAAATTTAAACGCACTTTTATCCACTTCAACATGTTTGCCAAACACATTCTTTATCGCTCCTTAAGTTTTTTGTTACAATAGACGTGAATACAGACACAAAACATGATACAATATAAAATGCGTTAACATATGAAATTTAAAATCTTATAAAATATAGAGATACACATATATATATAAATATAAAATATTTTTTAAATAAATTATAATAATATTTTATTATTTATTAATATTAAAATATAAATTAATTTTTTAATTATTTTTAATGTATTATTTTAATTATATAAAATATTTAAAATAATTTTTTGTTTTAATAAATAATAATATATACTATTTTAAATTTATTTCAAGAATACATGTTAAAAATAAAGTTGAACACACTCATATGTTATAATATTTAAATATGTTTAAGCATATTTAAAATAAAATTTTTTATTTTCTAATTAAAATACGATTGTACACAACAGACATACATATTAAATAAATATCAATAAGTGTTCTGTTTTAAACATAATACACAAACAAAATAACTCAATAAAATGTTTGTACTTATCTCTTGTAATTTTTATGGTAATAAGAAAGATCCAATCTTTGGCACTTACCTATAAAAGACAAGTTTGATTTATCCAAAATTCAAAATCACATCTTTGAAACACCAAAACATATATATATATATATATATATATATATATATATATATATATATATATATAATCAATCTATATATATATATATATATAATCAATCTATATCTTAATAACTGTGATGCCGGGAACAATGAAGAAGCAAACTCTGCCAAGATTTATCATTGTTTTGCTTCTTGTTCTCTTCTTTGACTCTGGTATGTAATAGTGCATATACACTATTATTGTACAATTGCAATAAATAAATAAAAAATAATACACGAAGATTTCATGCATATATATGTTTGTTGGTGCAGATTATTGCGGATTATTATTAGCAACGGCAAGACCTGATGTTCATTATTGTGAAGCAAGAGAAACCGTTGAACATTGCAGCCAACCGGAATGCTATAATTTGTGTATTCGAAAGTATGCACATGCTGAATTGGGATATACCAGTGGCTTTTGCTATAATACTCATATTTGTGATTGCTTTTACTGTCTATGATTACGACCCAAATTGCAATGCCCTCAAAAACCCTTGATCTTTTCCTACCTAAGTTACCTTCATAATACCTTTAGTTTGTTCCTTTTGTTATTGTTCTTGTATTAATATGTCTGTCCGAAGTATAGTTTGTCGTAACGAAGATGAATTTTTTTTATATTATTTTAGTATTTACTAGATGAGAAATATTTTGGCAAATAAAAGTGTCTTAGTTTAAGTATTTGTATAAGGCATTTTATTTTTAAATTAATATGAAAAATGTATTAGAATAATAAAATAATTCAAATTGAAATTTATTCCTAGTAAAAAAGTAAATATATAAGTTATATATCTATTAAATCGTGAATAACACAGACGATTATCCTATTTAAAAATAAAAAATTAATTAAAAAAGTTATTTTATTTGATTTTCGCTTCAATAATAGTTGCAATAACGTGGCTTTTGGATAATTTCACTTTAACTTTGATGAGACCAAACATCTATCTAGTCTTTCTCTAAAAAAATTTTTAAGAAAATCTACCATGAATAACGATTTCTATGAAAGGGTTATTGCTCATCGCACCTTTTGTCTCACGTTTTTTATTGATTTACCAAATATGAAAAAAGGTTTTAAGTTTGCTGAAAATCTTGAATTTCTGGACTCGAACCATATTTTTAAAATAAAAAATTAGTTTACCCAGTTCTAGTCAAGAAATTTTATGCAAATATGATTTATCATGAGGGCAGTGTTCATTCCTATGTAATAGGCCGTGGCATAGTTTTGAACAATAAAACTATCAGTAATTCCTTGAAATACACTGATGTTGGGGCTTGCGCATACACTTCGAGTAAGTAGGATGATGGGAGTAGGTCTCTCTTACAATGATGCTTTGGCATATGCATGTGAACACATTTCTTTGATTGATGGCATTACTCCTACTCACAAGACCCTGGGTTATACTCGTTCTCAGTTACATCGCATAATGAACTTTGTCATCCTTCCTCAGAGTGGCTCATATCAAAGAGTGTCTTACACTGATATTCTAGTTTTTTATGCTATTCTCACAGAAATCGAAATTTCTTTTGCTTACTTAATGGGAAGGTATATGTTTGATTGTGTTAGAAGTGAGAAGAAGGATAAAGCTAGCTCTTCTTTATGGCATGTTCTTAACCTGTATTTTTGAATATTTTGGTGTTGACTTGTCAAATGATTCATATGAAAATAGACACTCATATCTAAAATGAGGTGGTTCAGTGAAACAACAAAAAAGAACTCGTTCTAAAAGGGTGGTTCTTGATGATGATGATGATGATCATGATTATGAACCAGAAGAATCTTCTCCTCCTTCTACCATGGGTACTTTAGCCTCTACTGGACACAAATCTGCTTTTATATGGGGTTGTTAAGGATGTGGTGCAAGAGTTTGTCTCTCAGTCAAATCATCAGATTGCTATGAGTAAGGAGCAAAGGAAACTAGCCACCAAACATGAGAACTTCCTCAGAAAATCTAGAGATAGAGTGGCAGTTTTCTTGAAATTTATTGATGATGTTTAAGAGGATGACAATGCTATCACTGATCCTGAAGAAGATGCTAATTCTGAAGAGGATGGTTCGGATGCCTGAAATTGTCTTATGTTGCTGCAATCTTCTGTTCATTTTTATCTCATGAACACTGTTATTAGTTACTTTTGAACTACTCTATGTTTTGTTTTGGATAACTATAAACTGTTAAACAATTGCTCCTTTTAATTTAAGTTATTTAGATGTTTGAACTCTAAATTGACACTTTGCTGCCGGTCTTAACATATTCTAAGTTAGATATTTTTGTTTTTTTTCCTTGATCACAAAAAGGGAAGTAGTAGAAAGAAAGTAGAAAGCATGTAAGTGCTGCATGATAGTTGCATTCTGATTTGGTGTTGCTACTCTGTTTTCTATTGCATGATAGCTGCTCTATTTTGGATTTAATTAATTTTATCATTCTCTTGGTAATATGTTTGTTCAGTTTCTGCCATGTTTTGCCCTCTTTTGTGGAAAAAAGGGACAGAAGAAGAAGTGAAATGTATGTGGAGAATGTCAAGGATTATACATTCTTTTATAGTTGTTGAAAGTCTGTCTCACTGTATCTCGTTTACAATGTAAACGAGATATATACGTATCACGTCCATGTGTCGTATCTCGTTTACACTGTAAACGTGATACGTGAAAAATGATCTCGTTTACATTGTGAACGAGATAAGCAAGGGCGACAGATTTTCGTAATTTTTTTAAATTATCTATTTATGTAATTATTGATTTTATTTAATTTGCTTAAATAAAAAATCTTATTAGATGTGTTACATTTTTATAAATTATTAGATTCTATTAAATATAAATATTTTCAAAATTAAAAAAAAATATAAATAGGTTCTTGACTTTTTGACCGGTAGATATTTATATCCTTGAAAATTTGAAAATATATTTAAGTTCCTAACTTTCTCAAAATCTGGACATATAGATTCCTGTGTCTAATTTGTCCTATTTTAAAAACTGTCCCACTTGTGCATTCGTATATCAGCCAGACCAGTACAACGGAAGTCGTGTTTGATTTTTTTGTTGGATTTGCCAGACTCAAGTGAACAGAAGGATCAATGTGTCTAGATTTTGAGAATGTCAGAAACTTAAATGTATTTTCAAATCGTTAAGAATTTAAATGTTCGCGGGACAAAAGATCAATAATTTATTTGTCTTTTTTTCAAATTAAAAAATTACTATAAAAAAGAGTAATACAAAAAATATAATTTTTTATTTATTGAGATCAATTATTATGTAATAACATTTTTATAATATTCAAAAGTTATATTAAAATAATATTCTAAACTGCAACATAAAATTATAAAATAATTAAATTTTATTTTATATTATTTGATAAATAATTAAATTATTATATTAAAATTTTATTTTAAGGAAGAGCCAGTTAATAAAAAAAGATAATATATAGAAGAATGATTTTACGCTTTGTAATAATTGATAATAATACTACGTTTTATTGTATATTATTATTAAATTATACTCCATAAGAATAATTTGAACTATATATGTATATAACATTAGAATTTAACAATATTAAAAAACACCTTTAAAATTGCATCATCTATTCATATTTAATAAACAACTCAACCTCTGTGAAAACAATATATATATATATATATATATATATATATATATATATATATATATATATATATATATATATATATATATATAATATAATGGGGAAAAAAGAGCTCAACCTCTATGAATCAAAAAACATATATATATGAACGTAACATACATACACTTGCATTATTGTCTAGCCAAAAAAGATGAAGACACAAACTATGCCAACCTTTATCATGGTTTTATTAATGGTTGCTCTCTCCTTTGGCTCTGGTATGTACTAGTACTACAATGCTAATATATCCTTATATTATTATGAGTTCAAGAAATAAAATAAAATTACACAAACTTGTTCATGTTCTATTGGTTCAGATGCAGAGGCAAGACGTGACGTTCACTATTGTGAAGCAAGAGAATCCGTTCAGCATTGCAATTCACCCGATTGCTGTAATTTGTGCTATCGCAAGTATTCAAGTGCATTGGGTTTTACAAGTGGCTTTTGCTATAATGATCATATTTGTGATTGTTTTTATTATAGTTATAACCCAGATTGCCATGCCATCAAGCCTTGATTTATTATTTGATACCTTATTATTTGATATATTATCATCATAAAACCAATAATAAACTGTGAACTAGATTCATGAAGCTAATAATAATTAGTACTTTAGTAGTAGATGTATTGTTTCATTCCTTCTGTAATATGGAGCAAGCTGTAACAAAAAATAAAATGATGAGGAATAAATTATTCTCTTTCTCCTTCATTCTTCAATCTCTCAATATATCTTATTTTTCTTTTTTTATTTTATACTTTTCATTTTTCATTCAATTTATTTTTTGAACTGAAGGAAAAAATATAATAATTCGTTAAAAAGAAATTATATTTAGTTATTTAGTACGAACTAATTAAGGCTACGTTTCTTTTCTAGTATAAATAACATTTTTTTTACATTTTATTACGATCGTTTCAATCATTTTAAATATCAAAATTAGAAAATATATATATACATAAAATATACACCAGTTTAAACGGTAAATATATATAATTAATATTTCTCATTCTTTAAAAAAAAAAATACTAATAAGTTAAACGAAAAAAGTTGGAAACATTGAGCTAATTACAAGCCCTTTGTAACTATAAAGAAAGAGACGATGGAGTTCAGAGCTAACTTCATCAATTCTTTTTATTTCTATTTTTTTAGAGTTTCTAGAAGCTTTTCTATAATTGAAAAATCATAAAGAAGGAAAAACGAGTGTTTTTTTTTTTTTAGAATTTAATAACTTTTTCTCATATGTGTTGTGTGTCTCTCTATATATTAATATTACGAAGATAATAATATAAAGTTATTTTATTTAACTTGATATTTATAATTTTATGTATATTATTTAAAATTATATATTAATATTATTTATTTTAGATATAATTAATAAACATAAAATAAGACCGTTTTAGATTTATTTAGACTAATTTTTATATATATATAAAAGAAAATAATTTTAGACTGATTTAAATTAATTTTTATTATTTATAAATATTTTCATGTGTGTGATTGATTTTTATTATCTTTAAATATTTTTGTATTTATGACTGATTTTTATTATCTTTAAATATTTTTATGTGTGTGTGACTTTAGATTGATTTAAATTAATTTTTATTATCTTTAATTTAAATATTTGTGTGTGTGATTGATTTTTATTATTTTTAAATATTTTTGTATGTGTGACTGATTTAGATTGATTTTTATTATCTTTAAATATTTTTGTGCGTGTGTTATCTTTAAATATTTTTTATGTCTGTGTGTGTTAAATATTTTCATGCGTGTATGATTGATTTTTATTATCTTTAAATATTTTTTATGTCTGTGTGTGTTAAATATTTTCATGCGTGTATGATTGATTTTTATTATCCTTAAATATTTTCGTATGTGTGATTGGTTTTTATTATCTTTAAATATTTTTATGTGTGTGTATTTTATTATCTTAAAATATTTTCATGTGTGTGTATGTGTTAAATACTTTCGTGTGTGTGATTGAATATTGATTTTTATTATCTTTAAATATTTTTGTAGATGTGTGTATGCATGTGTGCGTATAGATGGAGGTAGGGTGAGATAGACGTATGTGTATATCCTAATCTAAATTATAGTATATCAAAATTAAAATAATGTATCTTAACATCAATTGTTATTATTTTTTCTAGAGAGATTTTAGAAACTTTTCTATAATTCAAATATCATAAATTAAAGATGGAAAAACAAGTTTTTTTTCTAGAATTTAATAATTTTAGTCTCTAAAATCTATTTTGCTTAGGTCATTATAAATTTTTTTTTGTTTTACTTAAATTTAAAATGTGTACGATCTATTTACTCTTTATTATTAGTTAGACACCAAAGTAACAGATATTATCATGTTAAGATTTTGCTTGCCACATCAATATTTAATATTTTAAATCATTATTTAACAAAAAATAAATAAATAACAACAGAAACCGAGATATAACTTTTAAGTTTATTTGATCTATCAAAACAAAAATATTTATAGGTTTAACAAATACCTGCCCTTCCAGAACATGCTAAAGTTATTAATTAAAAAGGTATTTATAAAAAAATTAATATATTTATTGTATATTTATTAAAATTTAAAATTTTAAATATTTTATTATAACAATAATTTTAATATGTGTTTTAAAAATATATATTAGCTAAACTTATATTTATAAGTACCAAATACTATATAAAAAAGATAAATTAATTTACTTCAATTAGATGTAGACTTAATTTAGTAAAATGATTTTTTAAATTTAAAAATATTGTAATAAAAATAAATATAAAAATAAATTTTAAAATTAATTAATATACGAGATTATGTTTTTTTTTTTAAAAATAAAAACTCAATGCAACGAGGTAAAACAAAGATAAAAACAAACCACGACACAGTAGAATAAAAAAATAAAAAAAAAAA
The DNA here is from genome assembly GCF_003086295.3 of Arachis hypogaea. Classification (NCBI taxonomy): domain Eukaryota; kingdom Viridiplantae; phylum Streptophyta; class Magnoliopsida; order Fabales; family Fabaceae; genus Arachis; species Arachis hypogaea. Next base: position 5,246,754 of record NC_092039.1, on the reverse strand, counting down.
CCATCTCGTTCACTATAATAATATAGACTATTTTTTAGAATTATTATGTGTCAAAAAAATAAATTTTAACACTATTTTAATTATAAAAATATGTTAATAAAAATTTTGTCAAAAATAGTATTTTTAATATATAAGTAATTGTAAAAAAAGTTTAAATCTTATTTTGATAAATATTAGCCGTTAAAAATAATTTGCTAGAAAAATTTGAGAATATATTTTTTGTGATACTTATTAACCGTCAAAAATACTATTTATTTTGACACTTATTGACCATAAAAAATTCTCAACAAAAATTTTTACAAAGAATGAGATGAGATATTGAAACTAAAGAATAAATTGAGATTTTAAAGATGAAGAATGAGTAGTATGATCCCAAACTGAGAGCAGTGTGATGCCAAAATTGACAGAACTTAACGAAAAAAGGAATAATGGAGTAAGTTGAAAACAAATAAGTGTCAAAATTGAGGAGTAATTTTCTACAATCAAATTATTTATCAAAAAAACATAGAGAATTTGACATTTGTGATATTTGTCAAAAATATATATTAATTTTTACACTTAACTATGGCTGTTAAAAAAATCATGTTAAAATAACTCTTTTTTTTTGTAGTAGTTGTTATAGTTGACACTGCTTAGATTTTTTTTTTATAGTATATTTGAAATTTATAGACTACAGATTGAATTGCTATAAATTTAAACTTTATTTAAAAATTAGTTGTTAGTCAATCAATTATTGTATATAGAATTTTTTATATTTATTTAAATAAACGAGTGAGTTAATCATTCAACTAACCTAAATTAATTAATTGGTAGACTTTTTAATTTTAATAAATACAATACAATTTAAAAAATTCCATCTTAAGTGGTTTTAAAAATATTTATTTTTTAAAAAAGTAAAGTACTAAATTAGCCCCTACGTTTGGGTCTAATTCTATTTTAATTTTTAAGGTTTAAAGTGTTTTATTTAAATTTTAAAAAAATATTTAACTTCAATGTAATTCTGTCGTTTAGTTTTAATGTAGTCTTGAATTCAATGTTAAATAATTAACGTTATGGTTCCACCGAACTTGAATGTCCTTTTCTGGAGAAGAAGTACAAACTCGAGAGGATCCGCCGCAGATGCATCGCTACAATCCACTAGTCTTGGTTTAAGCATATAGAGAACATCATCGAAAACTGAGTTTTTGTGAAAAAATTCATTGGTGACAACGAGGACAAGATTATGTCAATTTTACGGCGAAAAACTTTCTTTGATAACGGAAGAGTGTGGTTATACAAGTTTTTTATATTTAAAAATATAATTTTTTTTAATTATTTAACATTAACTTTACGACAGAATTATATTAAAATTAAATATGACACTTTATACCATAGAAATTAAAATAGAATTAAATCTAAACATAAAAGACAAATTTATTATTTTATCCTTTTTAAAAACTACAAACTTAAAAACATAATATTATCAAACCAAAAAAAGAAAAGACGCAAAGGCTCTTAATTTTTTTTTTACCAAATTAAAAGACCTACCTTTGCTATTGCTTTATATTAGTAAACGAGTATCTCTTATCATTAAATCAAAAGATTGTCCATCGCAGACTTTAATGTAGAAAATCAATGGATCAATAATGATTTGAATGAAGGGAGAGAATATAAATTCAATTCAATATAACTGTTTTTTTTTTGTTATTTATGATTTTGTTTGTATTTGAATTTTGGACAGATAGTTGTTAGAATTGAATTAGTGATCGAATTGATTAAATTATTAAATCATTAGTTTAACCGATAAATTATTAGTTGAATCGATTAATTCGATCCTACATAAGTAAAACATATAAAATAATTAAAAACTTAAAAATTAACAGTTAAAACTTAAAAAACACATCTCTAATAACATTTTAATAAATATTAAGTCTTAAATCCTAAAAATAAGTAATACGAAATAAACATAAAATTTGTTAGTACTATTACATAAACAACTCAATTTAACACAATAAAAATAATAATTCATGGATTATATCCAAGAAGTAATTTTAAAATCTAAATATCTTTATTCATCTGACAAATCTAGAGCTACATCCTGATTGGTTTCATTCCGATTTGTATTTTTCACAGAATTATTATGAGTTTTATCATCATCTCGATCATCCTCCAGATTCAATTGATCTAGCATTTCAATAATGTTTCACAAATCATAATCAATAATAAGACAAAACATTTGGTTAAAGCATTACAAAATCATCCCTAACAAAAATATACCCAAATCATCTAAAGCTGATTGAAGAGACATATTTGTAAGATCATTCCGTAAAGCATCAACTTCTTCAAGGGTTAAAAATGGTGGTGAATATTCCATTATCCATTCCGAATGATCCTCAAATACATCAAGACAAATTGGATCGTAACTTTGCTTTCTCATTCGGTTTCTATATTATCAATTAACTTGATTATTCTTATTATGACTAAAAATTTAAAATAATGCCTTCAAGAAAGAATAATAAAAAGTACTTTTGTTGTAGCCTTAAGTTGTAATGAATATAAATAAGATCATTAAGCTTTTGATGCTCTAACCGATTCCTTTTCTTTGAATGAATGTGTTCAAAAATGCTCCAGTTACGCTCACAACCTGAAGAACTACAAGTTTGACTCAAAACACGAATGGATAACTTTTGCAAGTTTAATGCTCCACGTCCATAAGATTCTCACCATTGCTCTTAACATAAAAAGGAAATAACATATCACAATCATAAAATTAAATCATAAACATATCATAATCATAAAAGACTAATTTTAATAAAAAATTTACCAGGCATCACTGTGCTTCACTCACGTATTGCAGGCTGTCTCTCAAAGTCTCCTTCAACATTTTTAAAGATTCTTGTCTCACTTGTCAATTTAGAATTCAAATCTGTATCACCGTAAATATATCTCTCAATGACATCTAATAGGCCAGAAGTTGTTTACTTGTGCTTTTCAAATTCTGCAGCATTAAATTGAAAAGCTGGATTAACCAATAACCAGCAGCATGAAGGTTTGTTTTAAGTTGTGAATCCCAACGTGAATCTAAAATCTTCAAATATGAATCAACAACCCTCTTTCTTTTTTGAAGCCTCTTCACCATCTCTTCCCTAGCCTTATAAATAGCTTGATAAAGGAAACTCATTGTAGCTCTATCTTCACTATCTACAATACGCAATACACGAACAAGTGGCTCAGTAAGCTTAACAATATCAGTGCATTGATTTTTCCAAAATTTAGAATCTAAGATATGATCCACAAACTTTTTTGCTTTGGCTTTTTTAGAGTAAGCTGAGCTTGTCCATTCTCTAGATGTCACCATAGCTCTCAATGCATTCTTTTGAGCCAAAATACTTTGTAAAGTAATGAAATTAGTGACGAATCGAGTTAGAGCTGGACAAAGTATTTCTCGTTCGTCTGTGAACTTTCTCATCAAATACAAAGGATGGCAGTGATTATAGATATACTTTATAATTATTGAAGCTTGTGACACAGTTTCACTCCTTGTTCTTGAGAAGTTGGTGTTTCTGATGGTGTATTTGATTAAGCCATCCTAAATTCCTAATCAACCAGGACTAAATGAATAAATGACTAATCAACAATCAACAATCTAACAACAATGGATAATCAACAAATTGAATAGAACTCAAACATAAATCAACAATCAAGAGAGATCAAAATAAAAAAAAATCAACATAGATAATCAATATATATCACAACAATGTTACAAAAAAAAAATGAACAATCAACAATTTAAATTCTAACAAAAATCAACATACATAATCTATCATTAATTAATTAATTATAACTAAAACTAAAGTACTAAATTATTGAAAATTTAAAATCTTGAATAACTTAAAAAAAATAAAAATTTAAAAATACATACCTGGAGGGACGAGCAGAGAAGAGAGACTGAGGGAGACCGGAAGTGACGACTGACGAGCAGGAGGCGACGAGCAGTAGTAGTAGCAAGAGGCGACTTGAATCTTTGATGGAGGTGCTTCTTGGCTGTTGTGGGTGGCACACTGTGACAGTTGCCTCCTGCGACGACGGTGAGTCAGATGAGGTGGCTGAATGGGTCTCTCTCATACTCTCTGTCTCAGACTTTTAGCTCTCAGGTGGTCTCTCATGGAGTCATGGCCAAAAGGTTTGGAAAGGGAAACAGGGAAAGGAGATGGATGCAGGAGGCTGGAGCTAGGGTTTTCAGCAGCTCAATTTACTTTACAGAGTTTTTTGTTTTTTTAATTTTAATCGAAATGACGTCGTTTCAAACGAATAAAAAAAATTTGAACCGGTCTGGATTAAATGAAATCTGTTGGTTCAAATTGGATTTTTTTGGTTCGCTTTCTTGTCCGATTAAGAAGCTCATTTGGACTAGTTATGCCACCGATTCATCAGGTTTTCGGTCCGACCGAGTAGTTCGGTCCGGTTCTAACAACACTGCTTTGGACTTTGGATTGAAATTTGTCAAATTAAAATTTGAATAAAAATGATTTTGTAAAATTAATTTTGGATAGAAATGAGTTTATGTCAATATGATTTATGTTTGACAATTTTATACTAAAATTAATTTTGATAAAATAAATATTATTTGAATAATATTAATTAAAATCACTTTTAGATAGATAATTAGTTAATTGTTAAAAAAATATAATACTAAATTATAATATTATTTTTAAATATATTTAATTTTTTTTATACTTTTTTTAGTATTTTTTATATAGTATTTTTTATAATATTCTATTTTAATATGTTATAATTCTTTATTATTATAATAAAATTAATATTTGTTTATAAAATTAAAAATAACATATAAAAATAGACAATTTTTTAAGTATTTTTTATAATAAAAATTAATATTTATTTATTAAATTAAAAATAATATATAAAATAATATATTTTAATATTTTTTAAATATTTTCAATAATTTTATTTTTATTATTATTTTAAGTTTTAATTTTTTACTAGTTATATTTTTATTATTATTTATAATTAATTTTTTATTTAATTTATCATTTTTAACAAAAACGATAATATATATAATAAAAAAATTAAAATAATAAATAGTCCACAAGAATTACAATGATAAATTTTACAATATTAAATAAAAATTTTCTATAATTATTTTTATATTTTTAGTATTATTTTGGATGATAAAATTTTATTACTTTTGACTCTATTGTTATATATGATCGTTTATTTATTTATTTTGTTATTTTTAATAAAATCAATAATTCATATTATAACAAAATTATAATAAAAAGTTAATAAAAAATTAAAATATAATAGAAAGTATTAAAAATGATAAAAAATTATGAAAAATTTTAATAAAACCAATAATGACCTACAACAAATCTAAATACGCTATAATTTCTTACATCAAGTGAACTCTCTTTTAGAATGCAAAAAAAGAAAAAAAAAGTTGCCAAACATCAAAGAACACTTTTATCCACTCCAACGTGTCACTCTTTATTGTTTCTTAAGTTTTTAGTTACAATGGACGCGAATACAGACACAAAATATGATACAATATAAAATGCGTTAACATATGAATTTTAAAATCTTATAAAATATTGAGATACACATATATATAAAATATAAAATATTTTTTAAATAAATTATAATAATATTTTATTATTTTATTGATATTGAAATATAAATTAATTTTTTAATTATTTTTAATATATTATTTTAATTATATAAAGTATTTAAAATAATTTTTTATTTTAATAAATAATAATATATATTATTTTTAAATTTATTTTAAAAATACATGTTAAGAATAAAACTGAACACACTCATAATTTATGATATTTAAATATGTTCAAGCATGTTCAGAATAAAATTTTTTATTTTTTATTAAAATATAATTATACACAAGAGACACATGTATCAAATGAATGTTGGTGATAAGTGTTGTGTTCTAAACGTAATACACACACAAAACAACTCAATAAAATGTTTGTACTTATCTCTTGTAATTTTTATGGTAATAAGAAAGATCCACCTACCTATAAAAGACAAGTTTGGTTTATCTCTTGTCATTTTTATGGTAATAAGAAAGATACAATCTTTGGCACTTACCTATAAAAAGACAAGTTTGGTTTATCAAAAATTCAAAATCACATCTTTGAAACACCAATAGCTATATATATATATATAATCAATCTATATCTTAATAACTGTGAAGCCGGGAACAATGAAAAAGCAAACTCTGCCAAGATTTATCATTGTTTTGCTTCTTGTTCTCTCCTTTGACTCTGGTATGTGATATATATACACTATTGTACAATTGCAATAAATAAATAAAAAGTATTACATGAAGATTACATGCATATATATGTTTGTTGGTGCAGATTATTGTGGATTATTATTAGCGACGGCAAGACCTGATGTTCATTATTGTGAAGCAAGAGAAACCGTTGAACATTGCAGCTCACCAGAATGCTATAATTTGTGTATTCAGAAGTATGCACATGCTGAATTGGGATTTACCAGTGGCTTTTGCTATAATACTCATATTTGTGATTGCTTTTACTATGATTATGACCCAAATTGCAATGCCCTCAAAAACCCTTGATCTTTTCCTACCTAAGTTACCTTCATCATAATGCCTTTAGTTAGTTCCTTTTGTTATTGTTCTTGTATTAACATGTCTGTCCGAAGTATAGCTCGTATTGTTCTTGTATTAATATGTCTGTTCGAAGTATAGCTCGTCGTAACGAAGATGAAAAAATTTTATATTATTTTAGTATTTACTAGATAAGAAATATTTTGCCAAATAAAAGTGTCTTAGTTTAAGTATTTGTATAAGGCATTTTATTTTTAAGTTAATATGAAAAATGTATTAGAATAATAAAATAATTCAAATTGAAATTTGTTCCTAGTAGAAAAGTAAATGTATAAGTTATATATCTATTAAATTGTGAATTACATTTAAAAATAGAAAATTAATTTAAAAAATTATTTATTTGATTTTTGCTTCAATAATAATTGCAATAACGTGGTTTTTGGATAGTCTCACCTCAATTTTGATGAGACCAAGCATCTATCTGGTCTTTCTCTAATAAAACTTTTAAGAAAATCTGCCATGAATAATTATTTTTATGAAGGGTTTATTGCTCATCATTGCACTTTGTGTCTTATGTTTTTTGTTGATTTATCAGATCTAAAAAAGAAAGGTTTTGAGTTTGCTGAAATTTTTGAATTTCTGGACTAAAACCATATTTTTAAAATAAAAAAATCAGTTTACCCAGTTCTAGTTAAGAAATTTTATGCAAATATGACTTATCATGAGTGTAGTGTTCATTCCTATGTAATAAGCCGTGATATAGTTCTAAACAATGAAACCATCAGTGATTTCTTGATATACACTGATGTTGGGGTTTGTGCATACACTTCGAGTAAGTGGGATGATGTGGTAGGTCTCTCTTACAATGATGCTTTGGCTTATGTATGTGAACACATTTCTTTGATTGATGTCATTACTCTTACTCACAAAGTCCTGGGTTACACTCGTGCTCAGTTACATCGCATAGTAAACCATGTCATCCTTCCGAAGAGTGGCTCATATCAAAGAATGTCTTACACTGATACTCTAGTTTTGTATACTATTCTTATAAAAAATCGAAAATTCTTTTGCTTACTTAATGGTAAGGTATATGTTTGATTGTGTTAGAAGTGAGAAGAAGGATAAAGCTCTTCCTTATGGCATGTTCTTAACCTGTATTTTTGAATATTTTGGTGTTAACTTGCCAAATGAGTCATATGAAAATGGACACTCATATCTAAAAGGAGGTGGTTCAGTGAAACAACAAAAAAAAGGACCAACTCGTTTTAAAAGGGTGGTTCTTGATGATGATGATTATGATGACTATGAACCAAAAGAATCTCCTCCTCCTTCTACCACGGGTACTTCAGCCTCCACTAGACATAAATTTGCTTTATATGGAATTGTTAAGAATGTGGTGCTAGAGTTTGTCTCTCAGTCAAACCATCCGATTGCTATGAGTAAGGAGCAAAGGAAACTAGCTACCAAGCATGATAACTTTCTCAAAAAATCCAGAGATAGAGTGGCAGTTTTCTTGAAATTTATTGATAATCTCCAAGAAGATGACAATGCTGCCACTGATCCTGAAGAAGATGCTGATTCTGAAGAGGATGGTTCAGATGCCTAAAATTATCTCATGTTGCTGCAGCCTTCTGTTCACTTTTGTCTCATAAACACTGTTATTAGTTACTTTTGAAATACTTTATGTTTTGTTTTGGATGACTATAAACTGTTAAACAACTGCTCCTTTTAATTTCAGTATTTAGATGTTTGAACTCTAAATGGACACTTTGCTGCAGGTCTTAACATATTCCAAGTTAGATGTTTTTTGTTTTTAATGGTAATCAGTGGCTAAGAGAAGGGAGGTTGAATCGTAGCCCCTTTTTGCTAAATAAAAATTTCTGCTTTTTTAAGGAAACTTCAGGAGATATTTCTGCTTTTGTCTTGTGTCGAGTTGAGAGACACTTTTGTTTTGTCTTGTGCAGAGTTGAGAGATACTTTTATTTTTCGTCTCCTGATTAACAAAAACAGAGAAAGGAGTAGGGAAGAAGAATTAACACCAGATATATCTTGGTTCAGCCACTAGGTGCAATGTAGCCTACATCCAGTCTCCATCACAACAATGATGGAATTTCACTATGTTTTCACAACATTTCAAACACCAATTTCTCCCTAGGAACTACCCATTCCTATATGGGACAAATCCAGATTCTACACCCAATTTGAATTTGATTAAGACTCAAAACCTAGCTTTCAACCGCAAAGTGCTAACCCAACTTGCAAGGAAATCTCCAAAGAATCATGAAACACAACATACAGATGTACAAAGAAACTCTGAGACATCTATGGCTTTTTCTATAATATTGATCACTGCCTTTTTTTTCTCACTGTCTTTTTTACAAACCTCACCATGTTTGCCTTTTTCACCCGAGACTCAGACAAACAATACTAAGAAAAAGAAAACAAAATGAACACCATTGAAGAAGAAGAACTCAGGAAGCTTGGGTAGCTATGAGAACTCTGTACTTTCACTTTCTCTCTTTGATCTCAACCCTTGGCCGTTCACCCTTAATATAGAATGGCAAGCTTCCAAGGTTGAAACCGGTTCAACCAAGCAACTTCTTCTCCAACCAAAAATAGCTTCGGTTTTGACAAAGAGAAGAGAGAGGAAAAAACAAAAACCAACATGCATGTACCTCTTTCAACCCTTTTCATCAAACTCCTTCAATCTGAACCCTTGATCCTGTCTTTTGCTCCAAGAAAGGATTTGGACCCTTGATGATCTTTTGACCTAGGACAGCTCCTTACTTTCCATTTTTGCTTCTTCCTACGTGTAGCTCGGCAGCTAACTTCTTTCTTTGATGAACAAAAATGGAAACAAACTTTTGCAACTGAGATCTTCTTCTTTGACAGAGGCGGATCCTTTATTTTCTTGGTATGGAGGATCTTGAAGCTCTTCTTCAAAATCTTGTCTTCAATGGCAAAGATCTTGCCATGCCTTACTGTAGATTTTCCTTCATCATAACCTTTCTTCCATAAGCTTTTCTTTTAACTCATTTTTCTTCTGATGACTTTTATCTTCTTCTCTGTTTGATTGATATGATCGAAAGACAAGAGAGAGGGGAGAAAAAAGACAAATCTTTTAATGAAATATTAAATCCAATTTAATTTTGAGTTTCGATTACCTATGCATGCACTCAATTGAATTGAAATTTGAATTCCATTAACCAATGGAGTAGGTAACCGAAGAGTGCATGAAGACTTGGGTCAAATGCTTTCTTTCTTTGATTTATTATGGGGCTGGATGGATTTGGGCTTCTTAGCACTCAGCCACTTGATTTAATTGGTTTTGCACAAGGCTGAAATTGTTTAATGACCCAATAGGACTTGTTTTGAATGGGTCAAGAAAAATAATTTCGTTTTCCTACACACTTGACAAAAACATTAAACAACCAATTGGAAATAATTTAAGCACTTAATAATTTCTTAATTAATATTTAAATAATGTTTGATCATCATTATAATTTAAGTTTTTCAAACTCAACAATCACTCCCTTGATGACAAACATTATTAAAACTAAATTGAAAGGATTAGGATTTAAAGAACTTCCCTTTGATGGTTTTGACCGAATCCTCCCCTTTTCCATTGTTCAATATTCTCCCCCTAAATGTGTGCTTTGATTATCCTATTTCTAACAAAATATTCATAGAAACAATGCCTATATACAATCTTTAAAACTTCCTAAAAGATGCTTAAAATATTTTCAAGTAATAAAACCTTTAAACAGAACCTGAGTTTCACAAGAGAATGCACATGAAACCAATTAAAACAGGGATTAATAAAGCTCTATTAGCCAAGCAGCCCAAGATAGATTTGAGAAAATAATTTTATCAAACAATTCAATGCTCAAGGCTAAATCAGATCACAACACAGCATATGAACATGACACAGAGAATTAGATCAGAGCAAAATAGAGAATTAAACAGAGCATCCAGCAGCTTAAGCAGAGCAAAAAACAACCAGTAGCAGCAGTTTTAATTTCAGTTTCAATTCAGCCAATCTTTTCCTCCCCCTTTTGTCATTAAGGAAGGACCCTGCAAAAACATAGAGAGAAGCAATACATTCCATAACATTTAAAACATAAATAATATCAAAGTATTTAGTTACAGTCATCCCAAAATAAAACAGTTCAAATGAAACTAAGTCCCAATATAGCAGAATAAAGTGAGTCTAAAGGCAAAAACAGTAGAGATCAAATCTTAGGCATCAGACAAGTTGACATCAAAATCAAGATCTTCTTCTCCTTCAGAGTTGGCCGTGTCTTTGTCAACAGTCTCCAAACTCTGAATAAGCAAATTCACCATTTCACGACACTTCGTCTAGGCTTTTTCATTTTCAAAGGCTTGCTTTCTAGCCTCTTTATATGATTTAACCATCAGATTGGACATGTTGGAGAACTCAGTTAGGACATCGTTTACGGTTTCAGAAAATCGAGTTTTGTCAGATGTTTCAGGAAGAAGACTTTCATCTTCACTTTCAGAGAGCACTGATGTCTTTGAACTCTTAGCCTTTTTTCTTTTTGCAGATTCGGAAACTCCTGCACCTTTAATTGTGGAGATCCTATTCTCAACTGGCTCATTGCTAAGATCAACATTGAAATGCTCAAAAATACATATAAAAAATATGCCATAGAGCAGATTTCATTTTTTATCACTACGAACACAGTTCCACATATGTCTAATAATGAGATATGCAAATGATATAGGGGCAGAAGACAAAATGGCATATAACACAAGAGTATCACAAACAGTCACCCTTTGAAAGGAGCCACTTTGTGGCATGATAACATGAGTGATAATCCGATGCAACAGAGCTCGAACAGAACTAAGAGCCTTATGAGTTAAAATGGTACCATCCAGAGAAGAGAAATTCTCACATACCCGAGCCAAGACATCTTGAAGGGAAACACCAACATTGTTATCCCATTTTTCTGACATATAAGCCCTGGCCCTCTCATCTTCATATCCCAGAGCAGTACTTATAGTTTCATGATTCAGAGAAAGATGAACCCTTTTGACATAAGAATGTAGTTCACCATCATGAAAAATCATGTTTGCATAAAATTCACGCACCAAGTTTGGATAAACAGGTTTTCGGATTTTAAAAATGAGAGTCCATTTTAAATCATGAAAATATATTGTAAAATCAATCCCTTTCTCAGCAAGATTTTCAAGATTAACAACAAAGGATGCACATAAGTGATGGTTTACCAAAATTTGGGAATGAAACTCATAAGCCGCACATGAGATGAAGCGGTAAGAGTCATAATGAGAGTAGTTTTTACCATATTTGTTCTTGAAATCCAATGAGTCAAGATTAGGTGGCTCTCGGGTGTCATGAAGAATAGGCCGTTTTGAGCGTTGAGAATGACCCGAGGGATGAGGAATGGAGCACCGTGGTGGTGGAGAATGACGATGAGGTGGAGAAGGAGAGTCTTCTTCCTCTTCAGGCATAGGCCCCTATTCCTTTGAAGCCTTCTTTTGTGATGATCCTGCTTCCTTGCGTGTAGAACTCCTCGGATGGATGACTTTTCTAGCCATGTGAGTGTGGATTTGAGGTCCTTTGGATGATAGAGGATTTTTAGGAATGGGGTTCGGGTGCTTCTTCGGGTAGGAAGTTTCTTTCTCATGTTGAAGGAAGTAAAAACGGAGAAAGAGAAGATGAAGAGAGTGCCAAAGAGAGTGAAAAGTGGAGAGAGGTTACACCATCATAAATGCTTAGTGGAAGATATCTTATTTAAAGCAATCAGCATTGAATGAAAACGGTTTTTAATGAGAAATTTATAAATAAAAAAAGAATAACCGAAAAGACCTTTCCTTGAAATGTGGGAGAAGTTATAGGAAAAAAGATTTGATTTGACAAAACTCCTCTTTTAGAATATGTGATGTGAAAACCTTCTTAAAATAAATTATTTAAAAATAAAATAATAAAATTTATGATACCCAAAAGATAATGAGCCAGTATCATAGAGTGGGCCCCAAGGTGGTTGAACAAGCTTGAGTTCAAGGTACCAGATTTCAGTCTCCCCCTATTTAATGACTTGTTTATCACTTGCCCAGATTTGTCTCCCTGCTGCCTACGAGACAAAAACACACAGATGCATGAAATTCAAATTTTTTCAACAGAACTTAAATCCATCATCCCTAAACTGTTTCTTAATGAACAAAATCTGTATTCACACAGAGATTTAGTGAAATGTCATCAAGTTGCTCTTCAGATTTTACAAATTGGATATCAATAGTACCCTTTTGCACATATTCCTTAATAAAGTGATATCGAACCTCAATGTGTTTAGTTCTAAAGTGCAGTACAAGATTTTTTGAAATATTTATTGAACTCATATTATCACAAAACAAAGGTATACTATTGATTTTTAATTTGAAATCTTCCAATTGAGTTTTAAGTCATAAAAGTTGAGAGCAACAAGCAGCCGCGAATATATATCCGGCTTCAGCCGTGGATAGAGCAACAGTGGGTTGTTTCTTGCTTGACCACATGTTGAGGGAACTTCCAAGGAAGCAACACATTCCGGAAGTGCTTCTTCTATCCACTTGGTCTCTCGCATAATCTGCATCACAAAACCCCACTACACAAAATTCATTAGATTTAGGATACCACAAGCCAAGATCATATGTACCCTTAATGTATCTAATGATTCTTTTGACGGCCGAAAGATGTGATTCTTTTGGGTAAGATTGAAATTTAGAACACACACCACACTTTGAACAATATCCGGTCTAGATGATGTAAGATACATAAATGAACCTATCATTTCTCTATACCATGTTTCACCCACATCTTTGCCACTTTCATCTTTGTCAAGTTTAGTGTTTGAATGCATAGAAGTTCCCATTGGTTTGGAGTTTTCTAGGCAAAATTTCTTGATTAACTCTTTGGCATATTTTTCTTGGTGAATAAAGATACCACTAGGAGTATGTTTGATTTGAAGACCAAGAAAGAAAGTTAATTCTCCTATCAAACTCATTTCAAACTCACTAGTCATTAGTTTTCCAAACTCTTCACACAAGGATTCATTGGCCGATCCAAACACAATGTCATCCACATAAACTTGAACAAGTAAGATATCATCATTAGATTCTTTTATAAAAAAAAGTAGTATCGGTAGTACCCTTTTGAAAATTATTTTTCAACAAGAAGGCATTAAGCCTTTCATACCAAGCTCTTGGTACTTGCCTAAGGCCATAAAAGGCCTTTGAAAGTTTAAAAATATGATTTGGAAAATCTTTGCTTTCAAAACCGGGGGATTGTACCACAAATACTTCCTTATCTATAAAGTCATTAAGAAAAACACAGTTGACATCCATTTGAAACATTTTGAAACCTTTGTGGGTAGCATAGGCTAGAAGCAACCTAATTGCTTCCACTCTTGCTACTGGAGTAAATGACTCATCAAAATCAATACCTTCCTCTTGATCGTAAGCTTGGGCCACTAGTCTAGTCTTGTTACGAACAACACTACCATCCTCACCCAATTTATTTTTGAAAATTCATTTTGTACCGGTTACCTTTTTACCATTGGGATTCGGTACAAGGGTCCAAACCTCATTCTTATCAAATTGTGATAGCTCTTTTTCCATGGCTTTAACCCATGAGGGGTCTTCAAGAGCTTGTTTCACATTAAGAGGTTCCAATTGGAAAAAGAAGGCAACATTACTTGGTTTCATTTACTTCTTACTTGAGGATCTAGTGGTTATGCCTTGTGGCAGATCTCTAATGATGAATTCATGAGGGTATAATCCTTCAGAAATTTTCATTCACGTGGCCTTTGAAGAAAGGTTCTCCCTTGACGAGTTTTAGTAGGCAACTCTGTTCTGGATTCTCTGGCTTGTTCATGAGATAAAACAGAAATGTCTCCTTCATTCTGATGAGAAATTTTTGGTCTACCAGCTTCTGAGACAGATTTGTGATTTTCTTGATTGATTTGAGGATTCACATCAGTTACACTACCTACATCATCATCTAAAGAAGCACTGAGAACTGAGTTGGTATCACAAAAAGACACATGTATGGACTCCTCAATTATTTTATATTCTTTGAGGTAAACCCTAAAAGCTTTGCTAGTGGTGGAGTATCCAACAAACATTCCTTCATAAGATTTTGGATCAAATTTTTCAAGATTTTTTTTATTGTTAAGTACAAAACATTTGTATCCAAAAATATGGAAATAGTTAAGATTATGTGGGGTTCTTTTCCAAAGCTCATATAAAGTTTTCTTTAAACTTTTTCTAATGATGGTTCTATTTAGAATATAACAAGCTGTGTTTATAGCTTCAGTCCACAAAAACTTTGGAACATTAGTTTCACAAAGCATTGCCCTAGTTATTTCTTGAAGGCTTTTATTCCTTCTTTCAACAACTCTATTTTGTTGAAGTGTTCTTGGGCATGAAAAGTTTTGTGCTATTCCAAATTCATCACAAAAATTTTCAAAATCTTGATTTTCAAACTCTATTCCATGATCACTTCTCAAGTGGGCAATTTTTAAATTTTTTTCATTTTGGATCTTTTTGCAAAGAGAGGAGAAAATATAGAACGCATCATTTTTGTGAGCTAAGAAGAGAACCCAACCAAATCTAGAGTAATCATCCATAAATACCAAACCATAATGTTTTCCTTCCAAACTTTGAGTTCTAGTAGGACCAAAAAGATCAATATGTAACAATTCCAATGGTCTTTTAGTAGAAATTTCATCTTTGGGTTTAAAAGATGATTTTACTTATTTGCCTACTTGACAAGCATCACAAACAATATCTTTATTAAATTTAATATTTGGAATTCCTCTAACTAAATTCTTTTTAACAAGCTTAGAAATTTGGTACATGCTTGCATGTCCCAATTTCTTATGCCAAAGCTATTTTTCAGATTCAAGAGAGGTAAAACAAGTTACTTTTTTATCCTTTAAATCCTCTTAGAGTTAATCCATACACATTATTGCATCTTTCTTCTTCAAACAAAATATCACCAAATTTTTCACAAATAACCAAGCAATTCAATTTTCTAAAAATAACCAAATATCCAAGATCATACAATTGGCTAATGTTTAGTAGATTGTGTGTTAATCCATCAACAAGCAAAACATCATTAATGAAAGAAGAGAAATTCTTACCCACTTTACCTATGGCCACTGTTTTTTCTTTTCCATTGTCACCGAAAGTAACAAAACCTCCATCATACTCATCAAGCTTGATGAAGAATGTTGACTTCCCGGTCATATGCCTAGAGCACCCACTATCTATATACCACATGTTGTTCTTTCTTTTGGATGTTAAGTAAACCTACAAAAACACTTAAGTGACCTTAGGTATCTAAATCTTTTTGGATCCTTTAATATCAAACCATCTCCTCTGTCCCGAGCCATTATAATCACAAACAATCTTGTAAACTTTATCTCCAATCATTCTTTCACTTATGAAGCATTGAATAGGAAAACATCCATTCTAATTGCATAATCTACAAAATTTTTTATGTTGCTTTTTTTTAAAGTTTGTTAGGTTTTGAAACCTTATGTCATCCGAAGAGGATGCCATGTTGGTAAAAGAAGATTATTCAATAAATTTTTCAAATTTGTGAAAACCCAAACTAACTTTATCATAAAGAGGTTTTTGATTAGCTAAGAGTTGATTTAAATTTTCAGAACTTTGAGCAAAGTTGGCTAAGTCTTCTTTAAGTCTTTTTACATCTTTGAGCAGCTTCTCATTTTTCTCAAAACAGTTAAGATATGCAATCACAAAATGTTGTTTTTCACAACCCTTGATTTCAGCTTTCAACCGTTTGTTTTCCTCAACAAGATCAACAGCAGTTTCAGCCTCTCTCAATTTTTCTTTAAGAAAACTATTTTTAGCTTTTAGTATTTCTATTTGAGACTCAAGATCTTGGTTTTCATTTAAGAAACATTTAATCTTTTCAGAAAGATGATCAATCATAAGATGAAGGCCTTCAGTGGAAGGATCAAGAAATACTACCTCCTCTATGTGATCGGCCATGAGACAAGTTTAAGACTTGATTTCTGACTCTTTGTCTTCATCAGTGTCATTTTCCAAGTCTTCCTATGAAGCCATGAGTCCTTTCCTTTTTTCTCTTTTGATTTGTCCTCCTTCTTCAGTTTTGGACAATCAAACTTGAAGTGTCCAATTTTCTTACACTTGTAGCAAATCGCCTTGCTTAGGTCCCTCTTTGGTTTCCTTGAACTGTCTCCTTTGTTCTATTCTTTCAGCTTCATCATTTTCCTGAATTTCTTAGCAAAAAAATAAAAATAAATAAAGTCATCCTCAGATAAATTATCACTGGATTCGTCATCTAGAGATTTAGTGATAGATTTGAGAGCAACTCCTTTCTTTTTTGTATCTCTCTTTAAATAAGCGTTTTCAAAAGCAAGTAAGTTTCCTCTCAGATAATCATTTGTCATTTCATCAATACCACTACTCTCAGCTATTATTATAGCCTTGGTTTTCCACTCTTTAGTGTGACATCTCAATATTCTCCTCACAAGCACAGATTTTGGATATCTGATTCCCATAGCATCCAAGCTAGTGATGATAATGTTGAATCTTTCAAACATTTCATCAATTGTTTCTCCTTCCTTTTATCGAGAACATTTCGTAGTCTCTATTCAGCATATCTATTCTGGATCTTTTGACTTGGGTTGTGCCTTCATGAGTGACTTGAAGCTTGTCCCAGATTTTCTGTGTTGTTGTGCACCTTGATACCCGTCGTTATTCCTCGAAGTTGACAGTACAGTTGAGCAAGTTGACATTTTTAACGTTGAGCTCTATTTTCTTATTGTCATCTTCATTCCAATCGACCTCAGCCTTGGGAGCAACCACTCCATCAGCTCCTGTGGTGGTTGTAAATTGTGGACCTTCCAGGATTATATTCCAAAGCCTGAAATCTACAGACTGAACAAAAATCTTCATTCTTTCTTTTCAGTAGCTGTAGTTCTTCCTATTAAAGAATGGGGATCTGTTGCTTGATTGCCTTTCTGTCAGAGTATAGGATACCAAATTTGAACCATTGTTGACTGCCATTAAGATCTTTTCTCCAACCTGCAAAGTTTGATCTCTTTGAGACTAAGTACTGATACCAATTGATGGTAATTAGTGGCTAAGAGAAGAGGGAGGTTGAATCTTAGCCCCTTTTGTTGAATAAAAATTTCTGCTTTTTTAAGGAAACTTCAGGAGATATTTCTGCTTTTGTCTCGTGTCGAGTTGAGAGACACTTTTGTTTTGTCTCGTGCCGAGTTGAGAGATACTTTTATTTTTCGTCTCCTGATTAACAGAAACAGAGAAAGGAGTAGGGAAGAAGAATTAACACCAGATATATCTTGGTTCAGCCACTAGGTGCAATGTGGCCTACATCTAGTCTCCATTACAACAATGATGGAATTTCACTATGTTTTCACAACATTACAAACACCAATTTCTTCCTAGGAACTACCCATTCCTATATGGGACAAATCCAGATTCTACACCCAATTTGAATTTGATTAAGACTCAAAACCTAGCTTTCAACCGCAAAGTGCTAACCCAACTTACAAGGGAATCTCCACAGGATCATGAAACACAACATACAGATGTACAAAGAAACTCTGAGACATCTATGGATTTTTCTCTAATATTGATCACTGCCTTTTTTCTCTCACTGTCTTTTTCTTACAAACCTCACCATGTTTGCCTTTTTCACCAGAGACTCAGACAGACAATACTAAGAAAAAGAAAACAAAATGAACACCATTGAAGAAGAAGAACTCAGGAAGCTTGGGTAGCTATGAAAACTTTGTGCTTTTACTTTCTCTCTTTGATCTCAACCCTTGGCCGTTCACCCTTAATATAGAATGACAAGTTTCCAAGGTTGAAACCAGTTCAACCAAGCAACTTCTTCTCCAACCAAAAATAGCTTCGGTTCAGACAAAGAGAAGAGAGAGGAAAAAACAAAAATCAACATGCATGTACCTCTCTCAACCCTTTTCATCAAGCTTCTTTAATCTGAACCCTTGATCTTGTCTTTGACTCCAAGAAAGGATTCGGACCCTTGATGATCTTCTAACCCAGGACAGCTTCTTGATTTCTATTTTTGCTTCTTCCTACGTGTAGCTCGGCGGCTACCTTCTTTCTTTGATGAACAAAAATAGAAACGAACTTTTGCAACTAAGATCTTCTTCTCTGATAGAGGCGGATCCTTTTTTTTCTTGGTATGGAGGATCTTGAAGCTCTTCTTCAAAATCTTGCCTTCAATGGCAATGATCTTGCCATGCCTTACTTTAGATCCTCCTTCATCATAGCCTTTCTTCTATAAGCTTTTCTTGTAACTCTCCTTTTTCTTCTGATGACTTTTATCTTCTTCTCTATTTGATTGATATGACCGAAAGACAAGAGAGAGGGGAGAGAAGAGACAAAGATTTTAATGCAATATTAAACCCAATTTAATTTTGAGTTTCGGTTACCTATGCATGCACTCAATTGAATTGAAATTTGAATTCCATTAACCAATGGAGTAGGTAACCAAAGAGTGCATGAAGACTTGGGCCAAATGCTTTCTTTCTTTAATTATGATGGGCCTAGATGGATTTGGGCTTCTTAGCACTCAGCCACTTGATTTAATTGGTTTTGCACAAGGCTGAAATTGTTTAATGACCCAATATGACTTGTTTTGAATGGGTCAAGGAAAAGGATCCTGCACACTTGATAAAAACATTAAACAACCAATTGAAAATAATTTAAGCACTTAATAATTTCTTAATTAATATTTTAATAATATTTGATCATCATCATAATTTTTAAGTTTTCCAAACTCAACAATTTTTTCTCCCTTGATGACAAAAAGGGGAGTAGTAGAAAGAAAGTAGAAAGCATGTAATTGATGCATGATAGTTGCTCTCTAATTTGGTGTTGCTGCTCTATTTTTTATTGCATGATAGCTGCTCTATTTTGGATTTAATTAATTTTATCATTTTCTTGTTAATATGTGTTGTTCAGTTTCTGCCATGTTTTGTTTGGTATTGGACTGGATTTTAGTTGAAGGTGATGTAAATCCCTTAGTTAAGTTGAATTGTGTGTAGTATATACATCATTTTGCTCTCTATAAGAATATGCAAAAAGAAAAGAAGAGAAGAGCACCAATCAAGAGGGAGCAACTCTTGAAAAGAAAAGGGGAAGCAACACAAAATCATGTAACATCACTCAAGGGAAGTTCTTTAACTTTATTCGAATTCAATTCCTTTGATCAATGTTACAATTATGTTTGTTATCAAGGGGAAGATTGTTGTGTTAAGAAATTAACTAACTTAATTAATGATGACAAATATTATTTTATTGGGTTAAACACCCAATTAGTTTTTATTGTGTTTAATTAGTATTGCAGGACAAAGAAATAATGATGCAGCATCCTAATAGGATGAAAAATCAAACCAGTAACTAGGTGGGCTCTAAAACATAAAGCCCAAAGTAATTGAGCAAAGAAATCACTTGGGCTGAATAGAAAGAAACCAACCCAAGCCCGAGTTGCTCACCAAGCTGATCCCTCCAAGTCAGTACACTCCAAAGCCAATGTTCACTTTTTCCTTCGGTCACACTCAGAGAAAGTAGAGAGATAGCTTCATTCCTTGCTCATTTCATTAAAGAAGAAAGATAGAAAAAGATTAAGCTAAAAAGCAGAGGTTTAATCACCCAAATCAAATTTTTTCAAGCTAAGTCAGAAGCTAAAGGTGATTTATTTCCATTTGCATGCAATTTACTTTCTTCACTCCTTCTCCAACTCTCTGCTACTCCAATTTGGGATAAATAGAGAAAGTGATTTCTAATAATCACTGCTGTGAATCAAATGCCAAAATTATTTCTTGGGGACAAAGTTGTAGCTCAAGGGTTCAAATCTGAATTTACCATTGAACAACCTTTTTGCTGCTTACCTGAGGCTTTTGGTCAAGCAAAAAGGCCCAGATTCAAAATTCCTAATTTAGGGATTAATTGAAAATAGTGAAATGGTAAGTTGGTGAAGCACACAGCTCGAGGATTTGACTTGGAAGAGAGCAACTCAGCAACATGGAAGGAGATACAAAAGAAAAATCTTCATCTTTCTAAAGACAAGGAGAAAGAACCAGAGTTTTGAGTTTTTGTTCTGAAGAGCTAATCTGTGAAGAGTTCAACATGTTGGACAGTTTTTCTAGAGAAAGAAGCATTCCGCCAATGTGAAGAATTTAATCAGTGTTAGCACAATCCGGTTCGTCTTATAGCAACAGAGGCTATTGAAGCATCAATCTCCTTCATGTTTTACAGATTGTAATTTTATTTTTAATGTATATCTTTCTGTAATGTCTTGAGTGGTAAAATGATAAAAGAGAGAGAGCTCAAGAAAAAGCCAAAGAGTGACAAAAGATTGAGTGATACACTTGATTGAAAAGCCTAGAGTAATTTCATATTTCTTTTGGTTGTTTCAAATGTCTTGTGTCTTGTACTTGTGAGGTATCCCTTTCTAAGTTGGGTTAGCAATTAGAGTAGAGAGTTAGGTATTAGCATAACCAAGTCAAGTTAGGATAGAACTTGAGAGGGAAAGGATTGTGTTAATCCTGTAAAATTGGTGTATGTAATACTTTAGCTATAGTGAAAATTCCACCATTGTTGTGGTGGAAACTGGATGTAAGTTGCATTGCACAAGGTAACTACCAAGATACATTTTGGTGTCATTCATCTTCCCTTTCTTTATGTTCTATTTTCTGATATTTATGAGACAAAACAAAATTGTCTAATAAAGTTTTCACTATACAGTTCATACATAATCTAAGTGAAAGCTTATAAGTAAAGGCTTATTTCATTAATGTAAAAGAAGGTCATAGATACAACCCCCCTCTCTAAGCCTTCTACAACCTACACTTTGTTTATCTCGTTGTCATTTTAATTAAAGGTTTGAATCACTTTATATCAAAAAATATCACATGAACAAAATACACAAACAGAATTTAGTACAAGTATCATGAAAGTTCATTACCATAGTACAAGGAGCTGTATACACCAGTTTATACGAAACAGTTAGAATAAAACAAAACATCTAACTTAACATCGGATAACTACAACATGAATGAAATACTAAAATAAAAGGATGAACCCATGATAAAAGTACTATCAACGCTAAGCATCGTCCGAGGTTGGTTAAGACAACCCCTTCTAGTATGACCGACTTGCCTGCATAAGCCACACCGCTTCTCATGTCGCTCGATCTCGTCCATGTCATTCCAGAATCTAGTAGACATGAGTCTCCCAGAAGCCTTTCGGCGCATAACTGGGTTAGGACGAAGTATAGTCCCATACCACTCTGGCTACAGAGACTCGTCCGAAATAGGTGGAAACTCCATTTCGTACACCTTGTAAACTGCCTCCTGTCTGTAAACTGGATGGACGTATGGGGCCCACTCGATGCTAGCGGCAGCACACCCGGCAAGTGCATGGTGACAAAGGTAATGGAGAGACTGAAAAAGACCACAGTCACACGTACCCGCCGATAGCGAGATGCAGAAGGAACCATGAGGCCAGCCCTCGAACGGCTCCTCCATGACAAACACAAAAGCCCACCTCTCACAATGAGTCACACACATCTTTGGAATGGCTTTTCTGTTCTTCTCAATGGCTGCTACAGCCTCTGGGAGAACCGATTTCCAGCAGCCAGCTATGACTGTGCCTCTCTGCCCTTGGTGATGAACAACTTCTGCAACCGTTCGTATGTGATGCGCACAATGGCAGCATTCGGCAAGTATCGTGTTTCCTTGAAAACTACATTGATGCACTTCGACAGGTTCATTGTCATGTGACCAAATCGCCGACCACTATCGCAGTGTTGCAGTCAAATCTCTTTGTTGAAACGAGTAGCCCAGTCCACCATCGTTGAAGAAACTCCTATCAAGGCATCCATGTACCACTCATACCCGGACTTGCTTGGACTGTAAGCTGCATTTATAAGGTATCTTTTGCCCTCGGTCTACTCAAAACGAGTCATGAAGTTCGTCGCCATGTGTCTGATACAGTACCGCTATGATCGGCACTGAGTGCAGCCTTGATGGCTTGCAATTTGTCGGAGATGACCAGCTGGCCTTCTTGTAGGGTGACATGACATCTCAGAATAGTAAGAAAGAACGACCATGAATCGGTACTCTCCGACTCCACAATGGCAAAAGCAATAGGCAGGATATTACTGTTGTCGTCTTGTGCCACAGCAATAAACAACACCCCACCGTATCTGCCATACAGATGCATGCCATCGACAGAAACAAATGGCTTGCAAAACTTGAAAGTCTCAACACATTATGGAAAAGCCCAAAAGGCTTTATCGAACATGCTACAGTCATGGACTAGTAGGTACCCCTTCAGATGAATCACTATCGTCCACATACTCTTCGTCGATTTCTTCCTCACCCACCTCCACCTTTTCCACTGGAATGGCGACATGAATGGGTGGTGGTATGAGAGGTCGGTCGTCCTGTACATACCTTGACTGCACAGAACCACCACGACCACTGTTTCCAACCTCGTCGGAAAGCTCAATCACTTGTTCCGCCATGATTCTCCCATGGATGTCGAACATGAGTCGCACATGCTCGTCCCCTAGATGCCGAAATAGTCGAAATTGGAAAACTCCATTACCCATGGGTGTCAGCAACCTATATCCCACCCTACAAACCTCCCTCAGTTCGGTGCCACCGAGGTTGCGAGATATCAACCTCTACAACTCCGTCAACGTACTTACACGCTGACTGTGCAACAGTATCGAATTTTCACACTCAAATATCACCCCGTTCTTGCCGTTTCTTATACGACAATAGGGTAAACACATACAACTATGTATACGCTATCACTGCCATTGTTGCCCTCTTTTTGTGGAAAAAATGGGACAAAAGAAGAAGTGAAATGTAAGTGGAGAAAGCCCAGAATTATACATCCTTTTATAGTTGTTGAAGGTCTGTCTCACTGTACCTTATTTACACTGTAAACGATATAATTTTGCACATATCTCGTTTATAGTGTGAACGAGATCGATAAGCAAGGACAACGGATTTTTGTAATTTTTTTTAAATTATCTATTTTCGAAATTATTGATTTTATTTAAGTTATTTAAACAAAAAATCCTATTAGATGTGTTATATTTTTATAAATTATTAGATTTTATTAAATATAAATAAAAAATTACTATAAAAAGCGTATTATACAAAAAAATATAATTTTTTATTTATTAAAATCAATTATTATGTAGTAACATTCTTATAATATTCAAAAATTATATTAAAATAATATTCTAAACTGCAACATAAAATTATAAAATAATTAAAATTTATTTTATATTATTTGATAAATAATTAAATTATTATATTAAAATTTTATTGATTAATTCATTTGTTAAAAATATTATTATACAATACAAATTTTTATTAAAATATTAAATATAACACGAAAATATTGACACTTTTATTTTTTTATTTTTTAAAAAATATTTTGATTAAAAAAATACGTATATCTGTTATAAAAAAAGTACATTGAAAAATAAATAAACCATAAGACACCACGCGGGAACAAATTAAACGCGACTTTTAAATAGTTTATTTTATTTTATTTTATTTTATTATAAAAGATATGTGCATTCCTTATCTTCTTTTTCTTTTTCCTTTTTTATTCAAAACAATTTTAGACATACTCGTAAACTTCTATCCCCTCATCGTTCTCCATTCGTCCCACCATTACTTTTTCCTTTTAGAAATTAATGGAAAAAAAAGTAAAAAGATAAATATACATAGAAAAAATTTAATTTAATATATTAATTGTATAGAATATTTTATATAATTATATAATTATATCTATTTTTTTAGATAATTATATCTTGATTTATTATTTGATACCTTATTATTTGATATATTATCATCATAAGACCAATAATAAACTGTGAACTAGATTCATGAAGCTAATAATATAATTAGTAGTAGATGTATTGTTTCATTCCCTCTGTAATGTGGAGCAAGCTGTAATAAAAAACAAAATTATGAGGGATACATGATTCTCTTTCTCCTTCATTCTTCAATCTCTCAATATATCTTCTTTCTCTTTTTTTATTTTATACTTTTCATTTTTCATTCAATTTATAAAAATGAAAGAAAAATATAATAATTTGTTAAAAGAAATTATATTTAGTTATTTGGTACGATACTAATTAAGTCTACGTTTCTTTTCTAGTATAAATATTAAATAACATTTTTTTTTTACATTTTATTACGATCGTTTCAATCATTTTAAATATATATCAAAATTATATATATATATATATATATATATATATAGACACACACACACAAGTTTAAACGGTAAATATATATAATTAATATTTCTCATTCTTTAAAAAAAATACTAATAAGTTCAACGAAAAAAAGTTGGAAACATTGAACTAATTAAATTACAAGCCCTTTCTAATAATAAAGAAAAAGACGACGGATCCAGTAGTTCAGAGCTGACTTCATCAATTTTTTTATTTCTATTTTTTTAGAGAGTTTCTAGAAGCTTTTCTATAATTGAAAAATCATAAAAAAGGAAAAACAAGTTTTTTCTTTTTCTTAGAATTTAATAACTTTTTCTTGTGTGTGTTTATTAATATTACGAAGATAATAATATACAATTATTTAATTTAATTTAATATTTATAATTTTATATATATTGTTTAAAATTATATATTATTATATTTAATATTATGTATTTATTTTAAATATAATTAATAAATATAAAATAAAATAATTTTATATTGATTTAGACTAATTTTTATATATATATAATAAGATAATTTTAGATTAATTTAAATTAATTTTTATTATTTATAAATATTTGTGTGTGTGTGAGATTTTTTTTTATCTTTAAATATTTTTGTATGTATGGCTGATTTTTATTATCTTTAAATGTTTTTATGTGTGTGTGGCTTTAATTAAATTGATTTAAATTGATTTTTATTATCTTTAATTAAATATTTGTGTGTGTGATTGATTTTTATTATTTTTAAATATTGTTGTATGTGTGACTGATTTAGATTGATTTTTATTATCTTTAAATATTTTTGTATGTGTGATTAATTTTTATTATCTTTAAATATTTTTATGTGTGTGTGATTGATTTTTATTATCTTTAAATATTTTCATGTGTGTATGTGTTAAATATTTTTGTGTGTGTGATTGATTTTTATTATCTTTAAATAATTTCGTTGGTGCGTGGTAGCCTGCATGTACGTGTGTGTGGTCGAGGTGGAGTGAGATAAACGTACGTGTATATCTTAATTTAAATTATAGTACATCAAAATTAAAATAATGTATGTTAATAGAATAATATAATTTTTTTTTTAAAATAAATGTTATTTTATTAATATAAAATAAAAGTGTTTCCAAAAGAAAGTACAAAAGAATTGGGTATTTCCATTTATCATCAACTGTGACTGAAAGATTAAGAGCTTAAAGAAGAGTAAAGTAAGAGTAAAGAAAATTAGCAGCATCTATCAGGTATGGCTCACGAGTTCACGCACTAAATTGCTGGCTTCTTTTACTATCTCTGGTGCCGGGCTTATTACCTTCTCAAAAACACACTGATTCCTCCCTTTCCAAGTGCTCCAACACAGCGCCGCTATGAGGAGGGTCTTTTGTCTACCGTCTAATTGAGCCGCTATCCAGGATAAGACTCGTTGTCACCAATTGAAAAATGTCTCTTCTTCTCTCATCCATAGGTCAGGGGTTATTAAGTTTAGTCTCCATATTATTGAAGATAGGGGGCATTAAACAAAGCATGAGAAATTGATTCAGCCTTTAACATGCATCGTGGACAAGTGGCAGGAGTGGATGCGAACCGGCTGTGGATTTGTTGCAACACTGGAAGCTTTTCATGAAGACTTTTCCATAGAAAAATCTTAATTTTATGTGGTAATTTCAACTCCCAAATGCTATTCCAGACTCTGTTGTGTATGTTCTGGGGCCTCAGTGAAGTAGGAGAATGAAAGAATCTATAAACAATTTTGTATCCTAACCCAACTTCATATATACCAGATTTTGTCCAGCACCAATTAACTTCATCCTCCTCCTCTGTTGGTTTGATTGAAAAATTTTTATTGCATATATCAACTGAAAAAATCGACTCAATCAGATTTCTATTCCAGTTTCTATCAGGATTTAGTAACGCACTAACGTAATACAATTGCAGATCTGGCGGGATTGTGAGTGAATTTTGAGGGACATTAAAGGGCACTGGTGGTGGGAGCCAGGGGTCATGGAAGATGCGAACATTAGTGCCAGAGCCTATTTTTCATAACAAGCCTTTCTCGATCACCTTGCGCCCTTCAAGAACACTTCTCCAGCCCCACGACGGTACGCTTCCTATCTCTGCATGTAGAAAATCTGTATATCTGAAATATTTAGCTTTGAGCATTTTTGATAGAGTAGAATTAGGGTATTTCATTAGACGCCAACATTGTTTTCCCAATAAAGCCAAATTTTGCGTCCTTAGGTCCTTGATCCCCAGCCCGCCATCTTTCTTCGGTCTCGTCATTGTGTCCCATTTAATCCAAACCATTCTTCGTTTTGCGCCTTTTTGACCCCACAAAAATTGCGAGAGCATGCTATGAATCTCAGTCAACAGCGTGTTTGGGAGCTTGAAACAAGAGAGTGTATAAATAGGAATCGCCTCCCCCACCGCTCTCAATAGCGTGTGCCTACCACCTAATGACAATAGACTTCTTTTCCAACCCATAATCCTCTTCTGAACTTTATCCTTGATAGCTCCAAAAGTTGCTTTCTTTGATTTTTGAACTATAGAGGACAATCCCAAGTATTTGTCTTGTACTCCGATATGTTCAATATTTAGTGTCTGAGCAATTGCTAGTCTCGTGTTCTGAGGTGTGTTGTGACTGAAAAAGATAGCTGACTTATTCAGATTGACTTTTTGCCCACTGAAACCCTCATAGATCTCTAGCAATTCTAGAATACTTTGGCTTGTATTAGGTGCGCTCTTGTAAAAAAAGATTGAATCATCAGCAAACAAAAGGTGATTAACTGTTTGGCATCTCCGATTAACTTGAACTCCTTGAATTAATCTGTTTTGCTCTGCCTTGTGTAGCAAGAAGGAAAGCCCTTTTGCACAAAAAAAAAAGAGATATGGAGATAGGGAGTCACCCTGTCAGATGCTCCTATTTAGCCTAAAATAGCCAAAAGGTTGACCTTCCACAACGACAGAGTATGAAACAGTCGTTACCAATTTTTTAGTCCAGTTAATCCATTTAGCATTAAAGCCCAGCTTATCCATAATATACCATAAAAAATGTCATTCGACCCTATTATAAGCTTTGTTCATGTCTAGTTTAATAGTCATCTCATGCTCTGTCCCACTTCTCTTATTTTTCAAATAGTGCATACATTCATAGGCAATTAGGATATTATCTGAAATGAGTCTACCTTTAAAAAATGCACTCTAATTTGGGCTTATAATTTTATTCATAATACCTTGTAATAATAGAATAGAATAATATAATTGAATTTTAAAATTTAGGAATAACATTTTATAAAATAAAATAATAATATATAATTGATGAGATTTAATTTTAGATTTCTTTTAGTATCATTCCAACTAAAATCCTACCACTTTATTTTGTCACGTGTACTGTTATGCGTGATTGTGGTTTTTTTTTCCCTCATTAGTTTATTGATGATCAAATAAAAAGCAAAATCTTTATACACTTAAAATCTATTATATAAGGTAGACGTTTATTTTGAGGTATTGAGACAGAGACTGAAAAATTAAAATTTAGTATCATGTTTGTTAGTTTAAAGACTAATATTAAAATTTTTATTTCTATCTCTAAAATTTTAGTATTTTAGTACTTCTAAAAAGTGAAAAAACAGGAGACTAAAATTTTTAAAGATAGAGACTAAAACTTTAATAATATTTTATACCTAAAATAATTTCATTTCAATTAATTAATTCTAATTTTATCCTTTATTCAAATTAAATTAGAATTTTATTTTTGTTTCAATTTCTGTCTCCCATTTTATATCAAACAGAATATTAAACTTTATTTTAATTTCTATCTTTTAATCTCTATGTCTCAGTACGGAATGAATCAATAATCACTTCATTTTCAGTACATATCTAAAATTATTATGACTGTCACCAAGTAATCACCATACCACCTCTGAATATCAATATTTTACATCGTTCTTTAGTACAATATTAGGTGTACATTCTTTTTTAGGATAATTTTTTTAGGTAAAATATTAAATTAATCTTTTATATTTGAATTTAATTTTATTTTATTCTTTAAAATTTAAAATATTTTATTTAAATCTAAAAAATTTTTATTTAATTTTAGTATAACCTTATTATAAAATTAATATTAAATAATTAATATCCTGCTAAATCTTAATATCCCTTTTTAAAAGAAAAAGTACAAATTCAAGAATGCATCACTGTAAACTACTTATCTTAAGCACATGAAAAACATTTTTGAGAATTCGCTTTTTGCAAAAAAATTTATCGATGGCAACGAAGACAAAACCATCATCATCTCTACTGCATAAAAAATTTCTCTCAACAACTAAAGAATTTGATTATATAAATTTTTTATATTTAAAAATTGAGTTTTATTAATTATTTAATATTAATTTTATGGTAGGATTATATTAAAATTAAATAATTTTTTTAATTTAAATAAAATATTTTAAATCTTAAAGAACAAAACAAAATTGAATCTAAATATAAAAAACTAATTTAATATATTTTATATTTTTTTAGAATAAATAACCATATTTTTACATTTTTTTGTCGTTTCAATGTTTTTAATATCAAAATTAAACATAAAATTAAAACCGTACATATAATTAATATTTCTCCTTCTATAAACAAAAATACTAGTAGTAAGTGCAACAGAAAAAAAATGGAAACATAGAACTAAATAAGTTATACAACCCTTTGTAATAATAAAGGAAAAAAAAAAGACGATGAAGCTTTAGACGTGAGCTTCATCAATTGTTATTATTTTTTCTAGAGAGACTTTAGAAACTTTTCCATAAATCAAAAATCATAACGATGGAAAAACAAGCCTTTTTTTTTGCTAGAATTTAATAACTTTAGTCTCTGAAATTTACTTTTCTTACGTCATTATAATTTTTTTTTGTTCCAGTAGTTAAATTTAAAATGTGTACGATCCATTTACTCTTTATTGTTAGTTAAACACCAAAGTAACAAATATTATCAGGTTAAGATGTTACTTGCCACATCAATATTTAACATTTTAAATCATTATTTAACAAAAAAAATTGACAACAGAAACCGAGATATAACTTCTAAAGTTTATTTGATCTATCAAACAAAAATATTTGTCGGTTTAACAAATACCAGCCCTTCCAGAACATGTTAAAGTTATTAATTAAAAAAATATTTATAAATAAATAAATAAATAAATAAATATATTAATTATATATTTAAGTTGGTTAATTGTTAGACTTTTTAATTTTAATAAATACAATACAATTTTAAAAATTTCATCTTAAATACTTTTAAAATACTCTTATTTTTTAAAATCATAAAATACTAAATTAGTTCCTTACGTTTGAATCTAATTTTGTTTTGATTTTTAAGATTTAAAGTGTCTTATTTGAATAACACAAAAATTTTATTTAACTTTAATGTAGTCCTGCCATTTAGCTTCAATGTGTAGTTAATGTTAAATAATTAATATGACTGTTCTACCACATCTTAATATCCTTCATTAAGAAAGATGTACAAACTTGAGAGGATCAGCAACGGATGCATTATTGATACATGTCATTATCACCTCTATTTTAGGAAATTTTTCTCAACAAAAGAGTTTGGTTATATAAGTTTTTTATATTTAAAAACTGAGTTTCGTTAATTATTTAACATTAATTTCACGATAAGACTACATTAAAATTAAATAAAATTTTTTTAAATTTAAATTTAACACTTTAGATCTTAGAGACCAAAATAAAATTAAGTCTAAACATAAAAATTAATTTAATGTTTTATTTTTATTAAAAAATACAAACTTAAAAACATAATATTATCAAACAAAAGAAAGGAAAAATTTGTGCTTTTTTTAAAAACGCAAACGCTCTTAAAATTTTTACCAAAAGTCCTACTTTTGCTATTGCTTTATATTAGTAAAATAGTATCTCTTATCGTTAAATCAAAAGATTGTCAAAGGCAGACTTTAATGCAGAAGGCAATAGAGCAATAATGATTTGAATGAAGAGAGAGAATATAAATTTAATTCAATATAACTTTGTTTTTTTTATTTATGATTTCATCGTTCTTTAAAATTTTATAAAATATAAAAACATATATATATATATATATATAAGATATAAAATATTTTTTAGATAAATTATAATAATATTTTATTATTTTATTGATATTAAAATATAAATTAATTTTTTTAATTATTTTTTGTATATTATTTTAATTATATAAAATAGTTTTTTGTTTTATAAATAATAATATACTATTTTTAAATTATTTTATAAATTCATATTATAAATAAAGTTAAATATATTGATATGTAATGGTATTTAAATATATTCAAACATGTTAAAAATAAAATTTTTTATTTTTAATTAAGACTTGGTTAAACATAACAAATACATGTGTCAAACAAATATTAATAATATTATGTTTAAAATGTGTTCAACACATTAACACGCCAACTCAGCAAGTTAAAAAATATATCTCTTATAATTTTTATGGTAATAAAAAAGATCCAACCTTTGGCACTTACCTATAAGAGACAAGTTTGGTTTATCAAGTTAAATTCACATCTTTGATACAGCTATATATATCTCTTCATCACTCCATGTATAATCAATCTATATCTTAATAACTGTGAAGCCGGGAACAATGAAGAAGCAAACTCTGCCAAGATTTATCATTGTTTTGCTTCTTGTTCTCTTCTTTGACTCTGGTATGTAATAGTGCATATACACTATTGTACAATTGCAATAAATAAATAAAAAATAATACACGAAGATTTCATGCATATATATGTTTGTTGGTGCAGATTATTGCGGATTATTATTAGCAACGGCAAGAGCTGATGTTCATTATTGTGAAGCAAGAGAAACCGTTGATCATTGCAGCCAACCGGAGTGCTATCATTTGTGTATTCGGAAGTATGCACATGCTGAATTGGGTTTTACCAGTGGCTTTTGTTATAATACTCATATTTGTGATTGTTTTTACTATGATTACGACCCAAATTGTAATGCCCCCAAAAACCCTTGATATTTCCCTACCTAAGTTACCTTCATAATAATGCCTTTAGTTAGTTCCTTTTGTTATTGTTTTTGTATTAATATGTCTGACCAAAGCGTAGCTCGTCGCAACGAAGATGAAAAAGGTTTCTATTATTTTAGTATTTTACTGGATGAGAAATATTTTGGCAAATAAATAAAAGTGCCTTAGAGTTTAAGTATTTGTATAAGGCACTTTGATTTTCTAAGTTAATATGAAAAATGTACTAGAATAATAAAATAATTCAAATTGAAATTTATCCCTGGTAGAAAAGTAAATGATGAGTTATATATCTATTAAATTATGAATGATACCGACGATTATCCTATTTAAAAATGGAAAATTAATTTGAGAAATTATTTTATTTGATTTTCGCTTCAATAATAATTGTAATAATGCACGGTAGGCAAATGACTAATGGATCGTGGATTTAAACTTTATTTAAGGGTTTGCCGTTGACTAATAAATTGCTGCATGTACAATACAAGATTCGAACTCCTAACACTTGTTTAAGCAGATAAGTGAGCTAACTATTTAACCAACTCAAATAGATTAAATTATGTGAGTTATAGGTATATGATAATATATCATTTTGTTGGAGCTGGTGAAATACTGAAATGCATGTATTTCGTTGGGGCAAAATGTATACAAGTCCATGAAATTTTAAACAGAAAAGAACGTTTAGAAGAGCATTCTAACAATATAAAATGTAGCATCGTAGGTGAAAGATGATCCGTTTCGCCCCAGCTAACAAATTGTCACCTTGCATATATTTGTATCATACTATTGTTAACCACCCTTTTGCAATACACGGTTAGTTGAGTCATTTAAAAAATAGTTAGCGGCATCTCTATTCTATATAATTAAGGCTGGAAGTAAGTTAAATTACACCAAACTCAAGTTCGGTTCACTAAAATTTAATTTAACTCACAGCTTGACTTGTTAACAATGAGTCTATTATTTCACAAGTTCAAACTCGGCTCATCAACAAAAGTTTATGAGCCGACTTTTCTTTCGAATAATGCTCTTCCTTTTCATATGCATTCGTAAGATCATCTTCCAAATTCAGAATATTCCTCTTATCCGCTGTTTCTCCTTTCTCCTTCTCTTGTTCCAGCTTGTTTTCAATTTCCTCAATAATTATCTTTGAATTATTGTTGTTGTTGCTCCATGTAAATTTACTCCCAATATACTACTAAATAACATTGCTTATCATCCATTCATATTCATCCTTGTCATGTGTTCAAAATAGATTGCGTGCCATGCCAAAGATCATTTGATTTGATTTGCTACAATCATTATTATGCCTTCTGTTAATTACTACATCATTCACCTTTGGACCCCAAGAAGTGCATGGAAGAAACAATGCATTCCCTCTTAAAAATGTTAAATGTATAATCTTTGAGATCGTGGCGGCACACACGTGACCCTCGTGGATTAACTCGCCTAACCTAAGAAAATGGTTTTTTTTGTTTTTTGAGTTAACCTAACCAAAATGGTATCATCGGAATGAATTTGTTCAAGGTTTAACAATGCATTCCCTCTTTATTTTTTGGGGGGATAACATAAGGGGCCTAAGACCCAAAGAAGAATGATATTTTTTGGACTGGGAAAGACATTGTTTAACAAGTGATGTCTCA
The DNA here is from genome assembly GCF_003086295.3 of Arachis hypogaea. NCBI lineage: Eukaryota > Viridiplantae > Streptophyta > Magnoliopsida > Fabales > Fabaceae > Arachis > Arachis hypogaea. The sequence continues at coordinate 5,213,181 of NC_092039.1, read as the reverse complement.
CGTCCAAAGAAAACAAGTGATGTCTACTGCACTTCTTTTTGTATAAACGCGTTTTTGGGGGGATCCTGGGTCTGGACACTTGAATTTACGTCAATTTATTTAATTTGAAACGAAAAACCTCAATCGATACTGAGCGTAGAAGCCCAATAGACATTGCAGTAAGACCAAAGTCAAAAATAAAAATAAAAATAGCTAGTTTGCAACTATGCATACAGATAAAAGAATTCTTTGTTTTGTTTGTTTGTGACTTTGTGTTGGGTTTTTGTTTTGTTTGTATTTTTGGTATCTTTGGGCCTATGACGCTCATTCGTATATCAGCAATGGGGGAATTCATGCCTCAAGTGATCTCCATCACTATGTTGAGGTAATGCCTTCTGCTGATCTGCTTAATCTCCATTCAAGACTAAATTTTCACACTGTTCTCTAAAATTTACGATTTTTATTATTTTAATTTATTAGATTCAAAATTTATTATATTGGTCTTTGAGATCTAATTTTAGGCACTATATTGATTCTTGGATTCTTTTTAGCGTTAAGTCAATGAACGAAATACTGAGCTATCAAATAGTATCTTTTGATTTTAGCTCTTAAATAAGATAAAAACGAAGTTATTTTTGAAGAATAAAGCGAGATATAATAATTTGTATATCATATAAACTCTTCTTCCTCTTTTTGTTTTTACCTTGTTTAAGTGGCAAAACAAAATGATGCTCTTTAGCCATGTGTCTAGCATGACAAGTCGGAGCCAATTCATTATTTAATTTGCTGATTCAATACTAAAAAGGGTCCAAGGACCAATATAGTGGCCACAACTAAATCTCGAGAATCAGTATAGATAATTTTAAATTTGATGGACTAAAATAATAAAAATTGTTAATTTAAAGGACTACTTTAAAGATTTAGTCCTCCATTCAAGTTTGATGTGAGATACACATTTTTCACACAACTATCTTGTGCTTTTCTGGTAAAGAAAGCAGAAACAAATGCATTTACTGCAATTATATATCTTAACCCTTTTGCTCTTATATGCAGCAACAGAGTGACAAGAAACAATGAAGCTTGCACATCGTTGTTGGGACTATTCACTTCTCAGTTTCAACAGGAGTGGTTTCTGCAATAAAGGCAGGAACAATCAGTTGCATTTATATATATGGTAATTTGAATAAATTTTAGCATTATCATCAACATTCTGAATACAATGAAAACGTTATTGAATTACAAACCTTAAAAGCTAGGCGCTTCAAGTTGTTCCATTCAAAATCATTTTTGCAGTACCTATAATAATTCAAGTAGCTCGGTAGACGTGGTTAACTAAGTTCTTATGTCTTGATGATTCTCTCATCATACTGGCACAGAGAATTTGTCCCCATCTTTCAACGAGTGTCTGCTCAAGGAAATCATCAACATTATTACAAAATTGAACACATGAGAGCATGTAATAAAATCTGTTGAGTATGATATATACCATTACAAAATTTACACACAGATAAAACTTGAGAAATTTTTATCCACTTGAAGTATACTGTATAAGGTTCTAACTGATTTAAGTGTGAAATTCGCTACCATCTCCATTTTCTTTATAATACCTAGTTTGATAGCGTTTTAGAAAGCGACATTTTTCTCCTTTTATTTATTCACATTGTACTAACCTTTTGTAACTATTAAACATTTGAAAATCGCCCATTTGGAGTTACGCTTGCTTCCCTTTCCAGATGAAGCTTAAGTAGTCATATTCTCCACGCAAACATCCAATTTTAAATTAAACATGACAATGCTTCAAAACAATTTAAATAAACACAAATACTAAAATATTAGCAATTTTTTGCTAATATTAACAATATATTAAATTTTATATATTCTAGTAATTTTTACATAACACATATAAATTAGTTATATTTATATTCGTCCAAGGTCCAACTTCTCAACGATTTTTCCATTCCCATAAGCACAAAAATGAGCAGAAAGCCAAACGCAAGAAAACAGCAGCATGTTCCATTGATTGATCTCCATATTCTCTGTTATCTTCTCTTGTTCCCTGCCACAACCACAAAATCCGAAGCTAAATGCAGTTCTGGGTGCAACCTTGCACTAGCTTCCTACTACCTATGGCCAGGAACAAACCTCACTTACATCACCACCATCTTCGGAAAACCACAGTCAGAGATTCTGAAATACAACCCTGAAATAAAAAACCCAGATTCCATTGATAAGCAAGAAAGGATCAACGTTCCCTTCTCATGTGACTGCTTGAACGGTGATTTCTTAGGTCACACTTTTTCATACGAAACACATCGCGGTGACACGTACAATAACATTGCTCATGTTGCTTTCTCAAACCTCACAACTGAGGAGTGGCTGAGTAGGGTTAATAGCTATCCAGCTTTAAACATTCCTGATGGTGTTCAGATCAATGTCACTGTAAATTGTTCCTGCGGAGATATACATGTGTCTAAAGATTATGGATTGTTTGCCACGTATCCCCTTAGGATCGGCCAGGATTTGAAGACGGTGGCGGCCGAATCCGCCGTGCCGGCCGAGTTGCTGCAGAGGTACAATCAGGGCTCTGATTTTGGTGCCGGGAATGGGATTGTTTTTGTGCCGGCCAAAGGTACGTGTAACTGTATTTTATGCATTTTTCTTATGCAACTGGTCATATATAAAATAGAGAAAAATAAATTAAGTAGTAAAACATAAAATCATAGTAATATTTAAATTATAATAAAATCATCAGATCTAATATACATTTTATAAAATCGATTAACTCACTTAAAATAATAATATAAAAAATTTTAAAAATTGAATTAAATTTTTAACTTTTATAATTTTAAATTTAAAAACATTTGAACTTTTAGTGATAACACATAAAAATAACAAATTAAGATGAAAAGACATGTTATCATGTTATGTTAACTAATATAGTTAAATATGTTAAATTATTTAACTGCTTTTAATAATTATTTTATATAAAAATATCTTCAGACAAATAGTTGCACTTTAATAAATAAATAAATAAATAAATAGAAAATTGGTTCCAATTTTGGCCTTTCAACTGTATGTGAAGTTGTATTTTTTGTGCGCTTAATTATTATTAGGTATAGCTCTAGTTTGGCTTTGGCCAGATTCACAAAAAAGTTTTGGGAGCGAATAAAATATTTATAAAATATGTATAATGAGCTATTGAATTAAAAGATGAACATCATCTATATTTTATATTATCTAAAATAATAATTCGAATATTAGGATAATAAACATTTGATGTTATAAAATCACTTATCCTAAAAATTTAAATTAATTTTACACTAAAAATCAAATTCTTACCTTTTGGATATATCATGATACCATACTTCCTCTTCACAAAATTCTCTTTTAATTTCAAGGCAGATCATGTATGGTGTGGAAATTATTTTTTGGTTTATATATTTGAGAAACCGTTTGCTTGAAATTGAATGGTGTTTTAAGTTTGTACATGAGTTTCAAACATCTTTAGTGAAGGTTGAGACTTCCTCGCCGAGACGGTGGTTTCTCGCCTTTGGTGAGGGTTACGACTTCCTCTTCTTTCGTGAGGTCCAAACAGAATGTCTACGTGCATTTTTTTTTTAATTAAAAACGTATATTTAATTATTTCAACGAATAAGAGGCATATATTCTCCTTTTGATTCAGTATATTCGGCCGTTTTGGAAAACAATAATTTCGACCATAATTGTTAAAATTGGACGAGATGGATCAGTTCAACTGAAAAAATTCGACTGAAAATGGGTGAATCCAATTTTAAATTAGTCCGGTCTAACATTCTAACTATTTAAGGAAGAAAAGAGATTAAAATCAGTCAACATTAACAAAAAAGCCTCCTCCATAATTCTTTTTGTGCCACGGGATCAAATTGGTTTTCATTATATTTGTTTTTTCTAAGTACATAACATATTTAAATTAAATTATATTTTTAAATTTTATATTTATTAATTATAATTAAACAATTCAATTAATGACTCACTAATTAAATTAGTAAATTAATAGTTTAATCGATTCGATTACGGATTTGTTGTTGACAATTATGATCTCCACAACTATCAACTTACAGAAATAAAAAATACATTTTAATTTTATTTTATTAACGGCAATCATTAGTCTAGCAATGAAACGAAATAATGGAATGAAAAAAATCTTGCTGGTGTATTATTTTTATGATCCCTTCTGATAATAGGTTTGGAGACCGAGAGTTGTTAAAATAATAATAATAATAATAATAATAATAATAATAATAATAATAATAATAATAATAATAATAATAATAATAATAATAATAATAGAGATCACGCTTCGTTCATATTTGTCCGCTTCTTATTTAGCCTGACGATAATTTCTTATGAAACAAAACAAATTGACATAGATCAGAATTGCAATAAAATTTGTCACTTCGTCAAGAAGATTTATTGTTTGATATTATATGTAATTTTATTATACTATTGTTGATATTCATCAGTTCAAAATGGTATAATCTCTTCATACTTATTTACAAATTGCATATTTGAGTCTTTCTATTATTTTTGGTCAAAATAAAAAAAAATCTATCAGCTCTCTTGAAAACCAAAATTTTTCACCTTTGTTGCTAAAGTTATTTATTTGGCTGTTAACTAATAATGTTTAAAAATATAGGTTAAAAATATTATTAAACTGCTTGACAAAATAAATTGTATTGATAATTAAAAATATTAATAAAAATAATAAATTCTGTTATTAATCTTAAATTCCAATACTCCAGTCTAATAAATATCATATTTATTTAGTATAGAAGAAACATGATGTCACTAACAATAATATTACCTGGACAGGCGGCTAAGCAGGTATATTTTAGTTTAATAAAGTTAGAAGATAATTTCAGTTGGCAGTATTTCCTTTTAGAACACCTAATGAGTGAGAATTAATATCAATTAAAACATGTGTAGTTTAATCATTATATAATTTCAGTTTATGTTAATAAAATTATAAATCATTCAAATAATAAACGCATATACTTGGTGTATTCATTTTTTCTTATATATAGATATGACATGCAAATCTTTTAATTGAGATCAACTTTGTCTTAAAAGAATTGTCAAGTATTCTGTGATTGATTTTCTACAGAAAAAAATTGTATGCATTAATTGCTGATCTTTTGTGCTTTTAAATGCAGATGAAAATGGAAAGTTTCCGCCACTGCCATTGGGGTAGGCTTATAGTTTGGCCAATTTAGGTTTTAACATTATTCCATTCTTTGCAATGAGTCAATTCTGTTCTAAGTTTTTCTAATAACTGCAACATTTATACCTTTTTTTTCTCTCTCTCTTTTGCAGATCAGGTGATGCTAACACTCTTTAAGTGTGGTCATAAGTAATCATGGTGAGTGATTTTGCTATGAGGTGGTAACATTGTTGTTGTTGTACCAATTTGTTTAAACAGGAATCTCTGGTGGAGCCATTGCTAGCATTATTGGAGGTGCTGTTGCTGGATTATTACTATTGGCACTTGTTCTCTATTTTGCTCTATTTAGAAGAAAGAAAGTGGTGGCTGAGGTGTCCCTTCTCCCTCATGATCAATTCACTCAACTCCAACATGGTACCCTTTCTTAGCTTGTTTTCTTTCAATGCTATAATGTTTCTCAAGCATTCATGCTTTATTTTACTTAATGATTCTGATGATACTATGGTTAATGACTAATGAGTTAGTTAATCAAGTAACATTATGATTGAATAGTATACTTATCAGAATGTATGACAGATAAGTGTGTTTTAGCCTCAACTTTTTGCCCTTGTTTGTAATAATGTAATGTAAGGTTTCTGCTTTTGGAGATGAAATTGAAATGTGAATATAAAAATAAATCTTATTTAGGTTGTGGAAGCAGGTTGAGTAAGGGATCAGAATCTTCCCCTGTGATTTCACCAAGGTTGACCGGTATTACAGTTGACAAATCAGTGGAGTTCTCATATGAACAGTTGGCCAAAGCTACTAATGGCTTTAGCATAGCTAACAAAATTGGTCAAGGTGGTTTTGGTTCTGTATACTATGCAGAGCTTAGGGATGAGGTCTGTCACATGCTGTTTAAAAATCTCTATTAAATCATAAGAATGTTTTCTAGATTGAGATGCAATTCTATTTTGCAGAAAGCTGCAATTAAGAAAATGGATATGCAAGCATCAAAAGAATTCCTTGCTGAACTCAAGGTTCTAACACACGTCCATCACTTGAACTTGGTATGAGTGAATTTTTGCTTCATCTTATTCAAATTGCATTGTGAAGGATTCATAATTTTAATGTATGTTACTTATGCAGGTGCGTTTAATAGGATACTGTGTTGAAGGCTCCTTATTTTTGGTTTATGAATACATTGAGAATGGCAATCTAAGTCAACATTTGCGTGGCTCGGGTAAAATTAATAAACAAGAACAATTCATTCATGATCTCATAGTTTTGGTTTCAGTTTGGAGATTGTTAATTAATATAGTTGCTATATAGGGAGGGATTCATTATCATGGCCTATTAGAGTTCAAATTGCACTGGATTCAGCAAGAGGACTGGAATACATTCATGAGCATACAGTTCCTGTCTATATCCATAGAGATATTAAGTCAGCAAACATTTTGATAGACAAAAACTTTCGCGGAAAGGTTTGTGTTGCATCGAGCGCTTATCACTGTTATTTTGCAATAGATTTGATCCAGAATCTGTTGAATTTGGATATGCATTTCCAGAAAGTTGAATGCTGAGTTTACTACCTTTATCACAGGTTGCAGATTTTGGTTTAACAAGATTGACTGAATATGGTAGCTCTTCATTACAGACACGTCTTGTTGGTACATTTGGCTATATGCCTCCAGAGTATGATTCTTACTTACCATTTAACTCCTTACCTATAGATGTTCCTGCAATGTTTCTTTCAATATGTTTTTATCTTTTGATAAGTAAATTTAATTTTGATATACTGTCACTATAACACAGTTTTACATATGCATTTAATTATATAAGGTTACCTTAGCAAAAAATAACTATTTTTTATATTAACTGTGTAAATAGTTAGCAAAAATATTTACTCTATTAGTACATCAAAATTAAATTCTTAGCAAATAGACCATTAAGACAAAAGTTTATTGATGTTATCCATATATTTCTCAATATATACTATACATTATAATATTAGCAGCTGCTTGATTATGGTGTTTGATTCTTTGGAGTTTCAAAATGTGTGTTAATAGTACAAAACTTTTCTTATAACTATATATATATATATATATTGACCAAGTGCATACTTTTTATGTAGATATGCACAGTATGGTGAAGTTTCCCCCAAAATAGATGTATATGCTTTTGGTGTTGTTCTCTATGAACTCATATCCGGAAAGGAAGCTATTATCAAGACAAATGAGATTGTGACCGAATCAAAAGGGCTAGTTGCCTTGGTTTGTTTTTTCCTTTTCTTTTTTTTTTTTGTTGGTCTAATCACTATTTATAACTCATCACACATTCCAATCAATATATTTTCACTTTCTTTGTGGGAAAAAATTGCAGTTTGAAGAGGTTCTTAGTCAAACAGATCCAAAAGAAGATCTTTCAAAATATGTTGACCCTAGACTTGGTGACAACTACCCTGTTGACTCTGTATTTAAGGTGATTATTACTTGAACAGTTGAACTTGTTAAGAAATTACACTCAACGTTTTAATATTGGAGGATATTATATTCGATATTAAATTAAAGACATATTAATTTTTATTGAGGTTTAAATGATTACCTGACATATAATATTTTTATATTTTTATAAAACATGATCCTAATCTAGTGACTATTTATGTAAAATTATTTTTACTTATGATCTCTATACGAATACGAAGATAACTCAAATATAATAATTTAACAGTTTTACACTTTTACTTATGATCTTCACATAAAAACAACTTAATTAATGTAATTTTGTATGAGTGGTTACTTTCTATTATATATAATTGATTCCGTACCAAAAAAATAATTTTAATAAAAGTCAGTGCAATAAAATACAGAATTTTAATTAAAATATCGATAATATTAAAAAAATAAAAAATAATCAGTCTAAATAATCTAAATTTATCTTATTTAATATTTATTTATTATAAGATACATTAAATAAAATTAAAAATAATAAATTTTGACCATTTTTAACTAATATTTTTTTGTTACTAAATATTTTTATTAGAACACTAGTGGACATCAAATGGTAAGTTGAGATAGGATAAGAACAAACAACAAACTGAAAATTCATTCTGCTTTTTTTTGTTGACTTTGACTTTGACTTTTGTAGATGTGTCAACTTGCTAGAGCATGCACACATGAAAATCCTCAACTAAGGCCAAGCATGAGATCAATTGTGGTAGCATTAATGACACTTTCGTCAGCAACTGAGGATTGGGATGTTGGCTCTTTCTATGAAAACCAAGCTTTGGTGTATCTAATGGCTGGAAGGTAGCCTTAGCTTAGTGGAGTTACTCATAGTCATATATTTACATATACATGTTTTTCTTTGCTCTCAAGCAATATAGAACTCCCAATTTTCTCAACACGAACAATCTAGTATTATTCATGACATGATTCTAATCTCTACTTTGAATCTGTAAATAAAAACAAGATTATATATATAAATATATCTTTAGATTTTATATATCTTTTATTTGTCTTCAAAGATGCCCAGCAATGAGGATCTTATAATGTTCAATTCCTATTATTCTATATTTAATGTTTTAGGTGTTGTATACTTGTATATATTCACTTTATTATACTTTTAGATTGCCTAGGACACAAGATCTATTATGTTTAACAATTATTTTAAAAAAATTAGAACTCAGACATAAAAGAAAATTAAGTTACCAGGTACTAAAAAAAATCCTTTGAATTGTCATTGAATACAAAATAATCTCCTTAGGAGTATTAAAATAGATTATTTATTAAGCTTAACAAATTTTTAAATATGTTTGTTTTTTTTGTGTTAATTAAAGTAGAAACAACGTCTTTTTATAATTATGAACATGTAACATAGTTTGCACACATATTTAATTGTGCTAAGTTTAATCTCAAAAACAACAATAGTACAATTAAAACTTCAGGAATGCACAGTCTTGAATCTCAACTATCATTATATAATCAATTCAACTAGGTATCTTAAAAATGGTATAATATTTAGCATTTTATTACAATAATTTACAAAAAATTAAAATAAACACATTTAAAAATTATGAATAGATTTATTATCTTTTAAAATTAAATACACATTCAAAATACAAACTAAATAAAACTGAAATTTTAAATTTCTGTTTCAGATTTAATATATTTAATTATTAATATATTATAATTTAAATATATATCTAAAATTAAAATTATTCAAAATTTTAAATTTTAAATTTAAAATTATAAAATAAATTTTAAACCATCTAATTATTAACTAAACCCGTACAAAACACTCAAAGAAGTCATCTTCGGTGCACATGGAAAACCTCAGAGGCGCACATCGAGAAGTCATCCTCCGCCGTCGTTCATCCGCGCCACCTTCTTCTTCCACGCTCATCCTCGACGCTGCCTTCCTCCTTCTCAGTGCTCATTCACAACGCCACATTTCCCTTCGCTAACACTCATCTTCGTCGCCGCCTTTCTCCTCGTCATCGCCGTTCATCCGCATCAACGTCGCCACGCCGAAAACTTACCTAAGGTTTGGATGGGTTTCTGATACCATTATTTTTGTATTATTCTGTATAAATTTTTTATTTTTTTGAAATAAAAAATTGAATAAGATGGCCTGAAGAGATTTTCATATATATTGCAATGTTAAATTATTTTTTCATGTGCAATTTCTGTATTTTGGAAGTGTTTTAAAAATATTTTCTGTATAACTTTATAATTTTAGATGTGTTACAATTGTTTTTTAATGTTTAAATTTAAATTTTAGATTTATGATTTTAGATGTGTTTCAAAAATATTTTTGGTATAACTTCATAAATTTAGATGTCATGGAGGGTTCGGCTATATTTTTACGTTGGTTGCCGAAGACCTAACACAACCCTCCTCCTTTATCCGGGCTTGGGACCGGCTATGTACCGCAAGTGTAACATAGGCGGAGTTAAAGAGGTGCAACACGAGGACTTCCCAAGAGGTCACCCATCCTAGTACTACTCTCGCCCAAGCACGCTTAACTGCGGAGTTCTGATGGGATCCGGTGCATTAGTGCTGGTATGACATGAATCAAAGACATTATTGCGCTAAAGCTAGGTCGTTACCCGGAAGTAACGCGCCGTATGGCTCGAGTACGGTGTCAAAGCAAGAGCCGCTGCATCGGTGCCCGGATGTAGTGTTAAATGAGCAAGGGTTCTCGCGTTTTCGTGAACGGACGAGGGTAAATAAGCTAGTTCACAAAGGAAAAGGTAAAGGTCGAAGCGACAAAAGGTTGAGATTTGGGACATGGAACATAGGCACTCTAACAGGAAAGTCCATGGAGGTGGTGGATACCATGACAAGGAGGAAGATTAACATTATGTGCCTACAAGAAACGAAATGGGTTGGTGCAAAGGCTAGGGAGTTGGATTCTTCTGGTTTCAAACTTTGGTATACAGGAAAGGTGAAGAATAGGAATGGAGTTGGAATAATTGTGGATAAGCAGTGGAAGAAGGACGTAGTTGATGTCAAGAGGGTGGGAGATCGGATCATCTCTATCAAACGTGTGGTGGAGGGAGGTGCTTTTCATGTGATTAGCGCCTATGCACCGCAAGTGGGTTCGGACGAACAACACAAGATAAGGTTTTGGGAGGATCTAGAGAGTTTAGTTCAAGGCATATCTTTAGGAGATAAGATTTTCTTAGGAGGAGATTTAAATGGCCATGTTGGGAGAGAAGTGACTGGATATGGGAGTATTCACGGAGGTCATGGTTTCGGGGTGATCAATGCCGAGGGTAAAACTATTTTGGACTTTTCCTCAACTTTTGATCTTCTCATCGCAAATACATGTTTTAAAAAGAGAGACGAACATCTTATAACCTATAAGAGTGGCATGACAAGCTCTCAAATCGACTTCTTCTTGTTGAGGAGAGTCGACCGGAAATTTTGCATTAACTGTAAAATTATCCCGGGAGAGAGTTTGACAACACAACATAGGGTGCTCGTCATGGATTTTCGCGTTGAGCAAAAGTTGAGGAAAAGACATCATACGAAGAACCCAAGGACGAGGTGGTGGCGGATGAAAGGTGAGGAACAAAGAAGCTTCCTAAGACGGGTAGGAGAAGAGGCAAGGTGGGATGGGAATGGAAGCGCGGAAGAGATGTGGAGGGAGATGGCAGAAGTTATTAGAAGAACAGCAAAAGAAAGTTTTGGTGAATCTAAAGGAATAGGACCAAGAGACAAGGAGTCCTGGTGGTGGAATGCGAGTATACAAGAAAAGATAAAGATAAAAAAAGAATGCTTTAAAGAGTGGTCTTTATGCCGCAATGCAGATAACTGGGAAAAATATAAGGCGGCTAAGAAAGAGACAAAAGTGGCTGTAAGTGAAGCAAGAACAAGAGCATATGAGGGTCTCTACCAGTCTTTGGACACGAAAGAAGGAGAAAAAGGTATATATAGAATTGCAAAGAGCCGGGAAAGAAGAACGAGAGATTTGGATCAGGTTAAGTGCATAAAGGATAAGGATGGAGAGGTGTTGGCTCAAGAGGAGAAGATTAATGAAAGGTGGAAGAGCTACTTCTACGAGTTATTTAATGAGGGACAGAAGACTCTTCCGAGCCTTGGTCGATTATGCACAAGGGAAGAAGATCAAAACTTTGACTACTATCGAAGGATTCGAGACTTCGAGGTAAAAGAGGCTCTAAAGCAGATGAAAAATGGCAGGGCAGTAGGACCTGATAATATCCCGATTGAGGTTTGGAAGGGTCTTGGAGGAAAAGGCATCAACTGGTTAACCAAGCTTTTTAATGAGATTTTAAGGTCAAAGAAGATGCCTGATGAGTGGAGAAAGAGCACCTTGGTACCTATCTACAAGAATAAGGGGGATATACAAAGTTGCGGAAATTATAGAGGGATTAAGCTTATGAGTCATACTATGAAGTTATGGGAAAGGGTGATAGAACGGAGGTTGAGAAAAGAGACACAAGTAACAGAGAACCAATTTGGATTTATGCCAGGCAGATCTACCACTGAAGCGATATACCTATTAAGAAGGATGATGGAGAGGTATCGTAGTAATAAAAGGGATCTACACATGGTGTTTATTGATTTGGAAAAAGCGTATGATAGGGTACCAAGGGAGGTCTTATGGAAGGTTTTAGAAAAGAGGAGAGTAAGGATCGCATATATTCGGGCAATTAAAGACATGTATGATGGGGCCACAACTAGTGTGAAGACTCAAGGTGGTGTGACAGAGGAATTCCCTATTGGTATAGGATTACACCAGGGATCATCCTTAAGTCCATACCTTTTCACATTAGTCTTGGAAGTACTCACAGAGCACATCCAAGAGCCTGTGTCATGGTGCATGCTTTTTGCCGATGATATCGTCCTTATGGGAGAGTCAAGGGAAGACCTAAATAAGAAGTTGGAGTTATGGAGAGAAGCTCTAGAAGTGTATGGTCTGTGCATAAGCCGTAGCAAGACGGAATATATGGAATGTAAGTTCAGTTTGAGAAGGGAAAACTCCAATATAGAGGTGAAAATTGGAGAGAACACCTTACGAAAAGTTAAAAGTTTTAAGTATCTTGGGTGCATCATACAGGATAATGGAGAGATTGAACATGATGTAAATCATAGGATCCAAGCAGGTTGGTCAAAATGGCGGAGTGCATCTGGTTTTATATGCGACAAAAAAGTGCCTTTAAAACTTAAAGGTAAATTCTATCGCACCGCTATAAGACCGGCTATGCTGTATGGTACGGAGTGTTGGGCGGCTAAAGGAGAGCACGAACATAAGCTGAGTGTGGCAGAGATGAAGATGTTGAGATGGATGAGTGGTCACACGCGATTGGATAAAATAAGGAATGAAGATATAAGGGAGAGAGTTGGAGTAGCACCCATTGTGGAAAAGATGGTTGAATCGCGTCTCAGGTGGTTTGGACATGTGAGAAGAAGACCGATAGAACATCCAGTCAGGAGGGTGGATGAGATGGAAGATGGACAAAGGGCGAAAGGCAGAGGAAGACCTAAGAAGACCATCCATGAGGTGGTCAAACGAGATCTACATGTAAACGGTCTCTCTGTAGACATGATACATGACAGAGCACAATGGCGTCGTTTGATTCATGTAGCCGACCCCACTTAGTGGGATAAGGCTTTGTTGTTGTTGTTGTTGTTGTTGTTGTTCATAAATTTAGATGTGTTACAATTATTTTTTAATGTTTAAATTTAAATTTTAGATTTATGATTTTGGATGTGTTCTAAAAATATTTTCTGTATAACTTAAAATTTTAGATGTGTTACAATTAAAATAAAACTACAATTGAAAATATTTTAATTTGTGTATATAATTATATTCGACCATTTATCACTAGAAACTGGGGCGGAGCTTAGTTAAACATTCAAAACATGTTGGATTTGGACTGAATTTAGTGTATTCGCATTTCGTAACTCTCTATTCAATAAGCAACACTCCCTCTACCTTTGAGTTCAAATATAAAAAATTATGTATTTTTTATTTATGTAATTTAATATTATTTTGTATTTTACTGTTTATTTAATTTAATTTTTTATATGATAAAAAATATTAGAATATTCAATAAGTATTGATATTATTGTATTTGTATAAATTGATAAAAAAATTTAATAAATATTATAAATTTTAATATTTGTCCTTCTAACTTCTTTTTTACATATTTTATAGGATATATATTTAAATTTTTATATAAAATAATAATGAAAAATCAAAGAATTGATGCATTTTTTAAGAGGAAGGCTAATATTCAAGAAGGAGAACATATAACTTTTACAATATCAACACCTATAGATAGTTCTTCTACTTTAATGAATCACAAAAAAAAATGAGATACAACATTCAAAAGTTCAAATAATTGTATCTGATGAGTTTGACCTTAATTCTTTGGAACGAGGTCCTGGAAAACGACTTCAAATTTGGGAATTTCATCCAAATCAGAGAGATGAGATTAGACGAGTTTATCTTAAATGGAGTTCATATGAAAAGCATCTTAACAATTATCTTTTATCTGGCCCTTCCAAAATTTTGTTTCAAACTTCACTACTGACTAGAAAGTCGTAAAACAGATCCTGCAGTTTATCAAAGGTACAATAAGTAAGGGATTAATTTTTTTCTAAAAATGCACTGACTTTGAATTCTTTGACTTTGAATTTTTTTTTTTGCAGATACAAATTGGAATATTGTAGCAGAATAGAAGAAAGAAGAAAACCGAGTTACAGATAGAAGAAACGTAGAAAAAGAAAATAATAACTAATTATAAAGTGGGTAGGAAGTTAGAAAGTTTTTAGTTTTTTAAATTTAAATTAATTTTAATTATAAACGTGTATCCTATAAAATAGGAATATATTTTAATTAAAAAATAATTAAATAATATTAAAGACCGACTAAAGACTGAATTTTGTTATACAAGTAGCATTTTCTTTATACAATTTAGTCACTTATATAGGAATTTTAGCTTAAACTATTTTTAAAGGATTAACTATGTTTAAAATTAAATTTTAAACTATTTGTAAAAGAAACAAATTTTAAAAATTTAAGTTATCTAATAGGATGTTGAAAAACTATACCATTTAAGTTTGGCTAAAAGATTTTTTTAAAAAAAGCAAAGAGAATTTTTAATTTTATTAAAAAAATATAAAATCCAAAATTCAGAATTAAAAAGAAAGATATTGGGTTGATAGACGGAATACAGGATACCGTAATGAAATGTGTTTTTAGTTAAGGGTCGCCTTATTATTCGGAGAAATGGACAAGGACCGGGTTGGTACTTGTACTGTGCTTATATCAAGACTTTGTAGTTTGTAGAGAAAAAGAAAGAGAAGGAGGACAAAAAATGTGATGCTGCCATCAACCAAGGCTAATAACCAGTAGAGCAAATATAATGACTTATTAAAATTTAGGGATAATTGTGATACTTCATAGTTTATTATGAGTTTATGTGTCTATGTTTAAATTAGTTAGGAATTTAAATGATTTTTAAAATTTTTTTAAGGGTTTAATTTTCCTATCTTACTGTATTAATGAGACGGCAAAGAATATTTTGTCCCTTGAAATGGTTCTTTAACACGTCATCAGGTAACGTAATACATAGACAAAATTTGTTTTATAGACAGAGACATTAATGAAAAGGATAAAAGATCGGACATAGTTATCATTAGAGGCCACGCACAATGTTATTTTCTAGTCAGTAAAAAGGCGGAATAAAAGTTAACAAAATGATTAGAGATTGGAATGAAATTTTACTCAAAAATATATGTTTGATTGTTTGGTTTAATGTTAAAGTAGATCAAATCATAAATTGAACTATAAAGAAATAGTAAATTGAGTAACAAATCGTTTTGATGTATTTAATCTTTAACGGCATTGGATTTGATGTTCCAAAACGTTTGGATTATTAAATGGTCTTATAATAAAACATGTTTTTTAAGTTTTTCAATAACTGCTAAATAGTCTGTTTCTAATTTTAATTACAAATTAATCTCATATATTTTATTTAATTATAAAAATTATTTTTTATTTCATAAATTATTATTTTATCATTCATCTATTATGTTTATTAATAATAAAAAACAAAAACAATAACGAATTAGATTTTCCATTGATCGTAATAACTTTTTGGCAATTCCAATCGATTAAAAATTTATCTTTGATCCATTACATCCGTCGAGGATTTTGAAATTGTGTTTCTTAGAAAATTAATTGATTAAATTTCAGGTTTCCCATAACTCAATCAATTCAAAATTTATAAAAACGATATGAAAATTGAGAACGGTGCGATTCAAAATTCAATCCAATTGATTGAATGCAGAAAAAAATTTATTTACGTCACATTTCAATCGATTGAATGATCATACCATCGATTGAATTGAAATATACCATTAATCACGTACAAAATTCAATTGATTGTATTATTGTACTAATCGATTAAATTTTCATATATTATTTTAATAGCGGTCTTCAATCGATTGAATAATATAAACAATCGATGAATTATAAAATACCTACATTCTAGTCATAGTTCAATCGATTGGGTAATATGACCAATCAATTAATTTTTGCGAAAATCATATTACCTTGCAATTTTTAACCATGTGTTGTGATACATAAAATTGGGGGTTGTCTAAATGAACTTTTTTATTGAGAAAAATTTAATTTCATTAAGGTCAAGTGTTAGTGTTTATTAAAAGTATGAATTGCATGAAACTTGAACAATTTCCAATACTTGAGGAATTCAAAAGCTATACCATTCGCTTTCAAGAAAAAGACTCTACCGTGGTGAGAGAAATGGCTGCTCTGCACATTACCAGAGGAATCACACGAAATTGAGAGTTCCTGAATTGGATTGAAGTGTGATAACAGACTTCTCAGCCATAGTACATTTGCTTCCTGCTTGAAATCCAATCGATTGAACGATGAAAATTTAAAATTCAATCGATTATTTTATTAATCTAATCGATTGATTTATTAAGTAACACGATTTTAAAATTTTCGACGGATGTAATGGATCAAAGATAAAATTTTAATCAATTGAGATGGTCAAAAAGTTATTACGATCAATGGAAGATCTAATTTGTTATTATTTTTATTTTTTATTATTAATAAACATAATAAATAAATGATAAAATAATAATTTATAAAATAAAAAATAATTTTTATAATTAAATAAAATATATGAGATTAATTTGTAATTAAAATTAAAAACGGATTATTTAATAGTTATTAAAAATTTAAAAAATATATTTTATTATAGAACCATCTAATAGTCCAAACGTTTTAGGACCATTAAATCTTTTATCATCTTTACCGATAACAGGAGGAAAAAGTTACCTTCAAGTAACTAGAAGTGTTGAACAATAAAATATAGGCTAGAAATTAATTTAGTCTGTAAATTAAAAGAATGTCATTGATTGGGAACTAAGTCCTATATACTAAAGCCCCTATGGGTGTTTTCAAGTTTGGAAAATGATACTATTCAGTACTCATACATATTATTTATTAAAATATTCTTTGATTAAAAAAAGTTTCCTTCACGTTACATTTTCATGTGGTATGATCTATATGATGTTAGCTTAATTAGGTCCTTAATTAGCTGGATTTGAAGTTCTGTAGCAAAAAACCATGTTCATTCACCTATTTTATTGATTAATTAGGTAGCGTTTGATAAAAAAATTAAGACTAAAAAATTAAAATTAGAAAATAGACAGAAAAAATGATTATATATTTATATGAGAAAAGCTGAACTAAATTTAATTTAAACAAAAAATAAATTTAAAATTAATTAATTAGAATGAAAATATTTTAGATATAAATTATTATTTAAATTTAAATTTTTATTTTTAAAAATTTTAATATTTTATATTTTCACTTTTTAAAAATATTAAAAAAACTAAAATTTTATATTTTAAAATTAAAATTTTAATTTTAATTTTAAACTAATAAACATAATACTAAATTTTAATCCTTTGTTTCCAGCAAAACAAAAATTATTCATACTTGAGAGAGGAGGATGTTTAATTGTTTAGTGGCCAAGGGTAGTGTTTGATTAAGAGTGGAAGGCAATAACTAATAACCCATTGTATGGACCACGGAATATTATAACATGTTCTTAACTGGCTCAATTTATACTTCTGTACTCTTAACGCAATGAAAACATTATTAAACCGCAAGTTGATCTATCATTTTGGGTTCACAGACGAGCATTTAACAGGAAAATATGATGAGAGTAAAAAAATAATTTAAAACGGCTTAACTTTTATTTTTCAAACAATCATGATAAAAAATTAAAGACTTAAATTTAATTTGATAAAACTTTTATTTTTTAAAAATAATTTATAAAAATTAATTTTTAAAAGATAACTTTTTAAAAGTTACAGTATTTATATTTGATAAATTAAATTAAAAATAATTTTTAATAAATATAAATAATAACAATTACGTTTGTTAAAATATTTTTTAAAATTAAAAAATACTGTAATAGATATAGATATAAGCATTAAATTTAAAAATCAGTTAACATATGTTATATTAGACTTTTAAATTTTGAAAAAGGGAATGCTAGGGGGACATTGATTTTATTGAACAATATGAACAACCACCAATCAAATAAAAACACACTACACTTCCAAATTAACTTTCTAAATTTTAATATTAAAATAACCATCCGTACACTAGTAAAATGAACATCCGATATATCTATTGTTTACATTATTTAATATTTTTATTGTTCACCTATACTTTTTTTTTATCTTAAATGCTTTTAAAAGTACCTGATCGTTTAAAAGCTACCGGCACAAGTACATGATCTTTTTGATTTACCAAATACAAATAAGAAGTTTGAACTTTTAAAAAATACAAGTATTTCTTCGAACAATTTTACCAAACTAAACTTTAGTAATATTTTTAAGATTAAAATCAATCATAATAATCCGTAGGTTAAAAATCAGCTAGAATATATTTAAATATTATATAAATATATAATGATTAAATTCTAAACACATATATATGAATTAGTGTATAAATGTTTATTAATGTACTTTTTTAATAATAGTAAATATTATAGATAACATCAAAATTTTAGACATTACAAATATAAATTTTATAAATTATATATAATAATAGATATTTTTTTAAAAATAACATCAAAATTTTTCCATCTGCTTATTATAATAAGAAATTGAGAAAAGGACAAATAGATTTTTGATTTTTTGTATCGTGGATATTTTCATCTTTAACCATTTGAAAATACTTTTAAATCCCTCTTTAAAAGTTGGACGGATTCGTCCATCCGTGCAAATGCCTTTGTTAGACCCAACAAAAAAGTGTGATGTGTCTCTCATTTCTAATAACCTGGCGTTACGGGTGCACATGTGGCATATAAGTGGAATGGTAGTTTTAAAAATTGGATAAATAAGTTCATCCCCTCAAAACTGCGTCGTTTCGTGTGGCATCCCTTTACATACATGGGCGGTGGGGAGTGGATTTTCTTCAGTGAAAAAAACTGGATGCTGTCCAGTGTATAATCTAACCCTTTATTGCTCTCTCTCTTATTTAATTTTGATCCCACTTAGAGAATTAAAGGTAAAAGATCACACTTTATTCTCTCAAGTATTTTTTTTCACTGGAGATGATCCATTTCCTGGGTGGTGAACTTGCATTGGCTCCTCCGAACGTTTCCATGACTTACATAGTTTTTCATGGTTAAATTGTCTTTAATTGGCCAATGTTATTGATTATCACCACCACAATGTGAGTGCGATTTTTCTTTATCACTTCATGCTCTCAACCATTAAAAGAAAAAAATAGTTCTTATGAGAGAATTTAATATTCTCTTGATAAACTAGACGAAAAGATAGAAGGTTACACCACGGACAGGAAATAAAGAGCAAAAGTCGAATTGGCAGTGTTGGGAACTTCACAACGGCCCATTGCAATTCTATGATACAATTTTTGTAAAGGATGTGGCCACACCACAATACATAGAGCACATTTTCAACAATGTTAAAAGATTCTCAGTATATTAGGGATTCTAGCCCTTCTTCTCTCCCAACAACCAAATTCTCATCATCAGAACATTCCGATGCAGAATAAGTTAGTTTTGTGGAATCATTTTTCTGCCGCACACCTTCAGCAATATAATTTGAAGCAAAGTTTCACATTCTCAATCACAATAGATAAAATAACCAAGCATAACTAATTATTTAGATTTCAATGGGATCATTAGTGGTCACTTTAAGCATCCAATCTAAAAAAAGCCAAATAAGATAGAATCACATAAGTGTCGTCGGTAAAACTTAGAAAAGTTATTTTTAGGAAGAAAAAAAAAACAAAGAAAAAATATTAACCACAATAACATCTTTCCTTAAAATTAAATCATGTTGGAGGAATAAAAAATCAAACATATATTAGAAATATATTAGAAATAAATATTATATACGCATCTTGCTAAACAATGATCATATGCAATACACCTATAATATTAATCTAATTCATGCATCTGATACACATTCTATTAGTTATAAAAGATGTTCATAATACATGTCTTCCTCTCTTCGATTTTACTATAAATAACAAAATAAACAAGTAAAAAAAAAATTTTCTAATTCATTTTTTCAAGCAAGAGGTCAGGTTCTTCCATAGTAAAATATCTTAGTACATGTATTTATTTAGTACACTACAATAGGTATCATCTATATGTGTCACTCTATCAGTTGCTAAAACACCAACATTCTCCTAATTTTTCATTTGGAAGTGATAGGTCAACATACAGTTCATCATAGGCTCACTCATTCGTTTGATTAGTAACTTCTCTAAACATCATCATTAAAAAAAAAGCTAAATACTATAATCCGCATTTATTTTTCCCTAAATACAAGATAGAATGATTCAATTATTTTTATATTTAAACACAAAAATAACAATCAAACAAGATGATGGCCTACAAATTCAATACTTGTAGTACTGTGCTTAAATAACTCCACATAATTAAATGAGAGCTTTTAGCATAATCAGAATTTAATTAAGTCTGCTTAAAATCGTTTCTTAATCTTACATACATAACAACCAAGGGAATAGAGAAATTTAATCAAATTGTATCAGAAAAATATCAAAAAAGGTAAAAAAATTTCAGACAGCAAAAATGTCTAATTACGCACATATTATTAACTATTCAAAACTAGAATATGATTATGAAGCTTGTTTAAATAAAGAACATCAAGTTGATGGAAGAAAACTAAAAATAGCTCAACTGCTCAATCCAATTAACAACTAAAAATGTGAATAAATATGTTTGACAAGCATTCGCATCTGAATGGACTTAACTATCGAACATAACTAGTAGCCATAGCAGTATCAAAAATCAATCACCACTTAACTGGTGATTCATACTAAGGCTATGTTTGTTTATAGAGACATGATACTGAAACAGAGACATAGAGATACAAAATTGTGTTTGACAGAAGAGACATTGATAGAGACAATGTGTCTAGGGATACTGAGTTAGTGTATTTTGTGTCCATCTTGACAGGAAGGACACGGAGACACTAACAAGAGATACAACTTATTTTTCATTTTTTCTTTCATTATTCTTGTTAATTTTTTATAATTATATTTTTTATTATATTTTTCATCTCAAATTTTTTGAATGAAAAAAAAATGAGAATAAATTAGATTTTCATAATTTGTTATAGTTTATCACCAAACAGGATATAAGAATACAGATTTTTATGTCTCTGTTCTTTATGTCTTATTTTTAATGTCTTATCTTGTCTTGTTATCAGAAACAAACGCAGTGCAAAGGATGGAAGATATTGGCGGAAAGGGAAGGAAAGAGAGCAATAACGTTTTATATATCATCTAGTAAGTAAGAAAGGATGAAAGTGTATTTAAAGGGCTACCACACAAAATAACCTAATTTTGAGGGGAAGAATTTATTTGTCTAATTTTTAAAATTATTTTTTACTTATATGTTACGTGTGCACCGTTAGACTTTGTTTATTGGGTCTGATCGAGGCATTTGTATAAAAAAATTAATTCATCCAACTTTTAAAAAGGTGAAAAACTTAAAAATATTTTTAAATAATAAAAAGCAAAAAAGTCTATAAATAAAAAAATTAGAGATCTATTTTTTTTTTCAGAAAAATTTTATTTGAACTTGATTAATGGATCCATCATAAGTAATAAAAACATTCGATTTGGAGTTAGGTTAAGTGAACCAAGGATGTGGATCCACGCGTATTTTGGCGAGGCGGTGCCGCACCTCAGCTAAAAGGCTTCACGGGCCACGTTGCCGACGTGTCACTATTCCATGGGATCCACCTCCTAAGGTCAAAAGTCAAAAGTCAAAACTGAAAACTAAAAACTAAAAGGAGCCAAAAAAGAAGTAAAGAACAAAAACGACGTTTCTACGACGCCGTTTCAAAGCATGCAGCTACCGCTATTCGGCAGCCCCTATGGCCTATGGGATATGGTATCATCATCATTCATCACTCCAAAAGTGAATGCTTGTTTTCTTTCTCCAATTTTCATGGTAATCAAATCAAATGCTCTGTTATTTTGGTTATGGCACTTCCCTCGCAATTGATGTGCCTACAAATTCATGGTTATTCAGTCATATGATCTCAGCTTTAGGTGGTGATGTTGGTGGTGGCAACTGCAAGTGCGAGAGGCGTGCCTCCCAAGAGGCGCCACGTCATCACCAGCACCAGCGGCAGTAGATTCTTCGGCTGGAAGCTCCTCATCCTGCTCTGCGTTTCACTCTCCTGCGTCCTCGTTTTGGCCGCTCTCTTTTCTCTTCACTCCTCTTACCTCTCCGACGCTGATAGCTCCAACCACTTCAAGGTAACGCGATCAACGGTTTCTAGAACCTTCCACGGCCCCCCTAAGATCGCCTTCTTGTTCCTCGTTCGCCAAAACATCCCCCTTGATTTCCTCTGGCATGTCTTCTTCAAGGTTCGTTTCCCTCTTCTTTTTCTTTCCTTTGTAAATATTTTTTAAAACTGATCCTTGTCGAAAATTATGAGAATAATATGATTGAGCAGCTTTTTTTTATGGATTTGGTTGGTGCAGAACGGTAACGCTGCCAAGTTCTCGATTTACGTTCATTCGGCGCCAGGGTTCGTGTTGGACGAGTCAACTACGAGGTCGAGCTTCTTCTACCGTACACAAATCTCCAATCCCATTCAGGTTACCCATCTTTCTCCTCTTTTCCCTCTTTTGACTTTTCCAATTGGAGGTTTGCAAAAATAAAAGTTGCTTTTTTTTCGGGATGTTGATGCTTGATGTGGATGCCCTTTCCTATGATGCACAAAATGGAAAGAAAATAAAAAGTAAAGTGTTAATTCCCGGGGAACTTCTAAGGTCTGTTTTGTTTGACTACTCATAAATTGAGTTATGAATTTGTTATACGACCTGTGAAGTTTTGTCTCCATGTCCCTTGAAAATATACCTTCTGCTAGACTCGGTGGTGGACCTGCTAAATTTGTCACCCCGTAATTGAAGGGACACCAAATTGACTCTTGATAAAGGAAAAATTCTTTCCAACGGTTTTTTTAACTTGTCAACCCCTATTAAGAAAATATTTCAAATGGGTTATTTTAACTCGTCAACCAATATGTGTGGTAAGTTACATCTTATAACATTATTTTCTTATTTTTTTTAAAAATCATATTACATAATGCATGGCATGGTTTAATCAAAAGCAAATTACGCAAGATATAGTCAAAAAATCATATATATTTTTTATTATTTCCTAGCTTAAGCAATAATCTGGTGGTAGGAAGCTAAGCATTTGACCTGAATCAAATGAGTATCCTCTATTCATACTCTTTGTCTTTTGTTTTTTTTTTTTTGGGGCCTGGATATATGTTTTTACTTTTTATCTTAATGCGTTTTGCGGATATGATTTAGTATAAAGATAGAGTTTTGCTAATACAAAAGGGAAATGATTTTATAGAGAAAGTGAACATCTATGTATTTAATGCCATTGGAAACTCAGATTTTATCTTTCCTATAAAAGTCCTTCCATTTTTGTGTTCTTCACAAATGCTCTTTGTAAAACCGATAAAGATATAAATTCTGTCAGCTGCTGTCCGGTATACCAATGTGTTGTCTAGTCCAAATCTTTTAAGTGTTCGCTTAATTCATTTTTTTAGGTTTCATGGGGAGAATCAAGTATGATTCAGGCTGAAAGGTTGTTACTGGCGGCAGCACTAGATGACCCTGCAAATCAAAGATTTGTTCTTCTCTCGGATAGGTTGGCATTTACAAGTCTTGTAATAACATAAGTTTCCATTGGGACTTTTATCTTTATATGTTTCTTCTTTTTCCTGTTTGCCCTGTTTTCTTTGTATCTTTTTTGAAGTGAAAAGGCAGGTTGGGACGTGGTAATTTACTTGCCATAGTAAGAGTCTAAGTTTCTGTTTTCCACGTGCAGCTGTGTTCCTCTCTACAACTTCTCGTATGTGTACAATTATGTCATGGTTTCTCAAAGGAGCTTTGTGGACAGGTAGAGAAGAAGGCTTTGGTTCTTGAGGTGCTTAGCACTATATCTTTTTTGGCTGCTCAATTATAATAATTTAATGTGAAAAGATGTCCAAAAGGTGCAATGAATTAGTTTTTTCATATTGTAGCTTTCTTGATGTGAAGGATGGCCGCTACAACCCGAAAATGTCACCTAAAATACCAAGGGAAAGATGGCGTAAAGGGTCACAGGTCATTTCTCTAATCTTTGATTTTTGTTTAATCTTGATGTTGTTCTTTTCAGTCATGAAGGATCAAATCTGGTGGTATTTTCATCTGTAATTATGTTTCTTGTTTGTTGCTGAAATGTTTTTATTAAAATGTTTTGTTCTGCAATCTGTCAGAACCTACCACCTAGGTGTAGCTATCAGCTATCTCTTGTAGGTGATGGAGGAGCATCAATCTGGATAGCTGAAGGATTGATGAGATATATTAATCCATTTCAATTTACTCTTCATTTATGTGGTTTTTATGTTGTCTGTGCTGTATGTGACAATATTTGGTTCAATCAATTCTGTAGATTAATGGGTTAAAAAGAGGCAAGGAAATCTTGCTTTCCTTTAGAGCTAGTTGGAGAAAATATTGATTGTCATAAATCATTGTTTGCTACATCAGCTGACTTTGGTAACACATACCATGCTATTGGTGTAGTTATTAATTTGGAAATTCAAGCATACTTTATTGATTCATTGATTGCTTTTGGTAGATATCAAATTGAATGCTAAATATCACATTATATTAGTAGGTGACATCATAAACTGTTTATTCCTTTAAAATATGTTTAAAGTTGAATTCATTTTGAATTTTCAGTGGTTCACTGTAGTACGTAGTCATGCAGAAGTAATTGTTGATGATGATGTTATCTTCCCCGTCTTCAATAAGCATTGTAAGGTAGGTAATCAATCACAACTATTTTCAACCATATTTTATGTTGAGTCAAACTTTTTTGTGTTGATTTATTAAGTTTGCTTTAAAGTTGATATGATATTATTTCAAAGTTGTCTTATAGAACCCAGCACAATACTGTTGCAAGACTGGGATTACTGTAAGTCTTTAATGTGTTAATACTAAGGAATAACCTGTCAGTGTCTGATTATCTTCCCATCTCAGAGACGTCCGCCAATTGATAACAGAAAGGGAAAGCTGAATCTTGTAAGTGGTTTAATTTTAGTTTTCTTTGTATCATTATTGGAATGTATCATGTTATCTTACTGCTATGTGTAAACACAATATCCTTTGCTTCTTTTAAACTGGAAATTTAGTTCAATACTCTATATTATAAAGGCATACTTCTATTCTGATTATATCAAATAATTGCAGGCCGAAGTTGTTATTTTAATTTCATCCTATTGTCTCTCTTTCCCCCTTTTATTTGGTATTTGATCACAGAATATAGTCAGATGAGTTGCTTTCACAACCCTGGAACAGCTGTAGAATATCTATGATATGGTTCCTGTATACTTTTTTCTCAGACACTCAAATAACCTAATATTTGCAAAAGCCCCATATACAAACCATTTGATTCATGTGTGAGAATTAGTACATGATTGATATTTTTTGTGGGATTTTATGTTTTCACTTATTTGTCATATGTGTTAAAAGATCCTTGTAAAAATCAGAGACCTCTGTGGACTTTATCAAACTATGGAGCATGCTGTGATTCTAGTTTTTTTCATACTGATTACGTTGTTGTGATTTGAGTACTCGTCTTATATTATAAGGTGTTGTTTTTGTTTTTGTTTTTATTCTTTTTTTTTCCCACTTTCTTTTCCCTATCAATATAAACGATTTTTAACTATGGTTTTGGCATAAGTGCAGAAACTTCAGAAGCAGCACAACTGTATTCCAGATGAACACTATGTTCAGACATTGCTTGCAGTAAGATACTAAGATTCCTCCATCACTATTTAGTATTTACCTTTGCTATTTGTGGTTAAGGTTTTCTATTTTTTCCCCATTAAAGTGCAATACCACTTCAAGTATTAATTTGCAATGATATTCTTTCTTCTTCCCTGTTTTCTTTGTAGATGCATGATCTTGAAGGTCAACTTGAACGTAGAACTTTGACCTATACCC
The DNA here is from genome assembly GCF_003086295.3 of Arachis hypogaea. NCBI lineage: Eukaryota > Viridiplantae > Streptophyta > Magnoliopsida > Fabales > Fabaceae > Arachis > Arachis hypogaea. The sequence goes on along the minus strand of NC_092039.1, from coordinate 5,186,912 downwards.
TGTGGAACCAGTCTACAACAAAGATGGAGAATAAAGGCTGGCATCCTATTACTTTCAGCTATGCAAATGCTAGCCCTCAAAGGATAAAGGAAATGAAGGTTATCTTTTGATACCTTATATACCTGTGCATAGATTTAGCTGCATAATTGGTGGATAATTGAGAACTACTTGTGCAGAGATTTCTATTCCTTTTTGTCAATAGTTCTATCAGTTATCATAGGTCTGCAAAATTATGCTCAATTACCATGATTGCATTTTTGTTTCTGGCTACCGTTTCCTTAACCTTGTGTCTTGTTCTTTCTTTTTTTTTCCTTCTCTCTAACAGGGTATCAATCATGTATATTATGAGACGGAGTTTAGGACAGAATGGTGTCGTGCGAATTCAACATCGGTTCCGTGCTTTTTATTTGCTAGGAAATTCTCTAAGGGAGCTGCCATGCGCTTATTGAGCGACGAAGTTGTTGGCCACTTCCAAGTTTCTGCGATGTTGGACACTCCCCCATGACATGTCCATTCAAATTACATACTGACCTACTTTCACATATACTTGGGACCTCAAATGGGATTGGTATACAGTATACACAAAATAGCATACACCACAGTCCACACAGATTTTGAAGACCCTAGTAACAACATATTCCTAGGTAGCTGTGGCTGAATCAGTTAATTTGGATGTAACGATCTATAATAGGACCATATTTTATCTGGGTTTAGCTAATATGTTTTACGTATCTATCACGTGTAGTACAGTTATCAGTTGCATAAAGTGATAATTACAGTATAAAGAGCAGCATTTTCCTTTTTATATTTTCGGTATTGGAGAAGCGTTATTCCAAAAAGCTCACGCCACTTCCACAGTGAGTGATGGGGATGATAGTGTATTAGTAGTTCATAAATCTAGCTTCAAAGAAATCAATTGAAGAAAAAGTCATTGATTCAAGAGAAAGTTGAATAGGTGAACAATAATTACTTATCTAATTTGTTCATTAAACAATATATCAAGTAACCACAAAAATAAGTCGATGAATAGAAGAAGAATGAACAATCTACTGAAAAAACACAGGGCAGAAGATGATATCTGTATTCAAAAGTGAGCCCTTGATATCTTAAAAGCGCTCTCTTTCCATCCTCTTTGCCGAGCCCTCAGTTCCCACAATGCAGTCTCCTTCATCTGATTCACAAGAGCTGCCTCAGCTCTCTCCCTAGCCTCCTCACATGTCTCCATCCCTGAGTTGCACTTATCAGCCTCCTTCTGATACTGTGATGCTAGTTTCTTTGCCTCCAAGAGTGTCGTGTCGGCTATCCTTTGTTTCTCCTCAGCTATGGCTTCCTTCTGCCTTACTTCCTGTGACAAAAGCTCAGTGAATCTCCTCTCAGACCCTTCACCCTCCTCTGGGTCTTGCTTCATACAATCTACACATTAACACATGAACTGTGAAATGAGGCTGTTTTGACAATAACCTTACAATTGTGGCAAAGCCCTTCCTCTAAAATTAATGTGAAAGTTCACTTGAACTAAATTAAATTAAAACTTATAATCTGACCGTTATAAATCAGTTGTAACCGACAAATATCTCAGACATAAACGCATTTTCAATGTTATAATAACTCGATTATCAACAGAATCATCATCTTCGTTATGGTCATTTATCTTTACTTTAGTAACCGACCATTTATAATGAACAGTAACTCACCTTTTCAGAACACTTATAAATTAGATTGAAATTTGAAAAAAAAAAAAAGGTATGCTTTTATTATATAAAGCACAACATATAATTCACTTATACTGACTTGAATGTGTTATGTGTATGTGCTGCAAAGATTAAGGATAAACATCTCCAAAAAATATAAACTAGTGCAGTTAATAACAGCTATGTATTTGCATGTGTGTTTAACTCTGAGTAGTAGTAATAGAGAGAGAAAAACTGACCTAAAATGGAGTTATTCAATCCTGCATAAGAAAACAAACACTTTGATGAATATGTGAGCATAAGAAACATTTGAAAGGCATGAAAAGAAGAGGTAGGTACCGTCAGGGAGAGAAAGAAGAGGTTCAAGAGAGCAATCGCAGTGGCAAGGAGCGCAAGAAGAGACGGTGGAGAGGGACTCGTTGAGATGCCAATAGAGAGGTCTGCCGCCGATGTAACCGATGAGACAGAATCCAACTGTCCACATCAACACCATGAACGCTCTCCGCTGCCTCCTGTTCATCCTTTCTTTATTCTCTTTCTTTCTTTCTTTCTTTCCTTCTGAGTAGATTTTCACACCTAACTAACTAACTAACTGACTGACTGGGGAACAGGATCTTCGCTTGACTGAGCTCTCAGGTGCTTTGCTTTTATTTGGTTTCAAGATTCGCGTATGTATCTGCCTCACTCTCAGCTACTACCCCCACGCGTCTCTCAACTCACATTCTATTTATACTTTTCTCCATTATTAATGTTTCTCAAATGATACACATTTTTTAATTCCTATGCTTCTGAGTTATAATCTCAATTAAATTTACTAATACTAGTTCTTCAGGATTTTCTTTAAATATAAAATAAAATAATTTTCATACTTACACTTTTATTTAATAAAGGTGGAAACTCAGGTGCAGTTCACTTGATTAAATTTTTATCTGATGGTTCTCAGATATCAACTTCACCTGAAAGTCGACTTCACCTGAATTTTCACCTTTAATAAATTATTTATATTTTTATATTTTATTATGTATTCGTTTACATAGACTACAAAATAAATAATAAAATATAAATAATTTTAAAATTGTGTATACGTAATATGAAATTTTTTAGTATTGTTTAAAATTACATTCCATGTCAATGTCATAGTGAATGATAATGTAATTTTGAATTAGAAAGATTACTAGAAGGTTTTTGTCAACACTCGATGTTTATTCTCTTATTCTCAAATAACTATTGTCATTTTTATATTTTACATCAAGTTATTTAATTATACTCCTATTTAATAAAATGAATAAAATTAGTGAATATGAAGTTATGAACAATACTAGTAACATCATACTAGAAAAGAGAATACAACATGTTCCTTTCGTTTTATGTATAGAAGAAGATTGCTGAATGCCTGCAGCTCTTCATGGCAAGAAGCAGAGGGATGTAAATAACGAATCACCTTCATTGGAAATAATAATAAGAGAGAAAAAGGTAAAGAACAAAAAAAGGGGTGCCATGGATTAAAGTCTTCATTGGAAATCCAAAACATCACAGCCGTTCATGGAAATGCCGCTGTTTTCACTTTTCAGACATACACAATTGTTATATATGTGATTGCTTTCAAGGTTAATGCTAACTTCCTCCATTTTGATCATTTGCTTTCTCAAAACTTTTAGTGCAAACACTATTTCTTGAAACAGGGGGTGTGAATTGTGATCTGTGAAAAATGTAGTTATGGTCCCATGTATGTCAATGAAACTCCAGCCAGGAATTTTTCTCAGTCCAAGAGATCTCATATGATTCCATGCCTCACCCACTTCTTCCCACTTGTTTATTGAAGCATAGCAATGTGCAAGTTGTACATAATGCCCTGCACTCATAGGCCTCAGCATGAGAATGTCATTGGCAATTGCATCACCAAGTTCCTTATTACCATGTGCTCGACATGCATCAAGGATTATGCCTAAAACATCTAGATGAGGCCTTAAGAATACTTTTCGGTATAGGTTATACCCCTCCTCGACCCTCCCTGCTCGACTGAGGAGATCAACCACACAAGCATGGTGCTCAAGATTTGGTGCAATTCCAAAATCTCTAGTCATTGATTTGTATATGGTCAATCCTTGGTCTACAAGTCCATTATGACTACAAGAAGATAGAACCGACAAGAAAATCACATGGTTTGGTTTAATTCCAGATTTCAGGAACTCTGAGTATAACCTAAATGCACTTTCTCCTTTGCCATGATAGCCGTACCCTGCAATTATCGCACTCCATGACACCAAGTCATGATATGGCATCTGGTTGAAACACCGTTGAGCGGCATCCAAATCGCCACATTTGCAGTACATGTCTACCAAAGAAGTGTCCACTAAGATGCACGGCTGAAGGACGTTTCTTACAACATAGCTGTGTATCCATCTTCCCAAGTGAAGTTGTCCGGTTGACGCGCAGCCTTGGAGGAGGGAGACAATGGTTATTGAATCAGCGTTTTGATGATCACTCCTCATTTCATTGAAAAGCAACAATGCCTTGCATACATAGCCATTTTGGGCATACCCACTGATTATTGTGTTCCAAGAAACCAAATCCCTTTTGCTCATCCTATCAAATACAATGGAACTCTGGTCCAAGTGACCACACTTTGCATACATGGAAACAAGAGAGTTTTGAGCGGCACCATCCAATGACAATTCTTGCCTCATTATGTAACCATGAATGGATGCCCCCAAATGAATAGACCCAAGTTGACTACATGCTGTAATTACACTGGCCATAGTAGCACTAGATACCTTCACTCCGAGATTCAACATTTGGCGGAACACACACAGTGCCTTATCAGCAGAATCATTCTTTACAAGGCCTGATATCATCGCGGTCCACAAAACTACATCCCTATCCAAACTCCTCTCAAATATTTTGAAAGCAGTGTCCACGTTCCCACCTTTCAAGTAAGCTACAATCAGTGATGTTTCAATATGTGCATCCAAGTGAAAACCACCTCTCAAAATCTGGCCATGAACTAGCATTCCTAATTTCAACTCCCCCCTTGATGCGACCACAGATAGCACTGACCCAAAAGTCTGCCGATCGGGCTCTAACCCTTCCACCCTCATTGTCTTAAAAAGCTGCAGAACCTCAATCAGATCCCCAATCTGGGCATAGGTCGATATCAGCGAATTCCAAGAAACTAAATCTCTTCGCTCCATGTAATCAAACAACTTCCTGGAATCATCAATGCTCCCACATTTCCCATACACATTCAATAGAGAATTTGACAAGCTTATATCAAACATAAACCCATGCAAAACCGCACAGCCATGCAAACACCGCACTTGAGCAATCTCTGAAACTCCAGAGAGCAAGCTTAGCAATGTAACACTAGTGGGCTGAATTTCCTGCCAACACATCTCACCAAACAAGGAAAAAGCCTCAAGAACACGACCACCGTGGGAATAGCAGCCAATAATGGTAGTCCAAGGAATAACGTTTCTATGAGGCATAAAATCGAACACTTTGCGAGCAACATCAGGGAACCCGAATTTGACATAGAAAGTGATCAAAGAAGAAGCTATGTAAGGATCAAGGGAGAAGCCAAGAAGAACGATGCGTTGGTGGAGGAGGAGGCCAAGGGGGAAGAGGTTGAGGGAGGAACATGCTTTGAGGAGGGTGGGGAAGGTGAAGGGATCAGAAGGGATTTGGGAATGGAGCATGGAGGCATAGGTGAGGAGGACTTGGCGGTGGGAACCTTGGGAGGAAAGGTAGTTGATGTGGCCATTGAATGAGTGAGTGGCGGTGGCTGAAGAAGGTGGTGGTGGTAACAGTACCAGCCACCGGGTTTTGACTGTTTTGTAGGTAGGGAACTTCAGCAGCAACAAGTAGGGAGCCTTTGGTTTGAATGCGTGCATCAGTATAACCCATTACTGATCATTGCTTGCTGTGCCCTCACCGTATAAATTGTCTCGCAAAGACTTACTTGAAGAAGGCAAAATGAGTTTCAGAAAAGATATTTGAAAAATAAAAAATTACATGAAGCTTCTTGTAATGTCCACATCCAAATCGACGATCACATTTGTTTTTTTTAAAAAAAATGCTACTTTTCAAAAATAAATAGATATTACACATAAAAAAATTTGGAGTAAACAAAAATACAATTGTAAATATTAAAATGCACACGAAAAATTATTTTGATAGACAAAAGAATCATGTTGGAAATGAATTTGTTAGACTTGAAGTATATTTTTGTCCATCGAAAAATCTTCCCCATGTATTTTAATATTTACAAACTTTGGTGTGTTTTTTTATCCATTTAAAATTCTTTTTATGTGTATTTTATTTATTTACTCAGCTTTATAACATTCTTTTTAGCAAAATAACTTTTTAATAACCTCAGTAAGCAAAAACTTTATAAATGAAATTAGTTCGACACATATAAGCTAGTTCAGTCACCCAACTCGGGTTTGAGGGAATGTGCAGAAATACTAGTGATGCTCCAAGCATCATTCAAACCAAGATACTCTCTTATATATAAGGATTCATTGAAAATTATTTATTTCTTTGAGAGCTGGGACTACGCATGCTAACGCGCACTATCCTGCATGCATGACACAGTTATATAATAAATCAGGTGGTGATGATGTTAATATAAGGTAAAAATGTCCAGGATATTCAGCTTCAGTTGAATAGGTGGTTTTGCATTTGTTATTTGACTATAAAGCCAGAGTGTATGTATCGCAAATCTTGAAGATTACTCCGAATACAGTTTTTACCGATCGTCTTCGACTCTTCACTACTAAGATCATGGTCATCAATATATCTATTTTCAGTTTAAATTATTTGTCCATGCTGCTCTGAGGCATCTTAACTAACAGTAAAACTGCGAGATCCCCAAAATTTCTCCGAACAATGAGAGCTACTACTACTTTTGTTTCTTTGGGTACTCTCTGGCGCCAAATATAGTAGATCCAATCCTCACATTTGTACTTCCCATCTCAATCTGCACAATTTTGAAGTTAGTGGGCTAAGAGATCTTATGAAGAATTTCACAAAACTTGTTCAATTCAATGAAATTCTTGTATTTTCAAAACTTCCTTACAGCTTGCTCAAAGTCTGCAGACATGCCCATTGATAGTTCACATTGATCTTCTGGTATTCCAATTGCTTTGCAAACTTCACTTCTACAATTCCATAACGTCTGCATAGTACAAAAGAAAATTTAATCTCAAGGATTAAATAGGAAGACTAGCAAGGAATCTCCAAAACAAATAACCATGCCTAAAATTGCAGTCACCACCTTAAAATTTTCCGGGGTAGAAGTATAATCCGGCATACCAATTGTCATTAGGCCACAAAACTCGAGGCATTGGCGGTCCTTAACATATTTCACAAGGTCCACACACTCAGAAGGGTTAACACCAAATTTAGCTGCAAATAAAGAACAGTTGAATGTGATTCTTGGACAAAACCGCGTCAACAACAGCATTTTATCATGGGACAGAAAAGAAAAAGATATAGGGTGCAGATTTTATGTCAGCATGCTCTAACCAAGCAGTTATGCTGTAACGCATTTCATTCTGATAAATGTAATGGTTACACAGTCACATATACATCTGTGATGTTAGAATCAGTTATTGGCTAACCATAATTCCAATAAAAGAATTGGAAACTTTGTTCTCATGTGAATTTGATGATATTTTCATATTTATAGGACATGTAAAACGATTTGGGTTAGGGAACATGCAACACTAGCAAGTGAATTTCATAAACAAACTGTGGATACTGAAAGGACCAAATCTATCAAGTGACTTACATGTTTCTCCGCTTGTATTCACTTGGACGAAAACCTTCAATGGTTTCCTGCCCAAGTTTGCTACAGCATTATCAAGACAATTTGCTATCTGCCAGCAGCAAAAAGAGGGAGGACAGGGAGAATTAAAAAGAAGAAGAACCAATTGATGAGTTAATCATCTGCAATGGAATATAAAAAGACACCAATATTATGCATTCAATATATCAAATATTTTGTTTGATAGAACTATTCTCTATGACGCTTTCTTGTATACAGAACAAAATTCTTAAACAAGTGACATAAAACACTAATGATCAGCGGGACAGAAATGAACTTAAAATTAATGTAAGATAATTCTACATGCGCAAAATCAATCCCTAAACTCAATTGAACAAATGGCTATAATAACTACTCTGGTTAGCAAAGGCTAGTAACTGATTTAAGGACAGCTTGCAAACTCAAAAATTAACTTGCATCCTATATTCCTATTCATAGAGAACTTTCAACGACATATTACAATTACTTCCAAGGCTTAGTATTTTGCGACCACCAAATTCAAACGAACAATATACAATCAGTTACTTTCTTGTATGCACTCATATGCATATATTATACCTTGGTCTACCACCAAACAAACTATCAAGGAGAGGTAGAAAAACAAATTACCTTCTCATCATCTACAGTTTCTACATATTCAAGGTTGGGAACAGAATCTGCAAAAGAATCAAATGAGGAACAATCAAATCATGGAAATCTATCACGATTGAAGTATGCCAGCATGAGCTACAGTAAACTTAAATGAAAGAGAAATTGTAACTGAATAAAGCTCGAAAATGATATTTTATAGATAATGAATATCGAAATCGAAGTGAAGGATTAGGATGCATAACATACTGACAAGAAGCTTCGCCTTATTGCTCTGCAAATTTCCGATGAAATGCCACTCAATATCTTCTGGAAGCTGCACCAATTTCACGAAACCTAAGCATCCACGATTCCAAATGTATATAGTGAATGTTGGGAATAAGACACAATTCCCCCTTGAGAAAACACCTTTGACAGAGAAATAAAATAGACACAATCACAACACAAGAATTTAACGTGGAAACTCCAATTACCGGAGAAAAAACCACGGCCGTTGTCAAATGACAACCAGAGAATATCACTATGTGAAAATTGTTACAACACATAGACTTCTTTCTCTCACCGGCACCCCAGTACACCCACACTCTTTCAAAGCAAATATCTAACTACACCTCACAACACTCTCTAATCAAAGAGTACAGAGGAAAAGAAAAATCAGATACAAGCTTAAAGTGTTTCTGACTGGTGCAAAAACAAATGGAGAACTTAGCCTCATATTTATAGCCTAGGCCACCCACTCCATTTGCTATCCTAAGCAATGTGGGACTAATTCAACCAAATCCTAACAATCTCCACCTTGATTGAAATAGTCACACATCTTCAGCTTCCATTGTCAACACCGACAATTCTTTGCTGCCATTGTCTATACCGACAATCATAGTTCAGAGAACTATCATACTCCACCATGAAAGTATACTCACTTGGAATTAGACCACTCCAAGAATTTCGCCTTGGTACAGATCGAAACCTTGCTGAAAATTCATGGTGCAACTTCCAAATTGGCTTTTCCTGGAAGTTCTTCAGCCATCGACCTAACTCCGCCACACACCTTGCATCTCAACGCCAACCAATGCCCGTGTGCAATTGTGGACCCGATTGCCACAACTTATCCTTATCCATGGCAGTGCGGTAATACCATGAGGATACTTCTTGTCTTCTAGAGAACATCATCTTCTCTCATAGAGAGAGCAACCAGAGATCTTCTCCTTCAACGCCTTGTGCAAACCTGATTGTATCAACACATCCTTGACTTGTACTTGCCACAAGCCAAAATTGATTCTTCCATCAAATTTCTCTATTTCAAGCTTCACAGCACTTGAATATCCTGACATTGTTGCAACCGTATACTGGAATATTATAACTCAACTGTAGACCGTGCACTAGGAAGGGTCCCCAGGAAAGAGAGGTGGGTCACAATGGACACACTTAAATACCAAGTCTTTCCTTAGCCAGAACCTTTTCCAAACTGCACTCTCACAGAGTCACACTGCCTTCCAGCAACAACAACAGCAACCAAAGAGATTAGACTAGGCTGCAACCACAGAGCATACTAAGAATAAATCCCACCGAACCGAAGCTCTGATACCACTTGTTGGGAATAAGACACAATTCCCCCTTGAGAAAACACCTTTGACAGAGAAATAAAATAGACACAATCACAACACAAGAATTTAACGTGGAAACTCCAATTACCGGAGAAAAAACCACGGCCGTTGTCAAATGACAACCAGAGAATATCACTATGTGAAAATTGTTACAACACATAGACTTCTTTCTCTCACCGGCACCCCAGTACACCCACACTCTTTCAAAGCAAATATCTAACTACACCTCACAACACTCTCTAATCAAAGAGTACAGAGGAAAAGAAAAATCAGATACAAGCTTAAAGTGTTTCTGACTGGTGCAAAAACAAATGGAGAACTTAGCCTCATATTTATAGCCTAGGCCACCCACTCCATTTGCTATCCTAAGCAATGTGGGACTAATTCAACCAAATCCTAACAGTGAAGAATCGAACCGAAGAAATAAACAGACCTGAGGAGCTTTCTCGACGAGTTCTTGAACGTAGTTCTCGCCGAAGCAGCGGTGGCCGGAATCGTAGACCTCGCGGATGACGGAGACGGGCTTGGTCTTGCTGACGGCAACTACACGAACCTGTTGTGGCGTCCGGGCTGATCGCTCGGCGGCCTGGTGGACGCGCTGCACCACCGACCTCAAGGATGCCGCAGCGGCTCCGTCCATTGCAGCTGCTGACGTGGCCATTCAATCACAGAGATATACCTACACGGTTACACCAATCTTCGAGACCGAGGACCGCGAAATACCTACCAACTCTTTTCTTTTTGGACAAAAATGTTATAACCCGATATACTTTTGGGCTGCTAAATAGGATTTACAGTTTTGGGCAGCTAAAACAAATAGAGAACTTGACCAAAAAAAAAAAGAAAATAAATCTAAACTTTTCGAAAATGGATCCTCTCAATATTTTTTAACAATTGAAGGAGTAAATTATGATCTTTCACCATTAATTTTGTAAAAAAAAAAAAGTATGAGGAGTCAATAGAATATTTGTACAATGTGTACACTGGAGGTTTATGAAGTACTAGAGATATAATCATTAGTGTTATCTTTTTCAACTTTTGGGATGAGTACATGGTATTAGAACGCTAGATTCGAAAAGTCAAGAGTTCAATCACACTTTACACTCTCAATTTTTTTTAACAATTGAGAAGATCCATTTCCAAAATTTTTTGTGTTTGAAAAAATATTTAAGAACCTTTACCATAATTATGCTGCCAAAATGATGTGGCAGTTACTTGTACATAATAAGATTATAACTTTGCTGCACTAGCAATTTCTTGCGACTAATGGTTATTAATCTTTGTACAAATGGTCGTAAAGTTAATTACTTAATTAAGCTAAATGCTCTGTGATCGTCTTAAGCTGGTAGTCATTCGCATAAACTGTTTCTTTATGGTAGACTTGAATCTGAACATTTGTAATGGTACGGCTACAACAATCAGTACTCCAATTATCACCGTATAAGCCTTTATCAAAATTTCAGCTTCTTTTTCAGTGCTTATCCCAGCAAATATGCTAACTACAACCATTCCAATTGCAGCATACCCTGTAGCATGGTGCCATATGTTCCACCACTTGCGATAACCACCTTCTTTATTTGACCTCATCGTCAACACGGAAAGTATCTGTGTAACAGTTGACCAATTAGAGTGAATTTTACTATTAAATGAAACGTGTAAAACATATGTATCAAATTGTCTCATAATTGAGAGGTAAGTAGGACTACTGACTTGTAAGTTTATGATTGTGAAGGTAATGATGGTAAGTGCAAGTTGGAGTTTAGACAAATAATGTTTTGAAAGGGTTCTAAGCCATATCCCAATGCACCAGCCGATTGTGCCCACAATGTATCCTAGTGTTTGGCACAGTACGTGACACCAGAACCATTGTTTCCACTTGAAAAACCTTGCAATGATTGCTCCTATTGGAAGCAAAGTTCCCCATCCTACAACGATTAGAATCCCATGCACCTGCCATAGCCTCAAACCAATCATCTAGATATATATACATTAATGATAACTAATACACCATAAATTAAAGAATTAGTAATGAGCCTTGCCTTTTGTAGATGAAGCTGAGTATGGCGGGAGAGAGTCTGATCTCTATACGATACTACAGTAGTTCTTTTACCATTATTTCCTGGTGTCATGTGACTGATTTTGGATTCCAATTCATAGAGAATTGTTCTTCCATTTTGAGCTAGTGCTAATTTCTCAATTGTGGGAACTAATTGGGCACGGGTAGGAGGAAGAAAGTCATGAGCACATAACATGAGAAGCAGAATTAGGAAATAGGATATCATGATGGTGTCTGTGTACTGTGTCGCTCTATGCTACTCTCATAAACATGAACCAGACTCATTATTCTTCGTACTGTTCATGATTGCCTTCATGGGTCAAATTTCGCTAGGACAGTATAGTTCTAAGTTCTTTGCTTCTTTACTTTAAAGAGAAAAGGAATATTAAATTCTTAACGAAGAGCGTCAGACAGGTCAGTAATTTTTGTGTTCTGTAATCATCAATTGGCTATTAATAGTATTTTTAATAGTGTAAAATTAAATCTAATAGTGTAAAATCATTCAATTTTCTTTTAATAATTAAATGTTAGCCAACTTTTTAAAAAATTATTGATCCCAAAACTTTTTCATTCTGAATTTATTACAAATATAAATGTTCCTGCCAAAAAGAGGCCCTGGCCTGGCCTACAAATTCGCTGTAAAATACTAAAATAGTATTTGGCTTTATTAATTTATTCATTTAGAATTTGTGCTTTCCTTGTCAAAGTAAGTTACAGCATTCTACATATGAACTGCATAAATTAAATCATCGCAAAACTAATATTCATTGTTTTTTAAGATAATACAAACACACGCAGCATCAGTTAATAACTACTGGAATGATATAAGTGGTTCTATTGTAGGATACACGAAGTGTAAGTATGTAATTGGAAGTTTATTTGTTGATATATAAGCATATATGTCATTTATTTAGAACGTATAACAACCACGGGAAATTATTTTTATTATGGAAAAACCATTGGTGTTTTGGGAGAATATTAGAAGGTGAGGTGATTTATCAGGCAGTGGAGAACTCAGTCAACACGCAGGGGCGTGGTAACCCTGTTACGGAGCAACGTGTCCGCACCACACACTGGCGAAGTGACGCGGCGAGCATGCACGCTTCTGACACCACGCAGGGGCGAGGTGGAGCTGGCGTTTTTCCAATATCATTGAATAGCATGGCCTGCCTGGGGCTAAGGTAACTCAAGTGGGAGAGCCGTGTTATGGGTGACCTTATTGCACGGTTCAGAGAGCACTTGTGTATGTGATGCAAGTGAACGTGTACGAAAAAGCTGTATCTAGGGTGAGTTCTTCGTTCCGTCGTCGACCCTATCTATGTTTCTACGATGGCCCAAGAACACGCTCATTCTTCAGCCGTAGAGAGACTTTTGAATTGCGAGGTACCATTACGAGCTCAATATATACGAGTGTTATTCCGTGAAATAACTCGAATTTCAAATCATTCACTTGCTTTAACTACTCATGCTATGGATGTCGGAGCGGAGTTCCAATGTTCCTGTACCTCGGGGGCGTGCTACAGCTGCTACCATGCAGGGGACAGGTCCCCGATAAACAGCAAACGTGGCCTCTTCATGCTCTATATAAGGAGTCTTCTCCTCCAACTGCAACACAGAAAGAGTCAGTGAGAAGGTTTGAGGGTAACATTTTTAAGAAAGGGTGTTAGTGAGAGGGAAGAAGGGGGTTGCGAACTCATCAAAGAAGAAGGGTGTTGCTGCTAGTGGAAAGGGTGAAAAAATAATAGGCAGTAAAAAAAGAAAAATATTATTTTATATTTATTTTAAAGAATGGTTCGTAATTATAATGCTTTGAAGGAACATATTATAAATTATTTGGATCATCCTATATATGTAAGTTGGTAAATTATATTTTTATTGTGTATTTTATCTGTTATTTTTTGTTATTTAATATGTTAAAAAATAATTTTTATTAATTTTAAATTAATTTTCTAATATAAAAATACTAAAATAAAATATATATTATACTATACTATACGATATACTAAAATTTTTTTAAAAAATATATTTCTCTATGATAAAAATATAAAAATAATACTCTAATAAAATAAAAAATATATATACTGTAAATAAATATGTATGTTTAACATATTCAAAAGTTTAATATATAAATGTTAAAATAATAAATAAATATTAAAAAATATATATACTTTGTTATTAATAATATTAAAATATTAGAAAAAATATTTTAACTATGATAACGCACTGCATGTTAATGATTTTAACAAATAAAATATTAAAATAAATAAATATGTAAATAATATTATTAATTGAAGTGATCACATACATTTTAGAAATAGATATGGCAATATTTGTTTATTAATAAATGAATATTTATAACTAATATAACAAATATATTTTTGTTGATGTAGCCTAATAGAAATTTGTTGGTGCGTAAATTGGATCCGCCACAGAGTTGGAATCCGAGGGTCGAAAACTACTTACGCGCCACGGGATTCTACCACGTATTTAGGATTGGGATGATAAGAGGATTTCACCCGTCGTTAGCTGTTCTGGTTGAAAGGTGGAGGCCGGAGACTCACACTTTTGTGTTGCCGGTGGGTGAGGTTACAATGACATTGGAAGATGTCGCACATATATTTGGCTTACCAATTGATGGAGAGTCTGTGAGTGGATGGACTGATAGTAGTAGTGATTTCGTTCAGAGTCAGAGCATGGCAATATTGGGACGTCAACCGGTGCTCAGTCGTAATTCGAAATCTTATATAAAGCTTGGTTGGGTTCGAAGTATCAGAGATGAGGAGCCGTTGGATACTGAAGAGTCCATAAGGAGATACGTGAGATGTCAGATTTTCTGTCTGTTAGGGTCGACCCTATTCACAGATAAGTCGACCGCATACGCCCATGCGAAGTATCTACCGTTGTATCTGCGTATCTCCCAACAACCTTTTTTCCGTATCAAGCTGGCTCAGATAAGCCAGTCGCACCCGCGCCCATACATCTTGCATTTTGCATAGAACGTCTGTGCCTCAAACTCATACACGTCGTAGTCAACTCCTCTAGCGATAGTGTAACTTCTAATTGCTGCCACGACCGACTTTCTAGAACTGTATTCCATTCCAATCCGGAACTTTCCGTCCTCGGAATCAGCAACGCCTACAGAAAGTGCCCATCATCGTCTACTAATCAATCCAAAGTATATATTAAAGAAAATATATTATTCGGTCATCACGTACCTATGTTTGAATATTCCGGAAACTCCGGTGCATGCATGGCGTCGAGATCCAACTCACGCATAAAATGTGGCACGTTCATCGGTTGACTAATCAATGAGTGAACCACTACATCAGCTGCTGCCTCAACTCCCGCATCACCATCCTGCTCTTCGTCGCCGGCTTCATAAGTGGCTTCGAAATCCTCTTCGCTGTCACTACTCATTCCCTCGTACACTGCAGCTCTATCATCCTCCACCTCTAAGTCATTTTGAATCCCTTTTGCCTCTACGGTTTCAAACTCAACATACAGCTCAATCTGTGGCTGTCGTATCTGAGTCTGCCGGTGAATTTGAAACATATTATGCATAGTCATTTCGTCAGTGATTGACATGGTATCAAACTGTATTAGACCACCAAAAACTATAATCGGATTCCGGTACAGAATTCTGCTCACTCTCATTAATGTACCGTTCTTCATGCTTTGACATAGACCGTTCTGAAGTTCCATAAACGTAATGGTCCATGGAACCACAAACGAAAACGGATTCTGACACACAAACCTCACTCCCTCATGAATATTACGTATTATCTCATCGTCGCGATACACTACTAACTTTGCGGTATCCTCCATTATACCAGAAACACACTCAAAAAACACTCACACACTTCCTCAACATGAAAATGAACCCAACCACAGCCTTATATATAGAGTAGCATTCACCGCGAACTCCAATCACGTACTGCCACATGTCAGGACGCCCCTGCATGCTGACTTAGCACGCCCCTACTTGATGCCCTCGTGTACCAATCAAACTTGGCCACGTCCCCATGACGCCCCACGTGATGCCACGTGTCCCGCTCGGGCTGCACCACATCATCGTGCCTCCCACTTGTCGCACGCAACACGCCCCTGCGTTTTGAGCTTGCATCC
This sequence comes from Arachis hypogaea, assembly GCF_003086295.3. Taxonomy (NCBI): domain Eukaryota; kingdom Viridiplantae; phylum Streptophyta; class Magnoliopsida; order Fabales; family Fabaceae; genus Arachis; species Arachis hypogaea. The sequence goes on along the minus strand of NC_092039.1, from coordinate 5,171,021 downwards.
ACCATATTGAAATTCTTGAGCCAACAACCTTATATATATATATATATATATATATATATATATGAATGCAAACAATATATTAGTAATTATAAGAGCTTGAAAATTTCCTTATAAACAACATTTAAAATGTGATTTTCAGGTAAATAATTTGTTTCTCAGAGTAACATCTAATACAATAACTACTCATTACTCTTGATAAAATAACATATAGTTGTCTATAAATAAATATAGTTATACATCATATTTTATATTTTAATATTTGTATACAAATTTTTAAGATAATTTAAATCAAAATTAAATTTTTATAATGATCAATTAAATAAACTTAAACCACAATCCAATTATAGTTACTACTTATTTTAGGATATGATGTTTTTAAATAAAATTATAGGTACTATAATAATTGCTATTGCTAACCAGAATTTTATTATTCAAAAGGTTCAAACGCTTTTCATATGGTATAATTTTATTGTAAAATTATTAATTGAATATCTCTTAAATTAACAAAAATCATCTAGTTAAAACTAAAATTGTACTGTAATAATATTTTTAAAGAATATTTTTTAGTATATTAAATTATATATCTAATAAATAAAAAAACTTATTATCTTCAGCTATATCTTAAGTTATTATAAAAAATAATAAAAGAATAATACAAAAATTTATTCTCATATGATGAATCCTTAAATTTCTATCGTTAAACTATATTAATTATATTTAATATTTTAATATATTTTATAGATATAATTTATAAATAATAGTTATATTATAGTATTTTTTATACAAATAATTTTAGTTATGTTTTAATATTTTTATACAAATTATATAAACTTAAAAAGGTGTGGAGTACGAGAAGTATGTCATCTTTTAAATTGTTTTTTTAGGATTTTTTCTAAAACAGAATTTTTCTGTTGTTTAACTCAATGTTTGATTTTTGTTAATTTCTTTTTTATTCTTTTTCTTTAATTCGTCATGAGAGTTCTTTCATGAAACTATCGGAATTTGGGGAGATTCTGATCATTCATAACTTTAAAGGAATGTATCAATCCCAAGATTGTGTTTATATGTGAAACAAAAAATCAATTTCGTGGAAAGTAAGTTGAGATAGATATTGTCATTTTGCGGATTAGAGGATTGTTAGTCCAAGAGGCACAACTGGTGGATTGACTTTAGCATGGAAGGAGGGCACAACAATTGAGATTCTTGCTGAAAAAAAAAAATTCATAGTTGTCAACGTAACTGATCCTGCTTTGAACTGTTCTTGGGAGCTGATTGGGGTACATTTAAATAGCTTGGATGAAATTCGGTCTACCAAATACACAGAACTTTTCTTTTTTGTACAACATTTTCTTGAAAAGATTTTCATTATGGGTAATTTTAATGCTATAGTAAGCCTCGATAAGAAGGAAGGAGGGGGTTAAAATTAGTTTCATCTATTTCTGAATTTGTGAATTTTATTGATGACGGTGGACTGAAGGACTTGGGTATGATCGAGAGAATGTTCACCTGGGAGAAGGACTTGGGCTTGACCGTGCACTTACAAACGGTGAGTGGATGGCTCAAGAGAGGTGGGTAATTATTGCAGAAAATGGTTCAGATCATGCGTCTATCCTCTTTGATACAAATCCGACCATGAAATTTCAGGAGAGGTGGGTAATTATCATTGAATCTTGGAAGGAATGGGTGAATGGCTTAACAATATTTGTTTTGGTTAAAAAATTGAAGCATTGTAGGCACCGTAATGTTCAATGACAGCAATAGAACAAATTTAATTCGAAAAAAGATATTGATAAACTTACATCTTAGCTTGAAATCCTCAAGAAAGGAGGATATTATAGGAGAAGAACGGATTGAAGTCTTGAAAAATAAACTTGAGGATGCTTATTTTAGGGAGAAAAGCTATTGGAAAGAGAAATCTCGTGTAAAATGGCTAAAAAAAAGAATAGAAATATAAGTTTTTTTCACCAATCATTCCAATCCAAAATTCGGAGAAATAAAATTTGGAAACTGAAAAATAATGATGGAAAGTATACTATCACCTATGAGAAAATTGCACAAGTAGCTGAAACATATTTCAAGGATATCTTCACATTGATTGACCAAGCTAATCTGGCATATGCATTCGAAGATTTTGAAACCGAAATTTCAGTAACCATGAACAGAAAATTAATTAGACCGGTCTTTTTTTATAAGGTAAAACGTGCGGTCTTTAGTATTCACCTCCAGAGCGTTCCTGGTAATGATGGATTTACGGCTAAATTCTTTTAATTCTATTGGAGTTTAGTAGGGGAGGATATGTTTCTAAGGTTGTTCGCAGTTTCTTTGTCAGTGGTAGACTACTCAAAAGCTTCAACCATATACAAATCTGTCTCATTCTAAGATTCCTAATGCAAAAGATATGACACAGGTTAGACCCATCTACCTTTCCTCAGTTGTGTATGAGATTATTTCTAAAGTACTAGTTCATCGGCTACAGAAATTTATGACTTTGTTGATCAACCCTAATCAGAGTGCCTTCATTAAGAGTAGATTAATTTCAGATAATGTCCTAATCACTCATGAATGTATGCACTATCTAAAGACAAAAAAAAGGGGTCTATCGACTGAAGTAGCTGTTAAATTGGATATGAGCAAAATCTATAATAAATGCAGAGATCAAAGTAGGACATTCGTGAGTGTGGTATAGCATATTGGAAAAGCGTAAAGTTATTGAAAAGGGACTAGTTTAACGAGTTGGTGACGAATCCAGTATTCAAATCTTCAACAATTCTTTGGATTGCTCTTCTACATCCTTAGCTTGTATTGTCCTTTTATTTGAAATTTTCAATCTGGTATCCATAAATTAAGAATGAATAGGATTAGGACTGAGATATTCTCAATCCGCACGTAAAATAAAATTAAATATATATAAAATCTCAACTCACAAATAAGATTAAGATTAAATTCAAACTCTATCTTATTTTTTTTATTATCACTCCTAAGCAAGAGAAAATGCGGTTTTAAATTACAGCTATACAGAATAGAATCAAATTTCTGCACAAAAATGGATCAAAGTCTCAAAAAAAAAAAATTAAAAAATTAAGAAAAAATCAATAGCATGCCACGCGAGTTTTGTGAAAACTGGATTGTATAATATTAGTATAGATTAGTATAGATAGTATAGATAATGTTGTCTTATATATATAACACACAATAAACATAAACTTATTATAGTCTAGTGGTTAAATTAAAAAAGTGTAGGTAGTACACTAATTATGAAAATATTAGGTTTGACTTCTCCCAGTATCTCTTAGACTTTGAAACATGCAATAGTATAATATATACACAACAATTTCATTTAAAAAAAAAATATTTCGAAAGAAGGTAAGGATAGAAGAGACCTTTTCAGATATATTTTATATATGTGTATATTATAATTATTATTTGTCAATTTTTAATGGCTAATTAACATTTTTCTATTATATATAGAGTTTAAATATTATCCAATTATATATGAAGACTGTTAGAGGGGATAAAAAAGACTATTAAAATTTATTATTTTTGGTCATTAATTAATTATTAATGTTTACAAATATGAAAAAATATATTGTTGTATTATTAAACTAAAAAAATTAAAATAAATTAATTGAATTGATAATTAAATAATGACAAAAAATAATAAATTTTGATAATTTTTAATATTTTTTATTATATATTTATACATTTTGATAATTTTTAAGTATCAAATGTGACAATACATAATTAATTATTTATAAAAAAAAAAATTTACACAAGACAACATAAAAATTAAATTTATATATATTTAATTGACAAAGTGGTATCCTTACTTGTTGCTGGTATCATATATTTGACTCGTTCATGCCTAACACAACTTAATCCAAAACAAATTTGTTACTTGCAGAACATTCTTCAAATTAAATTAAATGGATCCGTAACAAACTATAAAGTCCGATTAGTATACTCTCTTGTTCGTATAACTTCAATTGGCGGCCTACTATAACTGCTTTATTTCACCGAATTAGTTTCCGAAGAAATCAGGCACACGATGAATACGACTTGATCGATTTCTCACTAAGAATTAACACAGTACGTAATTCGATCGACTAAGCTTCAAATTAATGTGTATCATATTCCTTTATAACGTAACTGATAACAAGTTTGTATCAAGTTTGAATTTCTGATGATATTGCCACCAAGCCTAACATTCGAGCTTTGGCGCTGTAAAATTTAGACTCCACCTAGCTAAGTACCTAACTATAGAATTAATTAGCTGGTAATGGCTTCATGCGTGTAATCTTATATATAATAATAAAATAATTATGTAAGAGTAAGACCGAAATTGATGAACCCCGGTTTCCTATAAATACTTCAAATTACACATCCATTCTTCATCACAATCAGATCAAACAAATACAATCACTTCAACAAGCTTTCCTGTCTCAAGAGCAGAAAATGAATAAGTTGTTGAAGACCCTTTTTCTTGTGTCCATGCTAATAATGGCATTGGCAATTACTATGCCAACAAGAGTAGAATCTAATGAGAATGATGAGGAACCAAATTCTCTGAGAGGAACAAGCCGGTTCCTGTCTCAGAGAAGCAGCAAGGCAACTCTGACATGTGACAGAAACCCAAAGGTTTGCTATACCATAAGAGGGAGTGGAGGTCCTAATTGCTGCAACAACAAGTGTGTCAACTTCAACACAGATGAATTGAACTGCGGAAAGTGTGGGAAGAAATGTGGATATTCCAAGATATGCTGTGAAGGTAAGTGCATCAATCCAAAGACTAATGAGAAGCACTGTGGCAAATGCGGCAACAAGTGCAATTCCAAAGGCTCTTGTGTTTATGGCTTGTGCAGCTATGCTTAGAAGTTTACAACAGACTCGGAATAATTAATGGGTGGAAACTCAAGTGCAGTCGATTTCACGTGAAGTTGATACCTGAGAGTCGTTAGATAATTTGATTGATTTGACTAAATTTTCATCAAACGGTTCTCAGATATCAACTTTACGTCGACTTCACCTGAATTTTCTCCTAATTAATGTGTGTGGCGGCAACTTGATCAGTGCTATTGGTGTTGTATAACATTTTATTATTTGCATTATTTGTTATTTCTCTGCTGAATTGGTGTAATTTGAATTGTGTAACATTATTGCAATTCTTTAATTGTACGAAAAATGTAATATCTCCTTTAATTTAATGTTTGTTTGTTGTTAATAAGTACAGCTTGTAATTTGTTTATCAAATAAATGAATGCATCTACTCCATTATTGTTTTTTAATGTAGTTTATTTTGAAATCGTGCATGGAAGTGCATGAGTTTGTGTCTTGGGGACAGAAAGATACATATCAGAGACATGATGGTGGATTTACTTTAAAAAAATTTGTTATTGAGAGCTTTACTTCCTCAATAAACTTTATCTCTTATTAGATGAATTAGAATTACAAATACCTACATTTAAAAAAAAAATAAGTAACAGATAATGATAAAAGAGTAACAAATGAAATTATCCAAAGGATTATTCAATTGTCAATTCAGGAAAATAAGTTAAATAATTGTGGTATTCTCTAAAATAAAATCAACATGTTTCATGTAATTAGTCATATAAAAATATTAATTACGTCAGTATAAATAAAACTTATGTGTTAAAACTCGAACTCATGTACAGATTGAAAATGCGCATAGCATATAGAATAAATATAAAAAAATTAAAAAAGATTTTTTATATAAAATATAATATTTATTCTCTTTATATTTTTATGCATTTTCAATATGCATTAGAATAAGCATCAACAAGTGTTATACGTAGCCTTTCATAAAAGGATCTATCTACACATTTCATCATCATAATATTGTTGGTTGAACATTAAAATATGTAGTACTTTATCTTGTTTCACTTCCATAGAATTTTTTGGTAAAAGTTCTTGGTACACTTTTTGTATAATTCTTGTAACTATCTAGCTATTCTATATAAATAAAAGGGATAAAAGAAATTGAAAGAAATTTAGTGTATAACTTTTTACTTCTAAACTATTTTCTTTTATAATTTTATTATTTTTAAGATTTAAATTTATTATCATTTATTAAAAATACAATACATATATATTATTTTGACTAGTTTTACATATATTTATTATTATTGTTCACATTCAATAATTAAAATAGTAAATTTCGTGTCTATCAATCTATTAGTCTACATAAAGATTATAAGAGAATTCGGCATCCAAATAGTTATACCAAAATGATCCCTCTTCTAATCTTCCCTTAATTGTAAGTTTGTAACCTCCATATACAGATTAAAAAACACTACTTCTTAAATAATATTCCATTATATTATATAATTAATTAGTTTTCACAAATAAAAAAATGCATTAGATAATGCATAAATCAAAGTCCAAAAACTAATCACTACTTAATTAATCCACTAATTCTTATTTATCATTAACAAATGTGATGGAAAAAGTAGATGAGGGACAAATAATTACGTAAGTTTCTATTTGCAATTCATCACTTTTTCATTCTGGTAAATTTCAATTTCATTTTCTTCTATCACTTTCTCTGTTAATTACTTTTTCTTATGTTGAAGAAATAAATAATGGTCCCAGACTTGGATTTAATTGTTGTCAAGAGAGAAAGAAGAAAATTGGAAAAGAATTAATTATTATACTATAATGTGACTAGTGTTAATTCACTTTTTAATTAAGAAATTTGTATAATAATATATAATAATAAATATGAAAATAATATATAATTAAGACGATAAATACTATTATCTTAATGTATAATTAGTCTTGAATTTAAATAAAAAATTTCAAGAATATATTTATATAAATATAAATTAAAAAATAATATTTAACAAACAAAAATTATACAACAAACCCCTTTCAAAAATAATAACATGGTCTAAACTCCAAAATCCAAAGTCCAAAGTCCAAGGTCCAAACTATACTTATTTAATTAGTTATTTGAAGAAACGAAAAACGCACGGTTAAATGGCCCAGTAACAGACTCTGAAGTCAAAATCGTATACCGGTATACTATGCTAGCTGTCTTCAAACAAGTTGGCCAATTTATAACTAACTTTTCTTGAACCAACAATGGTATGTGCGACTGTGCGTCTGTAACGGCTTTTCTGAATTTCATAGAAATCATACCTATCTGAGCTTGAGTTTTTCTTGTGATTAGCATTCGATCTATAGATTTATTAGTTTGTTAAATAATTACCACAACTTGTAATCAATATATTTAATTTGAAGTGTATATTATGTATTCATTTCCTATATATATAGAGTTGTTTCATCACAAATATCTATCTATTTTGGATATATACGTTTCCTCCTCCAATATAATTTCAACGTAACTAACAAGTATGTACGAGATTTGAAGTTCTTATATTGTCAACGAACAAGCCTAATTCGGGTTTTGGCCGTAAATTAAATGCAGACCACCTAAGTATGTACCTAACTAATAAACCGGTATGTAGGATTAAGTAATCAGTTAAGGTCTTCATCCATGTAATCTTATCCTAATTAACAATAATTAAGACCAAACATGCATGATGAATCCCCAAATGACTAATGAGAAGCACTGTGGCAAATGTGGCAACAAGTGCGATTCCAAAAGCTCCTGTGTCTATGGCATGTGCAGCTATGCTTAGTTATTATTCATTTTTATTCTTTGCATTGACTAGTATGATTTAATTTGGTGAAATTATAGTAATAATATTGTAATTTTTTTTTAAAATTTCATTGTACCATAAATAATTAAATACCGATCTCCTCTGTTTGTTGTTAAGTGCAACAGGTAATTGATTGTTTTTCAGATAATATGTACTTCATTATAAATTATTGTTCCAAATTGTAGGAATAAGTTAAAGAGTGTTAAGTTTCACTAATAAAAGAACCATTTATGTATGAGCCCAATAATCCAATTTATGTATGTGAAACAGTTAAGATTCACCAAAAGAAGAGAAGTTAAGAGGGATGGAAAATGGAGAACGAGAAGAGAGAGAAACTGAGCTTGCATTAGAGCCACTAAGAAGAAAGCAACAGAGTTAGAATTCGTGAAATGAGCAAACCAACTGTTTCAGTTAGAATGGATAAATATCTCCAAACTAACTAACCAAACTGATCTCTCAACCGTCCGTAACTAAATACTAACTACCTAACTTGTACATCAAGCTAACAGAAACACCGCAAGATATAACATTATAACTCCAACAATTATGTCAATAAAAAGAAAAATTTTTGTTATACCATCCAAAAGACCAAAACTAACTAACTAGCTAATAACTTATACATCAAGCTACCAGAAACACGGAAAGATAACATTATAAGTCCAACAATTATGTCGATGAAAACAAAAATCTTTATTATACCATCAGGATATAAGTGAAAATTAGAGAAAAAAATTTTGAAATTTAAGTCACTTTTTATTTAGAGGCTACGAAATTCATTCTTTTAAAAACTCGACGAAATAGGTTAATTAGAGATCGACTATTAAATTGGTCTAGATTAGGATAAAAGTTTGTTGACAGTTAACTATTGAAAAACTAAAAAACTAAATGGTTAAGCGATCAGATCAGTATAATTTTTTAGTGATTAACTAATTTAAAATAATAAAATAAAAAAATTATTTTTCATAATAAATTATATATTTTATATATAAATATATTTTTTTATCATTCCAGTTTAATCTCCGATTAATCTTAGTTAAACTTTTAAATATTTGAATCTTTTAACTCTATGGATTCAATTAGTGGTTTGGTTTTTCAAACCTTAGCAAAAATGTACTAGATATTCTTTCATGTTTTTGTTTGTGTAGATTGCATAAGTTAACCACATCTTTTCTCCCATTTTCGTATCTTGAAGTCACAAGAATGAACCTATTTTACCTTTTTTTTGGCTATGAAAATGTGCCAAAATAGATAATCAAAATTTTATTTTGACTCACATAACTACTAAAAACTTTATAAATTTTGTTTTATTTAAATGCACACATATTTTTTTTGTTTAACACTACAAAAATACAACTAAATATAAAAATTGGTAAACTAGTAAATAAATAATTTTTTCAATTGGATAAAAAAAATCACCATACATATGTTTTATTTTTTATTTTTTAATATATATTTTATATTTTAATATGTATTTTATACAAATAATTAATTAATTATTAATTTTTGTATTCATTTGGTACGGGTTGAAAGGAGAATTAGAAACTCGCCGGATCTTTGATAATGACGAAATCGGATCTTTTTAGAGCAGTAAAGACACTTCATGTCTAAATTAAAATAGATCTAACTTCTAAGAAGTGTAATTGAGAGTCAGAAGTATGTAACATACCTAAAAGAGTCCTTAACCTCTTTTATATAATTTATGCTATTATCTTATTTTATTTTTTTGATTAAAATAAAAAATATCTGAGTTTAAATATTGATTAAGAGATTCGGGATTGGCCGGTTTGACCGCAGAAAGACCAAAAAATCGGGTCGCAATTTGGCTGCTTAAGGGACCTAAGGATTAGGTTCGGAACAAAATTTATTTTAGTATAGCAAAACTTGTTCTATCTGATTTTTGGGTTGAGTTCATATACAATGGAGTAGAAAATAAATTTGTGACTTATACATTAGATACAAGTACTAATGGAGTTTGTACTTTGTAGTCGATATTTTATTTATTTTTTCAAAGTCTATAATATTTAATTATATTTATTATAATTTATATCCTAATGTAACTCACATTTATTTTACCTGTTGACCAATATGCATTGAATGGTATTTTCATGTGATGTCTTAGCTATAAGTTATGTACATTGAATGTAACTTTTTCTTAGCATTTGAGGCTCGTGTATTATAATTCGTTAATTTTAAGTTTGCACCATATTTAATGGCCGTTTCATGTGATGTCTTTAAGTTATGTACATTTCCTTTAATCCATCACAGTGTTTTATACTATTTTTTTTATATTTTCTTTCTATAGTATAAATAACATCTTTTTTATTTTCGTTTAATCATTTTTAATACTAAAAATAAAAAATATACATAAACATAATATATATAACATTCTTAATTCTTAGCATACAACCAATTAAAAACATAGAAATACTTTGTTAATTCTTATGCTTTTATTAAATTTTTTACTTCAAAGTTTATAATTGTATTCTTATATTAATGTTTTTAATTAAGTTCTTATTGAAGGATTTTTAAAACAAATTAAAATATTTACTTCAGAATATTTCAAAATACATTATATATATCTTAAATATAAAAATAAATATTTTAATGATATTTCATATTTCATATTTTAAATAAAAGATAATTAGCAAGAATATAGTTAAAACATATTTAGTACAAAACGTTAATTGCAAAATTTTAATTATAAAAATTTAATTAAAAGTTTAATAAAATTATATGAATTAATATAATAATTAATTTGTTGTTTTCTCTTGTCTAGTTTTTAATTTAATTTATTATTTTAAAAAATACCATGCCTTCCTTTACACTATGGATTCATTTGATTCGTAATTAATATTTAGTCTGAAGCTAATGTATGTTTCCTTGTCCAATTTCAACAGATCAATAGATATTTATTGATTTTCCAAAAACAAAAACTTAAATAACTTCCACTACCCTATTGATTTAATCCGTAATTAATAAAAAAAACGGCAGTTTTATATTTATGATAATTAATTAGAGGCCATGACTACTCCATGAAATAAAATTTCTTATAGTAGGTTCAATCTACTATAAATATTTCTAACATCTTTGCTCTTCTCATTAGTTCATTACTCGATTTTCATTTCTCTTCTATATCTATCTATATCGATCTCCTATAACACAAACAAACATAGAGAATAATATGAAGTTATTCAAGATCCTCTTCCTTGTGTCCATTTTAATAATGGCCATGGTCATTAATGTGTCACTAACAGCAGCACATTCTGAAGCACCAATTGAGGCACCAAACCACTCTGAGGAAGCACCAGCCGAAGCACCAGCCGAGGCACCAAACCACTCTGAGAAAGCACCAGCCGAAGCACCAGCCGAGGCACCAAACAGGGAAAAATGTGATGAGAAAAACAAAAACATAGACTTTACAAGTGACAGAAATAATTGTGGGAGGTGTGGACACAAATGCAATCATAAAAAGACATGTTGCGGAGGCAAGTGTGTCAATCTCAAAACTAACGAGAAACACTTTGGAAAATGTTGCACCAAGTGCACCAACAAACAAACATGTCTCAAAGGGACATGCACTAATAGTAAATTCTACTTATAAATTAAGTAGAGATTAGAGAGGTGTTTATCGAAGTAGAGAATAATAGATCAAATAAGAGGTCCTTTAGTTTTGTTTAGAAGGAAAAAGTACTTAGACTTTTTCGTTTTTTTAGTTGTGTTATTTATGTTTACATATTAGAAAAGAGTGTATTATCAACTTTTTGTCGTTCTCCATGAAATAAAAACAATGGAAGAGAACAAAAATTATATAGTTTCTATTATTCTTAGTTGTTGAATCAATATTATTTGACTATTTACCTTCATATTTTGTTAGAAATAATAAATAAAGTTACAAATTTACAATGGAAAAAACTATGTATAAGTTTAAAGTAAAAAAAAAATAATTAACTCTTATCTTATATGTTTATCTAGATATTAAATATTCTCAAACAAAAAATATTTAAAAGATAATAAAAATTAGTGCAACATAGCCAATTTTTTTTATTTTGTGTATTTATTATTGTTGAAATAAATAAATAATTTTAGATATAATAAATATTAAATTAAATAAGATAATTTTATATTATTTTCTTTTTAATATTATTGGTGAAATAAAATAATAAGGATATTCTCCATTCTTGATTTGATAATGTTAAGAATTTAAATTTAGCTTGAATAAAACTTAATAATCAACAAACATGTACAAACAAGAATCTTTCCAAAAAAAACTAGCAACAGATCCAACTAAAACTCAATAATCCAACCTTTGAAACTTAATTATAATACATGGCCAATATTCATCATTTTCAACAAAGAACAAAGAATTTAGCAAAAAGATGTTATAAGACTATTAGTTGAGAGAGTCAAAATAAAAGATTCAACGGCAGACAAAATTCATTATTTTTAGCAAGTATTTTTGAATTCTATAACAATGGTCTCTTAGAAGGATTTATTAGTCATTTATTCGGTAAAAAATATTCTATATAATAAAAACGATCTAAAATACTATAAAGTAGTTGAACAAATATTAAAAGTAAAATGTTACATCTTTGGTTATTGTTGACCTTAATTAATTATATTCCTTTTCCACCCAAAGGTCAGACCGTGAGATAGAATGAAAAGGAGCAGTGGCGTTGTAACGAATTTTTGGTTTATTCCAATAAAACAACATATTTAATTAATTTCCTTGATTAATTATACTAAAAAAAGGAGCAGCCACCTTAATTAATTATGCTTCACTGCATGCAACTAAATATTTTGAGTTTATATTCATTAGAAACTAAAAAACTACATCCTCAACTTGACTTATTAGAGCACATATATAGAATATAATATTATTCCGTTCAATATTTCCTGTTCGATATCTATCAACAAAACACACATTAAAATACGGTTCTCAGTTTACATTATATTATATTATTTTTCCAACTTACTTTATTAACTTGTATTACAAGTAATTAAGAAAGCCTAATTTCGTTACTAACCCATAGAGCATTGAAGTTCATGCCGTGCAGGTCAAATTAGACCATTTTTATCTGAACTTCTCCCTATAAATTGTAGTTGATTTCTCCCTTTTACTTCAGTTAACTAAGAATTGAATTGAACATCAATTATTTCGCATATACAATACGTTATTATGAAGGCCATTCAGATGGTACTCTTCTTGTTATTCATTTTGGCCATGCTAACGGCTTTGGTCATGGCTGAATTAGAACCACAATTTGAATTAGCCTCGTCACTTCGCAGCACCAAAGGGTTCCATCACGGGCACCACGGTGTTGGTGGGGCGATGACTTGCAATAAGTACCCACGAGTTTGTCGTGTGGCCGGGAGCCAAGGGCCGGACTGTTGCCATAAAAAATGTGTGAATGTGTCAACGGACAGAAACAACTGTGGTAGGTGTGGGAAGAAGTGCAAGTACTCCCAGCTTTGTTGCAAAGGAAAGTGTGTGAATCATATGGTGGATAAACACCATTGTGGAATCTGCGGTAACAAGTGCAGCAAAGGGGATTCCTGCGTCTACGGTATCTGCAGCTATGCCTGAATATACTAATACTAACAATGTCATTAATTAGTTTGTTAATTTGTAGGTGATTATTATTTATTATTACTTAAGAAGCAAGTAACTAATAAATTAATGACAATGTCATTAGATCTTGTACTTTATAATTATTATAAGACTCTTACTAGAGATATATTACTGAACAGATATGCTAGTGCTCTGTTTCACAAAATATTTGGAGATATGTAGTATCACAGATTCGCAGCTAATAAAAATAATTTATTCTTTTATACTATAAACTTGACATAATTAAATCACATAGAGATGCCAATACAAAACTAGGAAAATTGGGGAAGCAAACTCTATACCAATAAAAACTATAGATGTGTCGTATGTTTTTTAGAATAGTCGGTTCTCATTTGTTTGAACTCCACATGTTACTGGTGCTGTAGCTCTCAGTTTCTTCAAGTACCAAATACCAGCTCCAATTCCAATTGCTCCTGCCGCAGAAACACCTGTAACTGTCCCTGCATGTCACCCACATTTCAAACATAACCTAATTAATTAACACTAATCTAATGTTTATATATAGTTTATTCTTAACTTATTTCTATTACCTGCAATCACTTGGACCCTCTTATTGTGCTGTGCAATGTTATAATCTGCCACACCCAATTAATAAACTTGTTATTCAAGCAAACTACAAAATTAATAATTACAAACATAACCTTAAAAGAAGCTACCTTTGCAATGGGTTGTGGAGTTTCCCTGCTTGCATAGGCACGTGAAACTCTGAGTGTGAGTATCAAATCCACAAGTTCCACCACCTTTCAATGGATCCTGGCATTGAAGGCAACGCATAGTTACCGGTATATCGAAATCAACCCTGATCCCATACTCAGGAACTTGATCATAAGGTTGAGGAGCACCAACATTCCTCCAATAAATGCTAGCATAACTAGAACAATACTTGAGCATCAACCTCAACGATTCAGTGGCTTTTGGATAGTAAGAACAGCAAGAAGTATGAGTGAGAGCGAAAGAGCACCGTGGTAAGTGCCTGCAGAGGTAGCTGGCACTATCACAAGATGAATCACAGTGTTCAGGAAAGTGCTCACAGAACATAGGCTTTGGTTGAATGATTACATTGTCGTCGCTACAGTTCAAGAATATGTACTCATTCTGTGTTGAAAGCTTCAAGTGTGTGCTTGTGTCCAAACTGAATGGCCTTGTGGCTCGAAAACTCTCACCGTCCTGACAAGTCCACATGAATGGATCAGTGACAACCATGTGTGGATCTGCGTAAGAGAGGTTCCTAACGGGATATGTCCCGGATGGGGTTCTGAGTTGAAGCTTGCCTGAGTCAGAACAGAGAAGGATGTGTCTGTAGTAAGGACTTCCACATCCATCATCAATTCCAAAAGGGTATTGAATTGGAATGTCGCCACAAGAATTTCTGCAGGTACTAGATTGTGATCTTGTGAGGGTGACAAGTGATGAAAGAATAATGACTTGAGTTACCAGTGATATCATTTTAGCCAATAATGGTTTGAAACAACAAAATCGTGATGACGATGAATTTAGAGAAAATAATAATGAAAATGGTACAGATGATTATTATTGGCCAAGTAACTAAGGAGAAGTGTAGAAGAAAGAAGGAATAATAGTTGAAGTGTTACTTGTGTCTGCTTTTGCTTTTGCTATTGTTTATTTATTTATTATTTCCTTTTTGTTTCTTTAATGTGTGCGTTGTTGCGCTTTTGCTTTTCTGCCTTGTGAAGATGGGGACAGAAGAGAGAACCAGTGGAGGAAGTAATCATCACTGTAAGATTCCATTAGCGTTAGACGCAGCGTATAAACATAAAGAATCATGCTGTATTTCGGGCTTCAAGCATAATACAACTATCCCGCTACTAAACGGCTGTTCTAACCAACTGAGCTACGAAAACAAATATTAATATTACCATAACTTACCTATTAATGGACAAAAACTAATTGATCCAAAGCTTAAATTTTATATTTGGTCATGAGGCCGCAATTAAGGAAAGGCTTAATATTACCATAACTTATCTATTAATGGACAAAAACTAATTGATCCAAAGCTTAAATTTTATATTTGGCCATGAGGCCGCAATTAAGGAAAAGCCTAGTGTATGAGAGTGAATGGATCAAACAATTTTGGATTATCACAAGCCCGACTCAGTCTATTAACAAAGATAAGATTCATCAAAGATCAAGGAATGAACTTCATCTTCACCGTGCCAAAAACAAAATTAAACATAGATAGAACACAATTTTTTAGTATTAACAAATAATTTTTATCAGAAATAATTTTGATAGAAGAAAAAAAAATGAAAGAACCAAATAATACTGAGCGAATATTATCATATATTTGTGAAAGAGGAGGTTGAGTATCCTATTCACCACACCTGAAAAACAAAAAAAACACACACACAAACACATTTAAATTGTGAAATTTTTCTTATTGTTTCATTTGTCCTCGTATATAAGTTGCATCTCAAAATATTGTTGGATATAAATTACTGGGTTGAATTTACTTTATGGTTATGGAAATCTATGTCTATACTTTTTTTGTGAGATTTATGTGATAGGAGACTTAATGTTTTTCTGTGTTTTAGTAACATATACAAGACAATGACATTTTCAGTAAACACAAATAATATGACACAAAAAAATAAAAATAATATATATAGTATGACATATATCTCAGAATTATTGGTGTAACTGTTATCTAGATTAATTTTTTTATTAATTTAATGTTGATGATAATTAATTATAGTATGAGTACATAAAGAGTACATAAAATTAATTACTAAATATTTTTTTAATATTTTATTTTCATTCATTTAAAAATTCTAAAATGAGAAAAATTTATTTTTCTTCTTCTCTCAATTTTCACTCTTTTTCTCTCTCTTTTAATTCATCCAACTATTAATATTTTAGTACATTAGATTTTCTTCGGTCATAACTAAATTATTGAATTATTAAATGTTTAAATTAAAATCATTCAAACTTAATTGAGGTAATGATCTAATTGGCAATGCAAACAATGTTAAAACTCTAAGAAAAGACAAAATATTTGGGCGCTGGGGTCTTCTTAATAAGCCACATTCTAAAATGGGTTTGAAAATATACCTTCACAAAGTAAAATTAAAGTCATAAAAGAATTTTATTTATGTTGTCGTGATTTTTTACTTTGTCTGGAAAGATCCTCTCAATTTTAGAAAATATGCTGAAATCTGGGGAGTAGACTTTAAAATTAATGAAAATCTAGCTAGAATAAAGCATAATAGAGATTTTGAATTAATATTATGGGGTCTTAGTATTTTGTTCTGATTGTCCTCTTTTATTAATCTTACCACCGTGTTCTTCCACGCGTTCTATAAATTTATTTCTTCTTCATCAAGTGAAGCTTAGTTCACCAAATATAACAAATATAAGATTTATATATAGTAACTAAGATTCGTGGATATGAACACGTTTTTTGCAAGAGTTAATACGGGACAAATTTAAAGGCATACAATTTACATTAGAGGAGCATGTGGCTTTAAATTGGATATAATAACAATATGCAAAAATAAAAAATATTCTAGATATATATTGATGTGAGATCAAGTTAGATGCAGATACATATTCGTGCACTCCATAATACAAAATCATCAAAACAAGTAACATAAGGTAATACTTGTCCATTAATTATTATTTCACCCTTTATATATGGGAAAAATTTTAACTCGAGAACCAATTTTTTCCAACTAATTATGTCAGATAATTTTTTAAAGTATTTTTTATTTTAAATTTTAAATTCTGAACCTTTCAAAAAATATTAAAAACGATTCTGTAATAAAAAAAAATTATTAATTAATTGATTGTCTTCATATATACTTATTGATATCGATAGCGACCAACAAACATTTCATCATCAAGTTAAATATAAATATAGCAGCCGATATATAAGAATAATATGCCATAGCTGTCTCGCCACTCGAAATTGATGAAATATATTCACATAAATGTGCATGCATGCATCTACCCACTGTAACTACAATCCGAAGGAAACCACCATGTGAATCAATGGAAAATAAATTAAAGCTGTTAACAATTGAAAGCTCCGATCCCTAGGAGGGAAAAATACTACTACTACATACTAAACAAACTACTATACCTAATTTAAAGCCTGAACCTACTTCCTCATAACTAGAAAACCAATGTGAAATTGGTTGGTCATGGACTGATGGACAGCATCATATCATCGGCAAACCTCAAATATCGTCTGATGTCCAAGTCAAATTAGAATATGATACTTAGTATATGTATAGTGTGAAAATTAGTAAAGTTAATTTTAATAAATAAATAAATAAATAAATAATAGTTAAATAAAATAAAAGATAAAAAATAATTTTTATTTATAATTATAGAATTTTAATAATATAACAAAAAAAATGATATATTTTTATTGACAGATGATTCATACTAAAGATATTTATCTATAAATTGAATTTTTTTAATATATTTTAATCAATTGATCTAACAAGAATAATAGTAATATTGACTTACATAGAATAGGGAGGGATCCAAAAATGTTATCATGGGAGGCCAATAATATATAAAATATAAAAAAATATATGCAAATAAATTATAATGTAAGATGTATTATAAAAATATACTGATAGAGAATATATATTTAAAGTACAAAAAAATGTGTACTTTTTACTGACGAAGTGATACACGCGTCGATTCTTCATATCATAAAATTCATCGATAATAAAATATGTGTCAAATTTTTCAGCAATCTTTTTCTCAATATAAATCAAAAGACAATTAGCAAGCAATTCATCTTCCATTTTATTTCTGAGTCTATTTTTCACAAAATTCATAGCTGAAAAAGATCTCTCAGTTGTAGCAGTTGAAACAGAAAGAATTAATACCAAGCGAATCAAACGATCAATCAAATGATATGTTAAAGACTTTCCTGTCTTTGTTAATCCTTGACATAACTCCGAAATTGTGCACAAGTTAGTTAATTCAACATGATTAGGAACATCAAGTTCATAATGTTGAACTTGCATTCTAATGTGAAATTTCTTTTGGTCACTGAAGCTAAGTCACTTGGATAAAACCGTTCTACTAATTCACATACTTTGTTGACATTGAAGAACTTATAATTATTTCTGGGATCTAAAGTTGAACTTAAAATAAGCAATTCCACCATATTATCATTGAATCTTCCATTAAGCTCTTGCAATTGTGTATCAATTACAGCCATAAATAAATTAACACGGTAATGATGCTCCACTAAAATTGGATCAATAATTTTGCGAGTTCGGCCTCTTCTAGGAATATGCAATGCATTCATATCAGGAACTTGAACTTCATGTTTCTCACAAAATAATATAACTTCTTTTATGAAATCCTTCCAACTTGATTCTCTCATTCTTTGGATTAAAGTCTTGGTAGTAGAAACCAAAGTAAAAGCATTCAATATGTCTTGATTTTTTTGTTGCAAAGCATGACAAAGATCATGACTAACTTCCAAAATATTTATCATCAAATGCAAAACAAAGACAAATTCAAATGATGTGATAGCATCATAAGCAGTACTAACATCACCATGAGTGGAGAAATTACCTTTTTCAGTACTTTTTTCAAAAACTTCACAAGTAGCATCAAACATTCATAACAAGCTACGTACATAATTCAAATGAGACCCCATCTAGTATCTTCAACTTTTTGTAAAGTACCAATTTAATTAAGTCCACTACCTGTCACAATTTGACCATTGGCAATTAAGTTTGCAACATTATTTGCTTGAGCAACCTTTAACTGATCATGACGTTTAGGAAAAATAGTCACAACATTCACAATTAGTGTAAGTTTTGAAAAGAATTAATGAACATAACAAACTTCTTTGGCTGCAGAAACAAGTGCTAATTGTAATCGATGAGCAAGACAATGAATGTAATAAGCAAAAGGGCAATCTTTCAAAAATAGAGCTTGCAATCTATTCCATTCACCACGCATATTACTAGCTCTATCGTACCCTTGTCCCCTAAGATTTTGGACATTAAGATTATGACGAGAAAGAATTGATGAAATTTCTGTTTTCAATGTCAAAGAACATGTATCAGAAACATGTATAAGATCAAAAAATCTTTCTTGAACACAACCGTACTTGTCTACAAATCTCAAAATCACAGACATTTTTTCTCGCTTTGACTCATCTCTTGCTTCATAAAAAATTATACAAAATTTAGAATCACCAATTTCTTCTTGAATTGTTGCACGCACTTTTCTAGCAAAGATATGCAATATATCTTTCTGAATATCGGAAAATATATATTGAGCATTTCCAGGAGCATTTTCAAGAGCAACATTGTTAATATTCTGATTACAGGAAGTTAAAAGCTTAATTAACTCAATAAAATTTTCCCTATTCAAAGATCTAGAACTTTCATCATCGCCTTTAAATGCACATGCTTGAAATGCAAGCCATCAAATAGCGTTAATAGATGTCTTTAACCTTAAATGGTTATTTGCAATAGTTTTATCACTATGCCTATCAAGAACTTTGTCTATATGCTTAGATTGAGCCATTAAATCATCACAAGATTTCACACATAAATTATGGGGAGAATTAGGAGTAGAACCCTCGTGAGATACAAATGCACAATTTACCCCATTATTTACTTTCTTCCAATTACTAAATCATGACTCTGAAAATGCATTTTTTCCATCATGGCGACACCATAATGTTTACCAAACAAGTAGCAAGGCAAATAATAAGCAGCATCTTTTTCTGGTGAATATTCTAACTAACTTGAAAATTTCTTAAACCAAGAAGATTGAAAATATCAAAGATGATTGTTATTACCAGAAGCTGAATAGCTAATATTTGTTGGTTGGTATGGCCCAGCTATTATGTATGCTCTACGAATCTTATTACGTTCATTGACATTATACTGTCAAATTGGACGTCGCTTTCGTAGACCCCTTTCTAGTAAAGATATATCAACACCTCTTTCTAATCTTGGTACTTTGGTTTCATATTGATGTGTATTTTGAGTAAGATTAGAGAACTCACTTACTTGAACTTCTTCTGAAATAAGATTAGAGGGTTGACTTGTTTGAACTCCAACATTATCAGTAACTTTTCTCTTAAAAATTGCATCAATTTTACTTTACTTTTTCATCATAAAATGTTCTAGTTTCTTTTTACCTGAAAAAAAAAACTCAAATAATTATATGCTTATATGAATAAATAAAATCTAAGTATTTTTTATTAATTAAATATCAATAATAATAATTTTTCACTAAATCACTATCAATTTTATTAAAAAATAAAATAAAAAAATAAGAGAAGAGAATAAATCTTAAAAATAAAATGAATACCTTGTGTTCTTGCTTTAATTGATATGAATATATGATTGCAAATTTTACTAG
Organism: Arachis hypogaea; assembly: GCF_003086295.3. NCBI lineage: Eukaryota > Viridiplantae > Streptophyta > Magnoliopsida > Fabales > Fabaceae > Arachis > Arachis hypogaea. The sequence goes on along the minus strand of NC_092039.1, from coordinate 5,150,339 downwards.
ACACTTACCATGGGAATGGCAATGACACTATGATAGTGACTTAGTGAGGGCGCCGCGTGACTCGTGAGGAAACAAGAGGATTAGGAAACGTGAAGAAAGAGAATTAGTTTTAGCGATTTAAAAAATTTTAAAAATTTTAAAAATTATTATATTTTATTTAGGTTGGGTTGAGCTTTTGACTACTATTTTTTTTTCAAGCTGGGGGCCAGGCCTCAACTTGCCCCCCATATATCCGTTCCTGACATAGAAAGTATTTTTTTTGGGAGGTTTTCTCCTAGATTACAGAGAGGGGCGTATTCTCCTTTTGTCAAAAGAGAGCGTTATTGTAATCTCCTTGTAATCGAGAAAAGTTATAATTCTCAAAGAATGAATAATGGAAGAAAATATGTCGATAGCAATTTTCTAACATTTTGCAAGCAAGTAGGTATTCAACGACAATTCTTAGTTGCATATACGCCTCAGCAAAATGATATAGCAGAACGAATGAATATGAATCTCCTAGAAAGAGCACAAGCTATGTTGCAAATTATAATTTTAGCCAAGTCTTTTTTGAAAGAAGTCGTTAAAACTACCTGTTATGTGATAAATCAGTATAGTCACCATCAACTGCAATTGGATTGAAGACACCAATGAAAATGTGGTAAGGTAAACCACATAATTATTCTTCTTTATATATATTTGGTTGTCTTGTGTACCTAATGTACAATTCTCAAGAAAGAATAAAATTGGGCCCAAAGTCTAGAAAATATATATATTCTTGGGTTATGCTGATGGAGTTAAGGGAATCGCCTATGAGATCCCACTTTCCACAAGATAGTTGTCAGCAGAGATGTAATATTTGCAGAAGATGGATTCAAAAGAGAACAAGAAAATGACATCACTATTAAAGAAATAACCACCATTCAAATAGATGAGAAATGTAGATAAGGTGATCTTTCTGAAGCAGAACCAGAGCATAAAAAATAAGAAGCAGAGGCCCATGACATAAAAATTCGTCGATCCACTCGACAAAGAAAACACCATCATGACACTCAAATTATATTTTGACAAGCCATGATTCATGTTATCTTTTGACAGAAGATGGAGAGCCAATAACTTTTATGGAAACTATGCATAATCCAGACATTTCTATGTGGATAACAACAATGCAAGAAGAAATTAAGGTATTATATAGAAATCATACCTGGAAACTTGCTGCACTTTCAACAGGTTGAAAATTCATTGGTAACAAATGGGTTTACAAGATCAAACGAGATAGTAATTGAAGCTTCTTGATGGCATAGAGAAGGAAAGTTGAATCTATGGCCTTCTTTAAAACTTGATTAATAAAGCCTCAAACCAAAACTTTTAACATAGCTTCTGTTTGGTCTGCATATATGATTATGCAGGAGATAATTTTGTTTTGTCTCATAAATCGTAAAAATTAAAACAGGATCTGAGCAAAGAAGAAGAAGATGACACAGGCATGTATCCTGATTCAGTTGTCAAATGCAATACAACCTACATGCAGTCTCCACCATAACGTTGGTAGAATTTTCACTATCTTTTCAAGTATTACATACATCAATTTTTGAGGACTCAACATAATCCTATCTGGGATACACAAAGTTCAACATAAACTTGAATTAGCTATGTAACTACCTAGACTTTAGACACTAAGTGCTTACCCAACTTAGCAAGAGATACATCTCAGGTACATGACACAAAATAGAAATACAACAAAAAAAAATTTGAAATCACTCTTGATTTTTCTCTCCAAGTATTTCTGTCAACCTTTTCTCTCAATGGTTTTTTTTTCAATGTCTCTCTTTCTTACCTTTTACCATGGATTGAATCCAAAAAAAAGGTACAACATTGAAATAAAAATACAAACATTAAACCATGAAGAAGATGATGATTCACAGTCTTTACGCTATAAGTTGAACCGAATTCAATTCCCTTTGATGAAGCTCCCTATCTTGGCAGAATGTCTTTTTGATATAGAAACACTGTCCAAAACATTGAACTCTCACGTGAAAGCTCTCAATGAAACTCAGATTCTGATTCTCTCTCGTTATCTTCAAATGAAAAGCATTTTCCCTTTTTTATCTTCCTTGAGCCCATGGCTATAGAATTTCCTTTAGAAAGTCAACTTCTTGATTCTTGAGCTAGCTAAAATCTCTTCTTCTCTTTCTTCAATCAATTCAAAAAGTTAGGGATTTGGAATTAGGGCTCAGCACCATAGCAGACATAGCAGCAACAAGATTTATCGTTTTTAAAGAGCTTAGCAAAATCTAAATCCTTAGATTTATGCTTTACCTCCAAGAAACACTTCCAACCATTGATTCACAGCAGAGAGACTTTGCCACCACTTTCTTTATTTTGCCCGAAATGGTGGTGCAAGGGGAAGGAAAAAATGTGAAGCAAGTTTCATATTAAAGGAAACTAATTACCTTTAACTTCTCTAAACTCTGCTTGGCTTGCTTTTAATTCACTTGATTTAACATTAGCTTCCTTGATTAGATTTTCCTTTCTTCTACTTTGATGTTTGAATTGAAAAGTGAATTTCTCATTCATATCTAACCAACACCCGAAATGAACACACGTTGGACTTAATTTAGCTTTGTTTTACTTTTGCTTGAAGACTAATGGACTGGATTTCTGATTCATTTTCCATTCAGCTGCTTTGGATTATTTGGTTTTATAAGTTTGGGCTGCAACAAACAATTTGGGCCTGCACACTAAATTAACATCATCACACTCACTTGAGTTATTAACCCAAATTCAATATGTTCGCCATCATCAATTTTGTTATTTATTTTTCTAAACTCAAGTGCATAATTGGTTCTTAAAAAATATACTAAAAAAATAAGGTGTTGACTTCAATGAAATATTTTTTTCAGTGGTGAGACTAATTACTTTCAGAATAGTTTTGACTATGTGTGCTGCATTTGATTTACATCTAGAGTAATTAGATGTAAAGATTATTTTTCTTCATGAAGAACTTGAAGAAGAGTTATATATGCTCCAATCAGAAAATTTTTAAGAAAAAGGAAAAAAACTTGGTTTACATGTTAACTAAATCTCTGTACGGTCTAAAGCAGGCGCCAATATGTTGGTACAAGAGATTTGATTCTTTCATTATTAGCCTTAGATCCTACAGACTTACTTCAGATCATTGTACCTACTACAAGAGGTCTAATGATAATAATTTTATTATTCTGCTGTTGTATGTGGATGCATGTTAGTGGTAAGTCCTAACAAAGATCAAATCCAAAAATTGAAGGCACAGTTGGTTAAGGAGTTTGATATGAAAGACGTGGGACCAGTAAATAAGATTTTAGGTATGCAAATCATTCGAGACAAAGGGATAGGAAGATTTAGCTATCACAAAAGAATTATTTGAAGAAGATCTTGCAACGCTTCAACATACAAGAATGTAAGCCAATTTCAATCTCACTTCCTATGAATTTTAAATTATCCTCAGGTATATGCCCTAGTAGTGAAGCAGAGAGGATGAAAATGTCTCAAGTACTGTATGCATCAGTGGTGGAAAGCCTTATGTATGCCATGATCTGTACAAGCACAGATATTGCTCAAACAGTTACGGTAGTGAGTCAATTTATGGTAGATCCAAATAAAGAGCATTGGATTGATATTAAGAGGTTCATGAGATACATCAAAGGGAGCTCGACTATTGCATTATGTTTTGGAGGATCAAAATCCATTGTCAATAGATATGTCGATTCTGACTTTGCAGGTGATATTGATAAACGAAAATCTACTATAAGATATGTGTTCATACTTGTAGGAGGAGCTGTGAGCTGGCTATCAAAGTTACAGACTGTTGTATCTATATCTACTATAGAAGCTGAATATATGGCAGCTACACAAGCATGCAAGGAAGCTATTTGGATCCAAAGGTTAATGGAGAACTCGACCACAAACAACAGAAGATTCTTGTGTATTGTGAAAGTCATAGCGTAACACCCTAACTTTTAGCACCTCATGATCGCACTAAAAGTCTAGGCATTACCTACCTCTAACCCTTTTTAGTTAGTACTATATTTATTTAATACTGAACCTTTGTGAAATACAAATAGATTTTTAATTATAAAAGCGAAAAGTCTTTACTTTAAACCACTTAATCACATAAGTATATTCACATAGCATTATACACATAAACTTATTCAAAAACTTTCAAATACAAGTCCTACACCTTTTAAACCAAAATGACAAATGAAGAGGGAAAATTTTCAACTAAACCAAAAACAGAAAATACAAATACATATAGCTCTGTAGTTTGGTCGCGGCTTCGTGCCAAAACTTCTTGAACCTGACACTGAAAAAGAAAATCTGTAGGGGGTGAGAACATCGTCTTCGCAGGTTTTCAGTAGAAAAGGGAATACCATCAAAGCAAAGAAATACTTTCAAATAGAAAAAATCCCATTATAAAAATAATTTATTTTTAAAATACATTTTGGAAAAGATTTATAAGAAATCTTACTTTAGAAAGGTCGTAAAAAATCTTCTTTAGTTTACAAATCCATAAATTAAATCGTTTAAAAAGAAAAGAGACTAAGGGCATACCTAAGGGGTTCCTACCCAACCAACATACATTGCTCATTTCTATCCATCCAGTATATAAATCTAGAGTATTAGGACAATACCAAGTCCAATCTACCTCAACCTCCATCACCACATCAGGAATAACTCTCAGCATCACCACTGCTAGCATGAGGGATCTCTCAGTTTTCAAACATAGACAATACAATACAAAGCATACAGAAATAAAGAGTACAGATAGAACAATTAGATCAAATAGCAGATAGATACAATAATTCAATTAAGCAAACCAAATGCAAGATGCACACCCAAACAATACACACAAATACAAATGATGCGTGTCTGTCCTATGGCTAACGAGCTCATCTGTTGATTATATAGCCAAACCCGACATGTCTGGTAGCTAACCCTGGCCAGTCCCTGCATGTGCGCATCTCTCAATAGGGATTAATATCTCTTGGAGGAATAATATCTTAAAAGGCCTAAGTGTCTGGCCACATCTTGCGACGGAAAGTTAACATTTGAGAGCAAGCGGGATAAAACCACCATCTTCGCATCTATCCCAGAAGATTAAATACAAACTGGGAGCAAGTGGGATACTGAGCGCCTTGTACATTGTAAGGAATCCTATCTTTTATTCGAGAACAAAACACATTGGAGTAAAATATCACTTTGTTTAGAAAGTAGTAGAAGAAGGGAGTATTGATATCTATGAAGCACTGACACTTTATTGAGTTGCCGTGTCCGCGTGTTGGGCACATTTCGGACACGACACTCACCAACACTTGTCTGACACGCGTGTCTGTTGTGTCCAACTCTGTCTTATAAAAAATAAAAAATTTTTCTCTGGACACACTTGGACACACCTAAATATGATCACGTGTCAACATGTCCAATCTTATTCTTAACATGTATTCTTAAGATAAATTTAGAAATAGCATATATTATTATTTATTAAAAAAATTTAATACTTTATATAATTAAAATAAGACATTAAAAATAATTAAAAAAATTAATTTATGTTTTAAGATCAATAAATTATCATTATGATTTATTTAAAAAATACTTTATATTTTATATGTATGCGTGTTTCCCTATCTTATAAAATTTTATAATTCATATGTCGGCGTGTCCCGGGTCGTGTCAAAGTCCGTGCATCATAGGTTGATATGTATAAGATTCACACTAAAGATAATCTAGCAGATACCATGACAAAATCAATCAACACTTAAAAATTTAAATGGTGTAGATTCTCATATGGCATATTGAATGCATGAGCAACATGAATTTTTTAAAATTTACCAAAATTAGCTTTAAGTAGAAGATTGTGAAAATTAGTAAATCTAATTTTAGAAAATAAATAAATAGTAGTTAAATAAAATGAAAGTTAATAAACAATCATAGTTTATAACCATAAAATTTTAATGGTTGTAAAAGAGAAGAATTATATACCCCTAATTGACGGATGATTCATTTAGAAGTGACTTACCTATAAATTGAGTTTTTCCTTATTTCATTTCAATCAATTCATCCAATAATATATAAATAATAATGATAACATTTTCCCCTTCTTATATCTTGCTACTCCTAGCTCCGATCGTCGCACCATTTGCGGCCATGCGAATGCAGCGTCAAGCTTTACAAATCCCAATACTCAATTTGATAAGGAGGTCACAATTTCATTTTCAATATTCTCCTCCCCAATTTCAAAAATTCAATATTGTGAGGTGTTGAGATCTTTGATTTTGATGTTATAGGATTCGATTAGCTTGAGAAATTAGCGACTTTTTGTTGACTTCATGCACGGTTAAGAAAAGGACCCGTAAACCCTACTAACCTTGTTTATATGTGTTGGGGTATTGAAATTTGGTATATAAATGTGAAATATGTATTAGGTAGTGTATATATGAATTTTTAGAGCATAATTGAGGAGATGCAAGCTTGATTGGGAGCATTGGATGCTGAATTTTGGTGGTGAAGCTTGTGAACTTGCTTAGTTGAGTTGTCTTTGGGCTATACAAGAAAATCAGCCAAGGTATGGTTTTGGTTTCTCGTATGTAATATATAATGTCTTGTAAAAATTTAGGTTAGACGACCACAAAATAAGATGAATCATATGTTGGTGTACCACTGGTAGTTTTGATTATTGAATTATGTGTTGTTTGATCTGGGTATTAGGTACGTTGTTGTTAAGTGGATGTGGTGGATGGTTGATGAAATAATGATTATTATGAATAACAATGATATATTAATGCTTGAGTATAAATGTGGTGTCGAATATGAATGGTGGGAGTTGAAATTTGGTGAAATTGTGTATGGGAGTGTATGATGTAAATATAAAATAATAATATGTGGTTTGGTATGTTTTGGTGTTGATTGAAACTTGGAGTGTTGGTTTGAGTTGGAAAATGTGGTAGAAATAGAGGTTGGTATTTTAGATGAAAAACTTGATTTTAACAAAATTTGACGGTCCATAACTGGAGTCTCAAATTTTGCATTAGAATGAAATTTGTTTCAAGTTAAAGATAGTTTCAAAAGCTTTAAAACGGTATAAATTTTGTGAAAAACAAAATTTTGTAGAGAAAATTATGGACATCAGAAGTCGGAGATGTAAAATATGAAATATGCACTTTACCAGTTTTTAAGAAAAATGAAGGTGGCACATACGCAGGCTTACGGCTGCATACGCGGCCATTCGCTTTTGTTTGGTACCCTTGCGCATGCGAGCAAGTTTTGTGTACGTGACATGGGCCAAATAAGGCACTCGCGTATGCGTGAACACGGCCGCTTACGCGGTCATACGCCTCTATCCAGTGTACTCACGTACGCGGACAAGGGGTGCGTATTCGAGTTGGGAAAAATTCACTCCTACGTACACGGAACATGGTTTGCATACGCGGGACCCTATTTTCATCAAATTAAATTTTTGTATTTTACACATTATTTTAAACCTCTAAACCTCTATTTTTACTCTTTTAAATCCTAATTATTAGTCCTAAATATAGTGAATAGATTAAGCTATGAAAAAGGGTAATTTAGAAAAGAAGTAAGCCTGAAATATGGTGAATTATGTACGAGAAGTGCAGAGATATGATGTATATGTGATGTTTATGGCCATAAAGAATGATTATGAATGAATATGAATGATAATGTGGCATATGCACTTCTTTTATCTGAGCTACGAGTTTTTCTGGGTAAGAGCAGTGGCCTGCCACCACGTGTTCCAAGTTGAGACTCAATACTCTGTTGACACTACATCGCAAGAGGTGACCGGGCACTTTAACACCCCAGGAAGGTCCCCCAATGACATGTCGGGTTGGCTTTATAACCGACAGATGAGACTCATCAGCCATAGGACAGGCACACATCATATACATATGTTTGATTTGCTTGTTTGTGCATTAATTGGGAGTACCTTTGTGAATTAGTATGCCTAATTGCTATACTTGCTACCTGCATTACTTGTACTCTAATTATGTTTGCCATTGTCTGCTTGTTTGTCTGTGTGGTTCCACCGGAGTTGAAGGATTGGAGGAAGGCGGAGGATGGAGGGTTTTAGTTAGGGTTTGCTTAAGTTTAAGAACCTTATAGGATCACCCCGTTTATGGTTTCCATTTTAAATCTTTAAGTTTTATAATCTGAGTGTCGGAGTTCTAGGATTGCCTCTGGTTTTCTCGGGACCTTATATCTTACGTATGCGACACCATTACCATGCTGAGAACCTCTAGTTCTCATTTTATAAAGATATTTGTGTTTTTAGATGCAGGTCGAGAGGCACCCCACTAGGCGACTGGAGTTCTCTGCAGCGAAGTGGGACTTTTGGATATTATATTTTGTTCTATTTAGATATATTCATATGTATAGACTCTCCTTATAAATTTGTTTTACTTTTGCACCTCATAGAGGTTTTATGGAGAAATAAGGTTCGTTTTTGTGTATTTTGGGACTCGGATTTTATATGTATGTATGAAAATATTCTCTGACCAGCCTTAGCTTCGCAGCCTGAGGTCGGGGCTTGAATATTTTGTATCCTTAACTCTTTACTCTTATTATATATATATATATATATATATATATATATATATATATATATATATATATATATATATATATATACTTTCTTCATACGCAAGTAAATGTTGTTTCCGAACGTTGCGCTTTTAATTTCACGATCTTGCTTCAACTATCCTTCAAGACTCCTTGAATATTATATTCTTTCAATTATTACACACACACACACACACACACACACACACACACACACACACACACACACACACACACACACACACACACACACACATATAACTTTAGAGGTCATAATACACCATCTCTGTTTTACGACTTAAGCGTAAAGCTCTGTGTGGTAGGGTGTTACATAAGATACATCAAAGGAACCTCGACTGTTGCATTATGTTTTAGAGGATTAAAATTCATTGTCAATGGATATGTCGATTCAGACATTGCAGGTGATATTGATAAACGAAAATCTACTATAGAATATGTGTTCATACTTGCAGGAGGAGTTGTGAGTTGGCTATCTAAGTTATAGACTGTTGTAGCTCTATCTACTACAGAAGCTGAATATATGGAAGCTACACAAGCACGCAAGGAAGCTATTTGGAGCCAAAGATTAATAGAGGATTCGGCCACAAACAATAGAAGACTCTTGTGTATTGTGACAGTCAGAGTGTAGCACCCTAATTTTTAGCACCTCATGATCGCACTAAAAGTCAAGGTGTTACCTACCTCTGATCTTTTTTATTTAGTACTATATTTATTTAATATTGAGTATTTGTGAAATACAGTCGGATTTTTTAATTATAAAAGCGAAAAGCATTTACTTTAAACCACTTAATCACATAAGTATATTCACATAGTATTATATATATAGACTTATTCAAAAATTCTCAAATACAAGTCCTACCCCTCTGTAAACCAAAATGACAAATGATGAGAAAAAAATCTCAACTAATTCAAAAAAATAGAAAATACAAATACAATACATATAGCTCTGTAGTTCGGTTGTGGTTTCGCGCCAAAGCTTTCTGAACCTAACACTAAAAAAGAAAATCTGTAGGAGGGTGAAAACATCATCCTCGCAGGTTCTCAGTAAGGAAGGAAATACCATCAAAGCAAAGAATATACTTGCAAATAGAAAAAATCTCATTACAAAAATAGTTTCTTTTTAAAATACACTTTGAAAAAGCTTTATAAAAAATCTTACTTCAAAAAGGTCGTAAAGAATCTTTTTTAGTTTACAAATCTATAAAATAAGTCGTTTAAAAAGAGAAGAGACCAAGGGCATGTCTAAGGGCTTCCTACCCAACCAACTTACATCGCTCATTCCTAGCCATCCAATACATAAATCTAGAGTATCAGGGTAATACCAAATCCAATCTACCTCATCATCCATCACCATATCAGGAACAACCCTCAGCATCACCACTGTCAACATGAGAGATCTCTCAGTTTTCAAACATAGACAAAACAATACAAAGCATACACAAATAGAGAGTACAGATAGAGCAATTAGATCAAATAACAGATAGATACAATTATTCAATTAGACAAACCAAATACAAGATACACACCCAAATAATACACACAAATACAAATGATGCATGTCTACCATATGGCTAATAAGCTTATCCGTCGGTTATATAGCCAAACTCGACATGTCTAGTAACTAACCCTGGATAGTCCCTGTGTGCGCGCATCTCTCAAGAGGGATTCATATTTATTGGAGGAATAATATCCAGAAAGGTCTAAGTGTTCGGCCACATCTTGCGATGGAGAGTCAGCATCTGGGAGCAAACGGGATAAAACCACCATCCTTGCATCTACCACTGAAGATCAAATACAAAATGGGAGCAAGTGGGACACAGAGCGCCTTGCACATTACAAGGAATCCTGTCTTTTATTTGAGAACAAAACACATTAGAGTACAATATCACTTTGTTTGAAAAGTAGTAGAAGAAGAGAGTAGTGTTGATATGTAGAAGATTCACACTAAAGATAATCTAGCAGATATCATGACAAAATCGATCAACACTAAAAAAATTTGAATGGTATAAATTTTCATATGGCCTATCGAATACATGAGCATCATGAATTTTTAAAAATTTTACTAAAATTAGCTTTAAGCGAGAGATTGTGAAAATTAGTAAAGTTAATTTTAGAAAATAAATAAATAAATAAATAGTAGCTAAATAAAATGAAAGTTAATAAACAATCCTAGTTTATAACTATAAAATTTTAATGGTTGAAAAAGAGAAGAATTATATACCTCTAATTGATGGATGATTTATATTAAAGAGACTCACTTATAAATTGAATTTTTTCTTGATTCATTTCAATCAATTCATCCAATAATATAAGAATAATAATAATAACACTGAGTTACATAAAGAGTATTTTCTTTGAGAGATTTTCTTCTAGATTACAAAAAGATGTGTATCCTCTTTTTGTTAAAAGAAAGTGTTATTGTAATCTCCTTATAACAAAAAGTAGTTGTAATTTTCAAAAAAAATTAATTATACACATTTTTTATTTTTTATTTATATATTTTGTTGCATCATTTGTCTGGTATTGAACATATAATAATAAAATAAATTTAAATATTAAGAACTATACATAGTTGGTTAATAGCAATAATTTTTAATAATTTCATAGTAAATATTCGATCTTATTTACTAATTTTATGTTTTTTTTTTCCCATGTTACTCTTCCACTCATTCAGAACAGGATAGTGAATTAAATGAAATAAAAACATATGGAAGACATATAGGCCCATATGCATGTTACTAAACACTGACGACAGTATATGATAAACCAAAAAGGGCGTTAACTTAATAATTATGTAAGAAAATTGGACAACATACATTAGTATATATACGTACTTTACTTTATTTATCACCAGTAGGAAAAGTACATATTTACACGTTACTTATATTGCTTGATCAAATAAGAGAAATGGAAATACTTAAATTCAATAATTAGGTGCACCATGAATTGATATAGATTTGAAATATATAAAATATTTGCGGAATTTAAATATAATGACGTCACTTTTCTTATATTCTTCCCCCGCTACTTATTATAAAGAAGAAAACTAGAAAATGGATGACAATGGCACGTAACAGAGTAGAAATGGAACCACAATAAAAGGAGGACAAAACACGCAAAAGAGGACTCAAAACCCTAATTTTTATATCCTTAATTAATATAGACGCTGGTGAGTGGTGAACATCACTGATTTGTCGGTCTTAACTGGGTTTGAAACAAGAGAGAAAAAGGGTTTGAATAAGTTTGAAGTTTGAACCGCTAAAAATTAAACAAGTTAAGGAAAATAGCAAGCAAACAAACTTGAAATAACCTAAGAATATGTGTGAATATTATATATCTTGCAAATTAGCACATAATTAATTAAATAAAAACTTTGGATTAATTAAGTTATTAATTGTGATGATTCCAATGTGAAAAGTATCGGTGAGTTTGCTTAGAAGCGCACGCAACGGGACCTATCAATAATGCCGTTCACCGTATGGCTCTCTAATTTTTCTCTCTTCAATGGCCAAAGGCTTTTAATTTGTGCTTATTTTTTCTACATGCCCTTGCTGGCACAACCTAACCTTACACCATATTTTTCTACGTCATGCAACTAAGCCACGTGGATCGGGATCCAATCGTCAAACATAAATCCCAGTCAACTCTACTCTTTTTCTCCTTTGTTGATTTTTTCTGTCTTTCTTTGAAAGTCTTGGAATGATGGCTTGTAAGTTATATACTATTATTATACTTTTATTCTTTTTATAATCGTATTAGTATTTTATTCTTCTTGTTCTTTATAGTTTATGCCTCCTCATAGTGTCGTCCGTTTATGCAATCTTTTTCAGGGTCTTCATCAATAATTCAACTAAAATGTTAAAAATATCTCCAGTCATTGATCCCGATGATTCTGAAATACGTCCACATCCTCTATCTTCTACTATGTATTCAAGCATGATATAATGCTGATTTAGCGAAGGTGGAATTACTAAATAAATTTAATTTGTGGGTCAGTTTATTTTAGTCAATATAAATTAAAATTTTTAATTTTTAATTTTAATTTTATATTTTAAAATAACAAATATTACTAATTAAAAATGAATTTGTTTATATTTATTCTTTATTAAACACGCAGTTCATTGACTTTTTTCAATGGGTGTCCATAATTCTTGAAAATAAATCTATATATTACCTGCATTTGCTGACCAACGACCAAGAATATATGTATGTCTGACTAATCAGAGAGTAATAAATTTTCTCAATTTTTTTTTCTCCTTCTTCGTTGAAACTATAAAAATTGTCTTCAAGCTTAGTCATCAGCGATGCAATGGTATCTTCCCTTGTGAATATAGATTTAGTCTCTACCAAGTAGGATGTGGTTGATGAGGTCCCTGATCATCAAATTGAAATGCTTTATGTTTCTGAACTTTTGGCCTAACTAGCTAGTGGCTCGTACAATGGTTTAATTTGAGTGTGCACTATATTATTAATTAACGAGCCTCCCAATTAATGTATACCGTTTAGAAAAACGTTTGTTAATAACTAGAAATCAATTCTTATATGCTTCTAGAATATATGAATAGAGAAAAAAAATAGTTTCTGAATCAAATAAAGCATTTTGCTTCACAAATACGAAAGAATAGTATACTTTTAAGTATATTCTAGAGAAGAATAGTACTTTAGTATACTAATTAGAACGGTGTAAAGAATATTTTTATTAACTTTTGTCGTGATATAATTTCTTAAAAAAATTATACTAATAAGAAGAGATAATATAAATAGTTATATTTTTAAGATAATTTTAAATAATATTTTTTTGGATTTATTTAATTTTTTTATAATTTTTTATTCTTTTATTTATCTTATGTATGTTATTTCTTTTTTTCTTTTTGAAATTTAACAAAGATTAAATTATATATTTTTCAGTCATAGAAATTTTGATACGTCATGATATAATCTTTCTCAAAAATTTAAGTTGATAAAAAAAATAATATAAATAATTATATTTCTAACTAGCTTTTTATATGACAATTTTGTTATATCTATTAATAAAGGAGAGAAAAAATATATTTTTTATTTTTAATATTTGTAATTTTTAAATATTTCTAACATTTAATTTTATTTAACTTTTTTTAACATTTTTTATTTATTTAATTTTGTCAATAATATTTTTAATTTATGCAAAACTATTCTTAAAAATTTTTAATTTTGTCCCTAAAATTTTACATAAAATTAATGTTTAAGATAATTTTAATACAAATAAAAAATATTAAAAAAAAAATTAAACAAAATTAAATATTAAAAATATTTTTAAACATCATAAATAATAAGATAAAAATCATACTTTTTTTTCGTAAAGGATAATTGTCAAAAGAAAAAGGTACGTATAGTTGTCCAATATTTTTTTTTCAAATAAAGTTTTATCTTCTCAGAATATTAAATTAAATAGCAAGCATCTTAAAAGCTTAAGATACAAAATATACATAAATTACGTTTAGAAGAGTAAATTTCAATATATTGTTTCCGTATTTTCAAGGTAAAACTACAAAGTGCATAGTAAATTAGTAATATACAGTAGAGTAATACTATATAGCTAAAATATTATTATAGACAATAAATAAAAATATATAATTAATAATATTTATATTGATAAGAGAGTATAAATTATTTTATTAATTTAATTGATATAATTAATTTTTTTATAATTATATTTTTTCATTTAATTATATCAAAAATCAATTTTAAATTTAATGTGAATCCAATCTCAAAAAATTATTTTTTACTATATATTTATAATTCTATATTTTTTTAAATAAAAATTTTAAATTTTGATATTTTTAATCCTAAAAAAACTCAAATCACCTCAATATATTTAACAAAAAATAAAAATATGTCAAATTTGATTGGTCTCTATTTATTAAAATTCAGATACTTTTAAAATTATTAGTTTTTGACTCAAAATAAAATAATAAGTAATAATTTAACACTAATTCATTGATTATAAATATTATGTATTTAAAATTATATATAGATATTATACATATAAAATTATGGATATATATTAAACTAAAAAATTTTAACCATTTTTACTTTACAACTCATATTTTACATATAGACTATTAAAAAATAAAAAATATAATATAAACAAAAATTAAAAAATAAAATTTTAAAAGTAATTATTAACTCATCATATTAAAATTAACAAAAAAACATATATATAAATATTAAATAAAAATATTAAAATAATTAAAATCATGATCTATTAGTGCACATATAAGATAATTTGAAGAATACAATAAGACACATAATTTAAAATTTGGTAATATTAATTATAAAAATTTATTAATTATAGACATTATATGTATGAAATTATATCAAAAATTATGAGTATGAAATTCTTAATGTTATTAATATAAAATTATAGATATTAGGTATATGAATTTATGAATGTTATGAATAAATTTATCAATTGAATAAATTAATTTAAAATTTTAACTATTTTTTCAAATTCAATCATAAAAAAATTTAAAAATATTTATGTTAACTTGATAATTACATATATAATAACTAAAAAATAATATATATATAGATATAATAATTAATAAACATTAATTTAATTTTTAAATATTAGTTATATATAATTATAAATATTATGTGTATAAATTTATGACTGATATAATTACAAACCTACAAATAATATTTCATATCTCATAAGAACTAGTATAATTTTCTTTATCGACGCTTGCTCCTGATTGTGCTTCAATTACACTAAAGTGATTTTTGTTTCTAAATCTATGCGCCCTTTATGTTTCTTCTAGCAATGATAATGAAATGAAGCAAGGCCTTTACGTTTCTTCTACCCCTGCAACGATGATGAAATGAAAATATTATTATTATAGTTTTTTATTATTATTAGTCTTTATTATATTTTTAAATATAAAATTCAAATTGTAAAAACAAACATTAAATAGTAATTCAAAAGATGTTTAATAGTTTAAAATATAATATTATAATTAATATAATTAATATATGAAGCATAGTATATCCACGTTTTAAACATGTAAATTTATTTTAAAATATAATTTTAATACACAGTTAATATAAATAAATTTTATGTACATTTAATTATGTATTATTACATCATTAAATATCTATTATTTACCGTTATGAAATAGAATTAAATTTTACATATAAGTCTAATCAAGTTATTTACACTTATAAGCACACATTTTTTTTCGCTCCCTTCTTCTTTTTCGTTATTTTTCTCTTTTGTTATAGTTCGTCACCAACACCATCTCCTCCTCCTCCTCCTCCTCCTCCTCTTCCTCTTTTTTTTCTTATTGAATTTTTTTCTCCTCCTTCTTTTTCCTCATTTTCCTCCTTCTTTTCCATCGTCTTCATCATCATGATCATCATCGTTATAGTTATCGTCATATTCTTCTTATTCATATCATCGTTATCGTTATCGTTACTATTATTATCGTTATCGTTATCATAGAATTTTTACCATATTGATGATGTTGTTTGATCCAAAATTGATTTGGATGTGTTTTGTTGATAATATCGGTCATTTGTGTGTTATTTTCAAACTGAGTTTGTGTGTCACAATCATTAAATAATTTTAGTACATTTCTGAGTTAACTGAGGTTTGTAGCAAAATTTCAGTGTAAAAACTAAAAAATTTATGTGTTATTGTTAAGAAATTTTGGTGTATTTTTATTCTAATAGGTTCTGCATAATTCAAAACTCTTTCTCTTTCTCCTTCTCATCTTTGTTGCTTCTTTTTCTTCTTCATCATCATCATCTTCTTTTTTTATTCATCTTTTCCTTCTTGTTTTATTCTCTTAATAAGAATAAAAATAAAAAAATCAAACAAAAGAGAAGAAGAAACACATAATGCTGCAAAATTACTAGAAAGAGGAACCTGAGGATGAACTTATATTCATTCAACTAAAAATAAAAAAGAAATAAAAAAGAAGAAAAAATGCATTAAAAAATTTTTTTGTGCATTTGTAGCAAAATTTTGGTGTAAAAACTAAGAAATTTATGTGTTATTATTAAAAAATTTCGGTGTATTTTTATTCTGATAAATTTTGCATAATTCAAAACTCTTCCTCTTCCTTCTCTTCATCTTCTACTGCTTCTTTTTCTTCTTTTTTATTATCATCATCTTTTTTTTCTTATTCATTTTTCCCTTATTGTTTTACTTTCTCAAATTTCTTCTTGTTTTACTCTCTTAACAAGAATAAAAATAAAAAAAAATCAAACAAAGAAAAATAAGAAACACATAATGCTGCAAATTAAAATTACTTGAAAAAGGATTAATCTACATTCATTCAACTAAAAAAAGAAAAAAAAGGAAAAATACATTAAAAAAATATTTTTTTTTGTATTTATAGCAAAATTTTGGTGTAAAAATCAAGAAATTTATGTTATTATTAAGAAATTTCAGTGTATTTTTATTCTGATAAGTTTTGCATAATTTAAAAATCTTCCTCTTTTTTCTTTTCACCTTTTGTTGCTTCTTCTTCTTCATCTTCTTATTTTATTTTTTTTATAATTTTTTTAGAAAAAAATCAAACAAAGAAAAAAAAATATCATGTTACAAAATTAATTGAAAAAGAGGAGAAAACAAATATAGCAATAACAGTAACAGTAAAAAGAACGACGAAGAGGACGAAATATGGGAAGAAAAAGAAAGAACATGAAGAAAAAGAAGGAGAAACGAAAAGAAGGAGGAGGAGGAAAAATGTGGGATACAAATGTTGGAGAAGAAACACGAAAAAGAAGAAGAAAAAACACAAAAAAGAATGACCTAATTTCACGTGTGTTATGTAAGTAGATTTTATTGGGTTAGAATTGATTTATTTAAATTTATTTGTTAAAAAAATTATATGTATAGTAGAAGTGTAGAATTGTATTTAATAACTATATAAAAAAGGTTTATATATATTATCACTACATTTAAAATTAGGTGGCTATTACGATAAAGTTGTCATTTTTATCTTTTTGTAAAGACGTTTTTTATTTTGAGGTTGTTATTGATTTAAAAGCGTATCACTAAAAGTGTTACTTAAAGAGAAAATGTTACCCTTAATCGTTAACTTGGTTATGATACCAATTTTTCAATTTCGACTTTTCTTTTAATTCTTCTTTCGAAATTATTCCTACTAACTCTTCATATTTTGTTTCGAATAAATTTACAATTTGTATAGATTCAATTGGTGGTGCTCTATTCAAGGAATTTTAATAAAAATAATTTGCAACTTCATAATCTGAAGTATTAACTATTTCTACAATTTCTCTTGTATTTGTTATATAATTATTTATTACTAGTCCTTGATGTATATTTATAATTCTGATTTCATATTTATAATTTTTTAATTTTGTTCTAATTTCTATCATAATTATAATATTCTTTTTTACATGGATTATTATATATAAAATCTTTGATCTGTTTGTCTTTTTCTTTAATATAATTTTTTAAATCCTCAATAACTTCTTTTATTTCTACATTTTCTCTTGTTTTTAAATATCTTTTTAATTTTTCAATTTCATTCTCCATCTTTTCTTTCGACAGCTTTAATTCTTTTAAATCGTAATATGATTTTCCATGCATTTATAAATTTCTTAAATTTAATTCCAACTTGTTCATAATTATTCTTATTTCTATCTTTTTTATTATAAGATCATCAATTTCATCCTAAAGATTATTTAGTTCTTTTTTATACTCCTCTATTTTATTTTTTATTTTTTTCGCTCTTTTCTTTTTTTTTATTTTTTGATTTTTCAATCTTTTAATACTTCATAAATTAGGTAATCTTATTATAATTTCCAAAAATAATTTTGTTTAACATTATTTATTTTAGAATTTCTGCAAACTCTATCATCGATTCATGACTATTTTCTAGGGATTCTATTAATTTTTCTAGCTCTTCAACTTCGTTTTTCAGCTTGTTATAGATTATTTTTAGAGCTTCAAATGCTCTTTGATTTATTTCAGAAAATTGCAAATAATTCAAACAACTCTCTCTTTCAAAGAGCTCTTGTTTCTTATCTTGATAAGTTACATATATTTCTTTCTTATCTATTGTCATAATTTATTATTTAGGGTTTCATTTAATTTTTTGACATTTTTTGTCAATTCTTTTATTTCAGAGTTTTTTTCTTTAATTTTTAATTTAGATAAACTTAAAGAACTATTGACTTTGGATTCTCTTATTTGGAAATTTGATAAAAACGATCTTCTTGATTGTTCTTTTAATAATAGAATTGGGTTTTCAATAGCTTTATATTTTGGTATTTCTGTTTTTACAGTTTTCTGAAATAATTCATCGACATAAATTCTTTCTCTATTTTTAAATATTATACTATGATGGCTATTTGTTAAAGTATAATTTATTGCATATGTAATTGAAAATAGTTCATCATCTTGTTCCATTAAACTTTTTCTATAAAATTTATAAGCTAAACTTATAGATCTTTCAAGATTTTCAGTTGATAAAGGTATAGCATATCCAAGATGGGCATTAAATTTAACATTTATATTTGCTAAATTTCCATGAACAATTCCAATTATTTGATTTATTGGGTCATCACTAATTCTTTTGTCACAGATTGCTAAATTTATTGGTGAATTAATTCCTTTCATATATGTAGATTTGATTAAGACTTGTATGGTACTAATATGAATCCATCCAATTTTAGATCTTTTTTGTTGATCCTTAATTTTCTCAATCTGTTTACTCATTTCTTCATCATTTATCAAAGCAATTTCAAGTTTTCCATTAACAGATTTTATTTTTATAGGGTCTTCAAGTTGAATTTTTTCATAGTATATTATATTTTTTCTATTAAAAACTTCTTTTAAAAGACTTTATTTATTAAAATTTTTATTTGATTTGAGATTTAGTTCTATTTTTAGAACAGCCTGTTTTTCATTATCTAATAAAATAGTTAATCTATAATAATCAGATTCTTTCGTTAAATCTATACTTTCTAAATAATTCATAACTAAGAGATTAGGACAAAGTCGTACCTTTCTGGAGAAAAACTTCCTTTATTTCGTATATTTTACATAAGGTGTTTTTATCTCCAAAGGGGAGATTGTAGATATTAACTCCAGATGGGAGTTTAAAACTATTTTTTTCTAAGAGAATTCTTTGTCAGACTACAGAATCGCCTCGGCAGCTTCCTCATTGCTTTCCTAAAATATGAGTACTCTTAGCCTTCTGCCTTCTGTTTTTTTATGCCTTCTACAATTGCCTAAGCAATCTATTTATAATGGTTGGGTCTGATGGACAATTTCCATCCTTATCCTTCTTATGACGTCATTGCTTACGTCATTTTTTACTAACTTGCACCAACTATATTATTGGTGCTTTATGACCTAAGCGCTTACGTCATTATGCAATGATGTTGAGGGATGCTTCAGATGTACTATCCGCCTCTTTTATCATGTGGGTGGATCCTATTTCATTATTGCTTTCTTCAGATATTTTCGAGACGCATAGCTTGCATATGTGGTCTTCTCTATCTTTTATCAAATAGCAGAGATTTCTTCTTATCCCTTTAGGGAGCTTTTCTAGAAGTTCAGATAAATTGTAGAATGCTGATTCAAATTCCACCAAGAGTCTCATTTTTCTTTCTTCAATTTCATTTCTTTTACTGGACACAAGTAGAGTATTTCTACTTTTATAATTAATTCTTGTGCAAAATTCCTTCGTTATTTTTTGAGTTCTTTCAAAAACCCTTGCTAATGTGCTGGCTAGTCTTCCTTCATGACTGTAACTTGTTAAATCTTGAATTTGATCAATTGGTTGAAAATTTCCTAGAAAAATGGACATGAATATTACTTGGTATGCTGGAACCAAGCATTCTTCTTCTTCATTAAAAATAGGTTGACTATTTGTAAATTTTAGGGATACATCCCTTGGATTTACATTGTCAATCATATTTTTAAATCTCTTTACTGCATCAACGAATCCTACAGGAAACTCACTAATAATTTTTAGATCATTAAAAATTAAAATTGTATTAATTAATCTATACTGAAAAAACTGATAAGTGTCAGATGGGAAAGCATCTGGAAAGATAACCAGCTTTGTTAGTTGTTCTTTGGCAATAGGATAATATTCTAAAATTGTCCTTTTTTCTTCAGTCCAATTTAGGATTCTATTAAGGGTTTCTTTGAGACAGACCCTTTTCTTTTCATTGATTTCAACCCTTGTAGGAATGTTTCTTATTATTCTTATTCTCTGGGCTTGAATTGGAGCTTTATCTGCTCTTCTTAGAGTTTGCTCTGGGTGAAGAGCTTCATATTTCTTGAATGATTCATTTGCCTCTTCCAGCGTTAAAAATCCTCCTTTATGAATTATCTTTGATTGGTGTGTGAATGGTGCTGCTTTTTCCCAGGCATCATATACTCCTTTCATGGAGCCATTATAAATTACATAATATTTTTTATCTTGGGTGGATTTTTTAATAATTTCAGCAATTATTTTATTTTCTGAAATTTTTTCTCCTCCTAGTTTGTCCACCATGCTTAACTGGCTGAACTCTGATGGTTTTGCTTGTTGTATTGATTTCATTGCTTCAATGGCCTTTTTGAGGGATTGGATCTATGTCCTTATTTGCTGACAATGCTTGCATTTTTCGAGTTCTTGCCCATATTTTTGAATTTCTTGATCTAATGCGTTGTAGATGAACTCCATTCTCTTGTTAATGTATTTGCAATAATATTTTTGTCACCTTTGATATATTCAATTTTTATTGGATATTGTAACAAAAATAATTGCTATCTTACCAATCGTCCATGATTATAATCAACTTTTAAATTATATCGTATGAAACTTGTTAGGTAACTTGAATCTGTCCTTAATATAAATTTTTTGGGTAGTAAATTAATTTTCTATTTTTTAAGAGTTTTAATTGCTACTAGAGTCTCCTTCTCATGAGTAGTATATCTCTATTCTGTTGGTGTAAATGTCCCTGAAATATACCTGCAAAGTAATTTCTTTGGGGAATATTTAGAATCTAGTGATTCTTTTTCTTGTTCGAAGCTTTTTATAGCTTTCTTAACCTTTAGACATCCTGACCAGGTTATGTTTGAAGCATCTGTTTCTACTATTAAGTAGTCGTTTTCTTCTGGAATATAAAGTTCTGGAAGCTTTTTACATAATTCTTTGACTTTTTGAATTTGCATACTATCTTCTTCTTCCCATTTCCATTCTTTTTTAGTACTTATTTTTGGAAATAAGTTTTTATTGTATTCTGTTATATTCTTTAAAAATTCTTGATCAGAAATATAATTTATGCACCCTAAATATCTTTCTAATTGTTTTCTATCTTCTATTTTATTAGGGAATAAATTTACCTTTTCTAAAACATTTGGTTGAAGTTTTAACTTTTCTTGAGTGGATAGAATTAATCAAAGAAATTATATTTCTTGTTTTGCTATTCTTACTTTCTTTTTGCTAAGAACTAATCATTTTTCTTTACATCTTTCTAATACTATTAATAATTTTTGAAAATGATCTTCTTTATCCTGTTTTGTAAAAATTAATATATCATCAATGTAAGCTAAAACAAATTCATTTAACTCTTTTAGATTTTCTTCTATAAATCTTTGATAGATACCTGGGGCTTATTTTAATCCGAATGATAAAACATTCCATTCATAGAGCAACACACTTGTTGATTCTTTTGTTGGGCAAGTAAAAGCAATTAATTTCTTTGTTTCTTCGTCTAAACGAAGTTGCCAATATCCTAATTTTGCATCGAGAGATAAAAACCAAGTTGCTCCTTTGATTTTTTTTAAAATATAATCTTTTCTTGGAAGTTTATGAGCATCACCAACAGTTGCTTCATTCATCTTCTTATAATTAATTACCATTTTTCGTTTTCCCCTTTTAATTTCATTATTGTTTTCGACATAAAAGGCTGGAGTCGCATGAGGACTTTTACTTAATCTTATAATTCTTTTTTCCAAAAAATCTTTACATTCTAATGAGAACTCCTCTCTATCTCTTACGGAATAAGGAATTTTATTTGGAACATTTATTTTCTTTGTAGGATCTTTTAATTCAATGCTTACTAATTCTTTGTTTGTATTTTTAATATCTAAAGGATTATCAGCGCAAATTTTACCCAAAAGTTATTCTATTTTTTATTTCAAGATTATTTTTTGGAATATTTATCTGAAAATATAAATTTAAATAACATTTTTCTAATATAGAAAATATTTTAAATTTTAAAATCTTATCTATAGTAGTAGTTGGTATTTTTATACATTTTGATTTTTGATTTATTGAAGAATTGTGTGGAGCTTTTAAAACTATATATGTTAGTTCTTGAATAAATGGATGATATAGCTTTAAGAAATTATTTCCTATGATAAAATCCATTCCAGAATCTAACATATATATGGATGGAACAATGAACCTATAATTTTGAATAAATATTTCAACCATTTCTGCTTTTTGGTCAATTTTATGTATTGATTTGTCAGCTATTCTAACTCTTAACGGTTTCTTTAATTTTTTCAATCAAGTTTTATATTTGTACTAGCAAAGCATTGTGTTGCTCCAGTATCTATGAAAGCATTTATAAACTTTTCTGTTATTTTTATAGTAATAAATGTAGCATTATTGCTCAGTCTCTGAATCTGTTTTTGAGACATATTCAAAAATATAGTCTAAATTATCATCTGATTCTTCTGATGGTTCCATGAAACAAGACTTAGCAATTTTTAATTGTTTGGTAAGGTCCTTTTTATCCTTCTATTTTGGACATTCATTTGCATAGTGTCCTTCTTCTTGGCAATACCAACACTTACAATTTTTTTTTTATTAGGGCAATAGTTATTTTTTTGTCTTTTATTTTTATTGTTATTTCTTTTTCTAAAATACCTCTTTTTTTCAGTTTGGATAATATTTTTTTTTATAAATTGATATTTTCTTTTTCTTTGAAAATTTTTATTAAGACTATATTTTTGAGGAATTTTTTTATTATCTTAACAGCAAATTCTAATTATATTTTCAAATCTTTTTTGAGTTGTTTCTTACATACAACGTTTTTTTATTTTCTCTCTTATTGCAGAAGTTACTCCGCCAAAATTATTTTCAATTGTTTCTCTATTTATTTCTCTTATAAATCTTCCCATTATAATAATGTATTCTATATTCACATATATAAGATTCCACATTACATAAATCATATATTTGAATATTAGCTAAATGATTTTTTGCTTCTTGATAGTCTTTATTATAAACTTCTTGTCTATGATCTATAATATTTTTTTCAAAAAATTCTCTATACAGAATCATCATTATATGTAATATCTTATCATAAACTGTTGTTTTTGTTGCTAATTCTTCTATTATTTGGTTTCTATTGATATCATATAATCTCTTACAGTTCTTTTAGTATGAAACCCTATATAATTCCAAATATCTCTTCCAGACAATTCACTAAGTTTTGGATTAGTAAATGCTTCTAATAAGAAGGAACTCAACCAGTTCTCGAAAATTTCTTTTTCATTCTTTTTACAGTCTAAATCAAACATTCTTTCTCTTTCCAGTTTATGGATTTTAGGAACGTATTTTGATGGTATTTTTGTATACTTTGAATTTTTATTCATAAATCTCTTTTTAAAAGCATAATTTTCAAAACTTATTTCCCATTTAAATTGAGATTGATTATCCTTAGATGTTCCAGCTTCATTTTTTACTTGTATTGGAATTGCTGGTTCTTCATCACTTGAATAATCTAGGATGTGTTCTTCATTTTTTATATTTTCAGAATTTACTAGTTCTTCTTCTATTTGAAATTCTTGTTCCATAATATTATTTTCTTGAGCCATTTTTAATTGTTTAAAGAGCATTGTAACTTCTTCTAATTTTTCTTCAATATTCATAATTCTAATGGTGGTTTTACTTTTAGTTCTGTTATGTTGGCTATATTTTGAAATTTTTTTTTGGAATTATTTTTTTAAAAATATTTATTTAATATCTGTTCAATTTTGTTTATAGTATGTTCCTCTTTTTCCTTATTTCTTTGAAATTTTATAGATACTAATATTTCTTCAAACATATCTACTATAGAATTTAATTAGGGGTTAAAAGTATGATAAAGATGTGAGAAATCATTTCTATGATAACATTTTTTAGAAATTCCGTGGAAAATATAAGTTTTTTCAGGTTTTTGAAGTCCTTCAATAAAACTTATAGTAAAATAAAAATTTTGAGAAAAATCATTTTGTATTGATTTTAAGAATTCGGTGTCATTACAATTAACATTAGTTAAAATTATTAGTTTTTGATCTATTAATTTTAACTATTTCTTCTTTTAAATTTTTAAATTTTTTTTTTTATTAAGTGATGCTTTTTTTATAAAACGCTATAATTTTAAGTGTTTTGTAATAAAAAATGTGACTTAAAATGTATGATTTAGATTTTGTCACGTAGACATCTTTAACAAAAATTATTTTTGAGATCTTTATTTTAGTGGTGGCCTTAAAATTAAACTTGTTATCTCAATCTAATTAACCTTTTCTTGTGCATTTGAAAAACGAATTCCTGTACAAGACTGATTCTAGTTTCTACTATTTGCATTGGCAGCCACATGGATCCAATATTCGTGTCCTAATCTTTGGGCGCCGCAGTAATTTCGACGCAGACATTTCTCCTCTCAATTAACCAATCTAAACATATTGATGCACACCCACAGGCTACAGAGAAGAAATTATCCACTGTTTGAATGCCCTAAGATATTTATTCCGAGTCCATGACATGTATGCTTGGCTAATATAATGTGCAAGGAACTTAATCAAATTAAAATCAAACACGTATGAGTTATCACGCTTCGTACTACTTATATTTGTTTTTTATTTTTAAAACCATGTATCATAATATTCTTGCGCACGTACTAAATATAGTCAACGTTCAGCGGAGCGCTTTTAGTAGGGTTACATTCAATGCTGATTAAGTTTTTATTTAGAAAAATATCTAGACAGGGTTGGATTGCGAATTCGATCTACAGATAATAAGATAAAGTGTGGGTAGAATTTTGTATAAATTGGATAGGATATAAATTGAATCTCAATCATATTTAATCAATCTGTATTCTTTATATATATATATATATATATAAATATTTTAAATAGATGTTGAACTAAATTTTTTTTATTAAATATAAAAAATTTAGTAATTAATAATTTAATATATTTTTTTATATAAAAATCAGTTCTATTTTAAA
This sequence comes from Arachis hypogaea, assembly GCF_003086295.3. Classification (NCBI taxonomy): domain Eukaryota; kingdom Viridiplantae; phylum Streptophyta; class Magnoliopsida; order Fabales; family Fabaceae; genus Arachis; species Arachis hypogaea. The sequence continues at coordinate 5,124,488 of NC_092039.1, read as the reverse complement.
TTATTATCAAATTATATAATAATATTATATCTTTTTTTATAACCTGTGGGTAAGATCGAATATTCGCAGATTAATAATAAATAAGGTTAGGGTTTAGATATTCTTAATTCGCCGATAGAATATGATTGAGTTTATATAAAAATCTCACCGCATAGATAGAATTAGGATTGGATCTATATTCTACCATATTTTATCCATTGTATTCCTAATTTGGATGTATTGATTGTTTTTAATTATTAATTTAATTTTTTATCTAATAATTTAATAATATATTTTATTTTATATTTTTAAATATTAATAATTAACTAATGACCAAAATAATAAATTCTGGTGATATTTTAATTTATTTATTTATTTATTACTTAGGCTATTATTGTAATATTAGTTGCATGTGAACGTTTTTGTTTCAAAGAAGAACTCTTCCTAGTCAAGGTAAAAAATGGAAGCTACGGCGGTTCGTGTGGGTTTTTTTCCCCTTTTGTTTGGTAAGGGGCAAGGTGAAACCCTTTTTCCCTCAAACTTAGCATAATTTTCAAAAGGAAGCCATTAAAGGCCTTTTGAAAGAGACTAAAGTTAAAGAAGAACGTCGCACGAATTTGAAATATGGGGTACCACAATGGTTGGAGAGAGAAAAAATAGTGTGGAAAGAACATTATCAATTTATCATTAACAATTGTTTTCTTCTTATATTTACCAACCAGTATGTTCCAATTAATTACTGTTTGCACATGGTTTGGGACACTCAAACCAGTTTGGTAGCTCCGTTTTCTCGTCTTAATAGCTTCCTTTTTGACAATGGTTGGACCGTAATTTCCAATATATATATATATAGGTGAATGCTACCTAACCCCCTCTAAAATAACATGTAAGTTACTCTTCATTATGTGTCACATTGTAATTATATATATATATATATATATATATATATAAGTAGAAAAAATAATTAAATTAATTTTTGAAAGACATTTATTTTTTAAATTGGTCATCGAAATTTTTTTTAATTAAATTTGTCTTTTAAAAATTTTAAATTAGTTATGTTAATTCTTTCGTCACTTTTTTTATTGATAATGTCAAAATTTGCTAACGTGACAGGCCGTTAAGTGACACTCTAACATACATCTAAAGTCTTAATTGATTATTAACATAATAAGTTGATGAAATTAAATCAAATTAAAGTCTACTTGAAGGGAGAACTTGAAGCATTAAAATCTCTTAATTTGGGATTGAGTTTATCTAATTTTATAAACTAATCATGTTAATAGTCAATTAGAACTACTGTGTGTTATGATTAATGTATCACATCAACAAACTCTAACGCCGCTAGCAATGAAAGTGACGAAAAAACTAATATGACTAATTTAAAATTTTAAGAGATGAGTTTGATTAAAAAAAAATTTCGGTGACCAATTTAAAAAAAGAATAATTTTTTAGGGACTAATTTAACCATTTACTTATATAATAAGTAGGTAGTTATAGTTACTTTATGACCAGGATGCTTCTACTTGCATTAGTGTGGGGAAAGCACCTTACTACAATCGAAAAAATTTTTAGTAGTATATGATAATAACATTTATTTATTTTTATTAAATTATTAATTTTAACCCCAAAATAATATTTTATTCCACTTTTGAAATTTGATATTCAATTTGAAAACTTTATATTAAAGATGTATTATGATGAACATTTTTTAAATTTAAATAAGATTAATGTTCTCTTTAGAAATCAATTCGAAAAAATAATATTAATCCATTGATATTTCTTCTTTTAAAGTTAGTTTTAATTTGTTCTGTAATAACTACATTAATTAAAAGAACTTTTTAAATTATGAATATCATCAAGAGTTATTACAAAAAAAAACGCTGAATACCTTCGAATTTCGCATCGGACATTAGCAGCGAGTTTATTAGCGGATTTGACAATAAATTCATTAGATAAAAAAATTATCGTCGGATTTGATTTTCTGACGATAAATTCGCCAGTAATAATTGGAGGAAAAAAAAGAAAAATTGACGCGATTATTACCATCGGATTTACCGATCCAAATTAGCGGAACGCTACGTTTTGGTCATTCGCAAAAACGTTACCGTCGGATTTATCCACCGGTAAATCCGACGGTAATCTTATCCCAAAATTCGAATCGCGAACCTTGTCCCTTCTATCTTCCTCTACCCTTCTCCTTTCTCTCTTTTTCTCCTCCACAAATCAGCTCCCGCAACCCTCTACCAGCGTTAGCCACCACCAACAACGTTCAAAGAGTACGTAGACTCATCGCACCGCGTTGATCGCTCAATCGCCGCCGTTTCGTCGCTCCCGCCACTACTGCCATTGTTGTTGGCACTGCTCCCTGTGTTGTCCGAGCTGCCTCCTTCCTCCCTCTAGGCATGTTGTCATTCTCCTTATTCCTACTATCTTTTTAATTTATTTAAAAAAAACCATAATGCAACCCTACCGGTTGATCATTGTCGCCGCTACTTCGTCTGTGCTGCTACCACGCTAGAAAAGTCTTCTGCATCGCCACTGTCTCCAAATAACTCACCAATTAGTTTTGCATAGTTAAACCCTAAACTCTAATTGATCTAATTTTAATTTATTATGTATTAAAAAATTTACAACTTAGATGTTTGTATTAGAAATTTAACTTTTTTCATATTTAGTTCATGTATTAGTTTAAATTTAGAGTTTTTAATTTTGTTTTGATTTAGAATTTTTTTTATTTTCTATTTTGATAATTCTATGTTTGAAATTTTGTTTATGATTTTGATTTTGAATTTTATTTTGATATTTTTTGTGTTTATTATTCTAATTCCTGTTTATTATTCTAATTTTTGTTTATTATTTTGCAAGTGTAAGATTCTCAACTGCATTGTTCTAATTTCTGTTTTGGTGTTGTTTGAGTTAATTTTTTTTAACTAATTAATTTATTATTGTTAATTGTCTAAATTTATACGAACTTATTTATTTTCTAAGTTAATTTTTGACATATTATTTATTGTTGTTAATTTTTTAAGTTTATTATTATTTGAGTTAATTATTTTCTGAGTTAATTAATATTGTATTTTTTTATTTGTTAGTTTAGAAATTATTAAATTTAAATATTTAAAATTATATATGAATTTTTAAATAAATTTAAAAAAATTAAAATTTAAGTTTACCGCCGATTAAATAAGCCAGTAGTTATTAATTTAATTATTAATTAATAATATATTATTGTCGGATTTATGGGAAAAAATTCAACAGTAAAAATTATCAGCAAAATTTTTTTAACAATAATTAGCGACAGACAAAAAAATCCACCAATAAATATTTACCGGCGAAATTTATTTTATCGGATTTATTCCGACAATAATTCTAACAGTAAATTCAACGATACTTGATATTTTTTTGTACTGGGTTAATTATATAAGATGTGAATTTTTAAATATTCATTTAGCCACATACATGCAAAGAAAGATACGTCGATTATATTATTAAAAGATTATTCAATCTTTTTAAAATATGAAACATAAAAAAAATAAAATTTTAAATTATATGTTATTATTTAAATTAGTATTTTAATATTTTAATTTGATAATTAGACATTTTGAAGATTAATCATATTTTATAATAATAATAATAATAATAATAATAATAATAATAATAATAATAATAATAATAATAATAATAATATATTATTATTATTATTATTATTATTATTATTATTATTATTATAATAATAGTTATGCTACGTGTACATAAAAAATAATCATCCATAAAAATATATATTAAATAAGTTTAATTTTGATGTACTGACAGTGTAAAGTATTTTACACAGTTGTATAATTGCATTCATTTTTTTAGATGATCATTCATACCGTCAATAAAAAATAATTATTTTTATTAATGTGACATTACGTAATTAGATGTACATATAAAATTATTTTATACCATTAAAATTAAATCACATTAAAATACAAAATATATATTAAGAATAAATTAAATAACCCATATATTTATACACAAATACATAATAAATAACTTAATAATTAATTTTTTTATGATTTTTTTTATAAAAATTATTGTGATATTCTATATACTTTATTTTTATTATCAAAATTTTTGGGATCTGTTAATGTGTGTAACTTTGACAAGCACTTAATTAAATAATAATATTAAAATTAAAATAATATTTTTTAATTATTTAAAAATACTTTTTTAATTTTAAAAAAATATTCTCACAACCTTAATAATACTTAATTTTAAAATATTGTCAAAGTTATATATAACTACTATAATCACTCTAATGATCATCATCGTAGACTTCACCAGGTATTAAAAATAAAAAAAACAAAGGCTAAAACGCATCAAATGTAAGTTGATCACTGGGTTAAGCGAAAAGCACACTTATTTAGATAGGAATTAGATCTAGATGGAGGAAAATAATAATTAATACGTTGCATATATATGAATTAATCAACTTGTATACCGTAGATGGTTATGACGATAGTTGAAGAAATTTGACGTGATATGAAATTTTCAGCAATGTAATCGCCTATTGGAACGGCTGTTAAGTCCATTATTTACCCGGTGCCAATCCTCTTTTACTAATTAGAGATATTATATGGTCTTTTTGCCGTCATATTTTAATAATAATAATAATAATTAGCTGTTTTAGTTTTGCGATGTCGTCGTTGCAGAGTAATAGCAGGTATAAATGTAGGGTTTTCAGAAGAAAAAAAAATGTATAATTAATTTTATATAAAATTAATAATTAAAAATTATTAAATAATTTAATATATTTGATTAAATTATTATTTAATAATTATTAATTATTAATTATTAAATTTACATAAAATTAATTATATCTGAGTTTTTATTTCTTAAAAAAATCAATTGATCAAAACTACTCAAGGAATTCTGACACGATTGATCTCAAAATCCCTAAAACCACTAATAATCACAATGTAAATAAAAAAACAAATGTATTCTCATAAAAAATAGAATAAAAATAATTAATATCTATTTTTAGAATATATATTAAAATTATTAATAAAAAATATTATAAAAATATGTAAATTTTAGTTTTTAATTTAATTATTATGTATTTATTAAAATCAAATATTTAAAATATTCTGCTGAAAACAATTTTTATTTTTATTCTTAAAATAGATGTTAACTAAATCCATAGAGCAATCGCATATATAAGAGCTGGCTGAGTGTAGTAGCTACCGATCCCGATCCAAATAATCTTACTTGAACAAATTGCTATGTTTTTATTTTATATGCAAAATTTTGAAAGGAATATACCCTTTTTAATTTTGTTGTGTCAAAGAGGCTAATTTTTTTGTTATAAAGTAGAGAAATAGTGATATATTTTAATATTGTAATTTTTGGTATTTTTAAAATTATGAAAAATATATAAATTGAAGGGTTCAATTTCTGTATTTCAAATTTTTTAATTTTTTAAAATAAATCGGACGGTCTGATTTGTGTACCTCTTATAAATTGGACGGTCTAATTTCTGTACCACTACAAATCATACAGTCCGATTTGTGTAACTCTAGAAATTAGACGGTCCGATTTTTGTACCTCTAATAAATTAGATAATTCAATTTCTATTTCTCTAATTAAACGATTCTATATTTAAATACAACACCCTAACAATTTACATTTTAAAAAAACATCACTACCACTCTAATATTAAAAATAAAAATTTCGTGTCAAGAAACTAAGGCAAACGAAAAATTGGCATATGATTATTCATCATTGTGAGGCTGTGGTAGTTGGCAGAAGACTCTCACAAATTACCCCATAGACCCGTTGGCAAAGACAGCGACCAGTTTTCTGACCAATAATATTTATATAATATTAGAAAGTCATAGAATAATAATGAGAGATTTACGAGTATGCTTTACTATTGGTTCTTTTGAAATAATAGTGATAGAAATTTCATTTTATGTAGTTATTAGTCTAATATATAAGATCATTTTTTATATATATTTAAATAGGTTCTCGAAGAAGTTTGTATCAAACGTTTTCGTCTTCCAAAAATATTATTACATTGAAATCTTTTAATTTTACAAAAATAAAATAAATATTTTTTTAGTCAAATTTATTATTTTTATTTGAATAAATAAATTTTTAAAAATATAATAAAATAATTTATATATTTTATTTTTGTAAAATTTAAGAATATTTATATAATAAAATTTTTTTAAAGACCAAAACATCCAATGTAAAATTTGTTAAAAAATTATTTGGGTATATATACTCATAAATTTATTAGTTTTAGTAAATATTTGATCAATTTAAAATTTTAAATATTAAATATAAATTCTTAATTCAAAATTACAAATCTTAATAGTATAAAAAATGAAATATTTGATCTAAAATATATTAACTAAAATTAACCAAAAATATTGATCTCCTAATAATTTTTTATATACTTGCATAGTTGCATTCATTCATCTATATGAGCAAAAAGTGACTGGTTGATTTTTATATATACTATATTATTTTAAAAGAAATTTGGCCTATTAAATCATACTTAATTAAATATTAATATATATAATAATATATTTCTTGATTGAATGAAACAATTGTTTCTGCTGCCCATATATCCCACAGCTGAATGCAACTTTTTTCATTAAAGGCCATTCATGAACCATACCAGTGATTTAGATACTACTAATAATAAATTAGTAATGTCATGAGATCATAAGAATAATGTGGAAGCAAGGAGTGATTTAAAGGAGAAAATAGCAGTAATAAGAAACTGTGAGCAGGTGAAAGGGTCCCACAAAATAAAGGGTCAAGTCAACAAGGTTCCCGGGAGAAGCGTGGATCTAAATTGAATAGATGAAAAGTAGTGGGGCCCATGCAGAGACTAAGTTACTTGGCCACCCAGTCTTCGGTCATCCCACGCACCACCCACATGATCGTGATCATTCACAAGACACACACACCCATGGCCGTCAAATTCGTTGACTTGTCTTTCTTTTTAGCTTTCTTCTCTTCAGTCTCTCTTCTTTTCTTGACTTTGTATTTTGTGTGTCTTTTAATATTATTTTTTAAAAAAAAGCACAAAATAAAGTTGTATATGCCCATCATATTTTGTAGGACTATGAAACACACTATTTGTAGTAATTCACACTGTTACATGATCCATTGTTTGCTGAATTTTTGTATTATTAAATAATTATAAAAGATCACGTTGTCTAAGAACAAAAATCTAACAATTCTTCAAATAATTTTTAAAATAATTAAGTTACATACATTTAATTTTTAATATGGGGTAGTAGAATAAATTGCAAAATATTAGATCACTTTAATAATACTATGTACAAGTCTAAATTTTATAATTTTTTTATACGTATAAGACATGCAATACTCATTTCTAAAATTAATTTTTAAAATAAATTACATTCGATTAATTTCTAAAATTTATATACTATATGAGTGTCATAATGTATACAACATTAAAAAAGAATATTACTAAAGATAACACAAACATCATTATCTAAACTGCATCTATACTTCTGAGTAAGATATAAATGGATGGTAATTAAAGTGAAGAGAGGAAGGTAATTAAGAGGGGCCGGGGGAGGGTGGGAAAGGGTTCATTTGATCACGTGGATAACTGGATATGGGCGTGTGATACCGGGGGCGGTGGCAGCTGCATATCTTTCTTCCGTTATGAAATGAGTTAAGTTAGTCAAACCCTTTCTTCACGAAACATAGACGAAACATCCCCCACGTCTATGCTTCTCCATCCCTTTTTCTTTTCCTTCAGAAAATAAAAAAGAAAATGGAAAAAAGCACTGTATACTGTATATTGTGGTCATGGTCGGGTGCCCATTTTTATCATTTCATTGCCTTTCCCTCATTGACCGGAAATTCATTGCCTCAAAATGCAATAACCCCTGCTACAATACTGTTTTTATTTCTTATTAATTTTATTTACTAATATTGATTTATATTTGGAAATATAGGGAGATACATTATAATCCCTAGACTTTATTTTATGTATATGATAAATAAATACTAATTAACAATTGCATGGATAGGGTAATACAGTAATGATGGAGAAAAACGGTGGGCGTAATTGTAATTTGAGTAGGTGGATACGGACATTTTCCACGGTGACGCACCATCTGACGCAACATGTTGGGATTGGGAAAAAGATGAATCAAATCCCATAGAAATAGAATTCTGAATTTCTCACTTGGTTTACGCTCCCCAACCCCAACCCCTTACCCTTTTCTTTTATATACCCCATCCCATAGCACTGGGAAAAGACTTCACACACTTTACAAAAATCTTTCTCTCTCTCTCAACTCTCAACTCAACCTTCTCTTTCAATTCTATATCTCTCTGTCTTTCTATTCTTGTTATAATTATATGGACAAGGGATGGGGTCTCACCCTTGAAACTTGTTCCTCTCCAACCATCCCATTCTTTCATTCTTCTTCGGCTGCTGCTTCTTCTTCTTCTTCGTCGCATAAGACTAAGATGTTTCCGCTGTTGGGATTCCCCGTCAACCTTACTCGTCCCGCCGATGATCATAACAACGATGACAGTAACCGCAAGGTGGTTGTTGACTTCTTCTCCGATAACAGGAACAAGGGACAAGAGCAGCAGCATGTTAAGCCCAACATCTCCGTCAAGAAGGAGATTCCTCACCATGATGATATACCTTCGTCCACCAAAGTTTATGTAATTAATTAATTAACATAGTTTTTTCTTTTTTCTCATTTAATTAAGATAATTAATTATGTGGTAATAACAATTGTGTGTTAATTATATGATCTCAGACGGGTTTGCAACTGCTTACTGCCAACACTGGAAGCGATGAATCTACGGTGGATGATGGTGGAGTAGTATCATCAGATGGTGAAGATAAGAAAGCCAAGGCAATTGAGGTACGTACCTGTTGCTACTAATTAGTAATTAGCAAGATAATTGATAATTGTGAATTGAGAATGATATTTGATTATGATGATGATCAGCTAGCGATGTTGCAAGTGGAGCTTGAACGCATGAATGCCGAGAACCATAAGCTGAAAGAGATGCTGAACCACGTGAGCGGTAACTACACGGCCTTGCAAATGCATCTTGTTACATTACTGCAACAGCAGCAACAAGAACAAGTAGATGATGAGGTTGTTGAAGGAAAAGTAGTAGTGGGAGGGGAAGCCAGACAGTTGCTTGATGTAGGAAACGATCAAGCATCAGATTCTTCTTCTGATGAAAGAACACGATCCAGCACACCTCATGCCCAAGTTGGAATCAGGAATAATAGCAATGGAAAGAACGAGAGGGAAGACAGTCCAGATTCACAATCACAAGCTTGGGGTCCCGCTCCCAACAAGCTCCAAAAACCCAACCCCACCATGGACCAATCCTCTTCTGAAGCCACCATGAGAAAAGCCCGTGTCTCAGTCCGTGCTCGCTCAGAAGCTCCCATGGTATCTATCTCTCTCTCTCTCTCTCTCTCTCTTTTCTTCATATGGATCAACCAATTAACTAACTTATCTGACTCAACTTAATTAATCTCTCTATTATTTCAGATCAGTGATGGATGCCAGTGGAGAAAATATGGACAAAAAATGGCAAAGGGAAATCCATGTCCTCGAGCTTATTACAGATGCACTATGGCAGTTGGTTGCCCAGTTCGCAAACAAGTCAGTTCCTAATTAACATAATCAATCCATTAATTACGATTTCATTATTCCCCATAATGTAATTAATAATAATAATAATAATCTTCCCCATATAGGTTCAACGTTGTGCTGAGGACAGAACTATTTTGGTAACTACATATGAAGGAACACACAGCCATCCGCTACCACCGGCAGCCATGGCCATGGCATCAACCACCACAGCAGCTGCCACCATGTTACTATCAGGTTCCATGTCAAGTGCAGATGGAATCATGAACCCAAACCTCCTAGCAAGAGCTATTTTTCCATCGTGCCCTACTTCTTCTACTTCTTCAAGCATGGCAACACTCTCAGCTTCGGCACCATTCCCAACTGTCACATTGGACCTCACACAAAACCCATCATCATCAAATAATACTAATAATACTTCCACTCCTCCAATAAGGCATCATCATCCTCTTAATGCTGTCCCTTTGTTCCAGCTACCCAATTTCCAAGGCCACCCCCAGAACTTTGGGACTCAAGCCCTATATAATCAATCAAAATTCTCCGGTCTTCAATTGTCTCAACAAGTTGCTGCCTCTTCCCAATTGGAAACCCAAGCTTCAAGGCCGCCTTTGCACCACAACCAACCACAGCAACAGCCGCCATCCCTGGCTGATTCCGTCACCGCAGCCATCACCACCGATCCTAACTTCACTGCCGCTATCGCAGCCGCCATCTCCTCCATCATCGGAGGTAACAATAATAATAATCAACCAAACAGCACTGGAGACGGTAACAACAACAACAGCGGCAGCAATCCTAGTATGAGCAACAGGACAACAATTAGCAGCTTTTCGGGGAATTAAATTAAACTAAATCCCTTTGTGTTCTTTGGTTCTTTTTGTTAATTACTGTATAATTTTCTCTTTTTATGTACATGGGGAAAGGGGAAATGAAGTTATAAATTTATGTTCATATACTTTTTTGTCCATGTATTAGGGACGGATTAGCTAGGTGTATCATCATGGGCTGGGGATAAGGAAAAAAAAAAAGCTTCATTCTTTTGTTTTATCTTTCAACTTTGAATAATTTTGTATTATATTCAAAATATTCAGAGTAAATAGACATAAGACTCGAAACAAAAAAAAATATGTATTATCTTTCTTTTATTTACTAGTTTATTTAATTTTTGCTTCGTTAGTGTCATCTTCCTCTAGCTCTTTTCTTATATCGGCCTTGATCCTTGGTGACAAATATGGAAAACAACTTAGATGTGACCAATTGCCTAAACAACAAAAAAGAAAAGGAATTTTCTTTTAAAAAGGGGAGAAGATGGTCAGATACAGCTTGAGCTAGCGAATGAAAAATGCGCGTTTGCAAATAAAATTGGGAATTTTCTAATAATTAGGTCAATTAATACGGCCACTGCTATTTGATATTGACACGTAATTGAGTGGTAGGAAGTAGTAATCCAAAGGTGGACTTAGCGAAGGGTAGGGTAGCTAGGGAGAAGGCTAGCGAGTTTCTTAGCAGCTTCGTGTGTTCTTGGGATACGTACTTGTAGTTTAGTAGTAATTA